>NC_041229.1:6561895-6625083 GCF_002837175.3 Physeter macrocephalus | reverse complement strand
GGATTAGAGGCTTAAATGTAAGACCAGACACTATAAAACTCTTAGAGGAAAACATAGGAAGAACACTCTTTGACATAAATCACAGCAAGATGTTTTTGGGTCATTTGTAGAGACATGGATGGATCTAGAGACTGTCATACAGAGTGAAGTAAGTGAGAAAGAGTAAAACAAATATCGTATATTAACGTATATATGTGGAACCTAGAAAAACGTACAGATGAACTGGTTTGCAGGGGAGAAATTCAGACACAGATGTAGAGAACAAACATATGGACACCAAGGGGGGAAAGTGGCGGGGAGGCGGTGGTGGTGTGATGAATTGGGAGATTGGAATTGACATATATACACGAATATGTATAATATGGATAACTAATAAGAACCTGCTGTATAAAGAAAAATAAAATAAAATTCAAAAAAGAATAAATAAAATAAATGTAATATTGTACCTAAAGCACTTACCTTAGCCACTGTCAAAAGTATGACCTCAGTAAATATTTGTTGTATAAATGAATGGGGAAAAAATCATCTCACAGGGTCCTGGGATTTCACAGACCTTTGACTGTCTGAAGTCAAGAACTCTTGAAATCTCAGGAGATTAAACTAGGTTTGTTCCATCTTTCTGTCTGTCTTTTCTTACTTTGTATTTTTTGATCCCCAAAGTCTTTACTGAAACTTCCAGGATTCAACAGGCTTGACTTGTAAAGATTAACACTGTGGGAGCCAAAAATATAGATCTAAACTGATCAATGAAGAACTCTTGCAACAGGTCAGAGCTTGAAAGAGAATGTTTCTACCACTGTTTCCTCTGTGCCCATCATCCAGGGATGGGGGAGCTGGCATAACCTGTGGATGTGCAAGTCCATGGAGAAGCATTTACCTCAGAGAATACACATCTCTTTAGTTGGTCTTTCCAGATGTGTGTATCCTTGACCACATTATGGAGACTGGTAATTAGTAGAATCTATTATTCAAGCATATATATTAGTGTTTCAAGATTTGCGACCTGTAGGTGCCAATCTCAACCAGCCAAGGAAGTGATTTCACAATAATTCAAGACCTTTAGAAGGGACTATATAGATTGTAGCCATGCCCGTAAATACTGGGGATACACAGATCACAGTATTACCTCCAAAATCCCCTCTCCTGCTATCTGCTTGCGTCATTCTCTGCTGCCTCATGTATACTTCTCCTCCCCAGTCTTAGCCTCAGTGCTATTTGTTCTCCTATTTCTCCTTCTCTTCTACTCCTGCCCTAGAAAAGCCCAAGCATTATCCTGACAAAGCATGACACTTTTTTGAAGACAGGGAAATTAAGACAGGGAAATTTAAAAATTGAAAGGAATTTTCAGAAGACAGTGAAGGGAAAGGTCAATGGTATATTAAATTTTTTTTGTCTTTTCACATATAATTACAATAAAGCTATTATAACAGTTCACCTCTTATGTGGAAGACACTAAAATGATATTTTACAAATCGCATCCTACTTATCTTTACAACAATTCTAAAAAGTGGGTATTATTGGGTTACAGAGTTGTTTACCAGTAAAGATAACAGGCAAACCAAACCCAAGATAAGCTGACTCCAAAGTCCATGATATGTTCTTTCAACCTGCAGCTGTCACTCAGAACACATTACCTGTGTGACTAATATGCATAGACCTTTTTAGTGGGCTCTGTGACACTTGGCAGGGATAAGTCAGATGTGGGCTCTGACTTCCAGGAATGTGAAATCGAGTGTACAAGATTAGGCATGAGCAAAAACATCTGCAGTATAAAAAGATCATGATCAGTGCAATACGAGTGGTGCAGACAACAATGCCACATAGTGCTATTCTTTGCTGGGAGAGATCTAAGTACGCCATTTGGAATGTCTTTCTCAGAATTATGCAGGACAGAATTGCATTCAGTCCTGGACTTAAGAGATGTCAGTTGCCCATATAATGAAGTATTTTATACACTCCTGTCATGTCATATCAAAAATAATTACTCCAATGCTTTTTTGGCAGGGTTGGGGTGCTGGCTTATATCTTCCTATATTATAAAATGAAACACATTTCCTCAAATGTTCCTCTTCAGTCAAGTATAACTCGTTCCGATTCTTGGGTCTAATATAAGCCTGGCTCATTTCACATTTTACACCTCTAGAAATACCTGGAAGGAGTTGGGAAAACAACAGATTAAGCATTGGTTGGTTTGCAATACTCTGTAGCCCAAGGTAACTCTATTGCATCAAGTTAACGTCTGTGCTTGTGGTGAGCTGTGAGCTGGAGCAGGACCTACACTCCACATGCTGTGTCCTTTCCACGTTGTCTTCATTAATTACAGCCCAGGAGGGAGGACTAGCTAAGCTTTTGGAAGACTTTAAATGTTAGTTAAACCTTAAAAGTTGATGATGTGGACTTAGATAGTTAAGGAGGAAGGTAAGTGAAGGCATTTAGAGAAAGACACAGCTTCAGAAAAGGGCTGCATGAGAGGTTCCCCACATGTTCACAAAAGAGTTAATCATGGATTTATAGAGTGGATGACTATAGTAGTGAGATAAAAATTAGAAACATTGGCAATATTTTTTGAAAATTTAAATGACGAGATATGGAGTTTTACACTGATTATTTTTTAGGCATGGGGAAATATTAATTTTTAAAGTAGGAGATTGATAAGATATGACCTGTTTCAAGGAGATATTAGCAACAGGTAGTGCTAAGTGAGGTTGGGAAAATGCTTGGGGCATAGGTTTTCCTAACTAAGAGCCTTCTGTCAAGTCTAGATAAGTGATACCCCTGTCTTGTCTGGACCCGTGGTTGCTGCTAATGTGGAAAAACACCAAGCCTGGCAGTCGCTGCCATTAAACTTAGTGAGATGTGCTGGAACCTCAGTAGCACAGGCTGGCTCAGGAGATCTTAATGTAAAAGAGGTCTACAGTAGTCTCCTTTTATCTGCAGTTTTAGTTACCCACAATCAACCTTGGTCTGAAAATATTAAATGGAAAATTCCAGAAATAAAGAATTCATAAGGTTTAAATTGCATGTCGTTCTGAGTAGCATGATGAACTCTCAAGCTGCCCCGCTTCATCTTGACAGGGATGTGAATCATCCCCCTGTCCAGCATATCCCACTAAGTCACCTAATAGCCCTCCCCGTTGTCAGATTGACTTTCTCAGTGTAGCAGTGCTTGCGTTCAAGTAACCCTTATTTTACTTCATAATGGCCCCAAAGTGCAAGAGTAGCTGGCAATTTTCATACACCAGTGAAAAGCTGTAAAGTACTTCCTTTAAGAGAAAGGGTGAAATTTCTCAACATAACAAGGAAAGAAAAATATATATATATGCTGAGATTGCTAAGATCTGCAGTAAGAATGAATCTTCCATCTTTGAAATTGTGAGGAAGGGAAAAGAAATTTATGCTAGTTTTGCTGTTGATCCTTAAACTGCAAAAGTTAAAGCCACTGTGCGTGATAAGTGCTTAATTAAGATGGAAAAGGCATTAAATTTATGCAGTAAGATATTTTGAGCGAGTGAGAGATCATGTTCACATAACTTCTATATTGCACTGTATTGTTACAATTGTTCTATTTTATTATTTGTTATTGTTTTGAATCTCCTACTGTGCCTAATTTATAAATTAAACTTTATCCTAGGTATATAATGTATAGGGGAAGAAAACACATAGTATATACATAGAGAGAGAGTTTGGTACTATCTGAGGTTTCAGGCATCCACTGGGGGACTTGGAACGTGTTCCTCACAGATAAGGGGAATTTGTTCATTTGCTACATGCCTTAGGTACTGTAATTAGGAACTGTAATTTGTTAGGTAAAGTATAGCTCAAGGAGTTCAGGTGGCAATAATAAGAACAATAACAACGGCATCGCTAATAAATAACTAAAATATATTGTGTGCTCTCCATAGCACACTCCTGTCACTGTGCTAAGTGTTTTACGTGTAGTATCTCATATAATCCTTAACTCAAGTTTATGAATCAAGTATTGTTTTATCTGTTTAAGGTAGGAAAGCCAAAACTTGAAGTGGATTTAACCCAAGTTCATTCCCTGGCAAGTGGCAGAACAGGGCTCCAAACCCAGGTGCATAAAGAAAGAGCCTGTCCTGCACCACTGGGATGCACGGTCTCCAGCAGCTAAAGCAAGGCATCTTGGTTCCCTCACACTATGTGGTAGTAAGCACCATGCCTTTCAACATTCCCGGCTGGGACACTTTGTCAGAATTATTAAACTACATTGAGCCTCAGTGTCTCCATCTATAAAATGGGAATAATTAATAATGACTTTGAAGGGATATTTTGAAAGCTAAAATTGATAATGTGTGCAAAATATCGGGCAAGATAAATATTTCAATCAATCAGATGAGGATGAGCTTTGGGATTCCAAGTGGTAAGCAATACCTAAATCCTGGCAACATTATCTTAGTTGATGGGTCCATTTATCACATTCCTCCAACAAGGCACTGAAAAATAGGGGAAACGAGGCAATGCTGTGCCCAGGGAGGGAGGAGGGAGGAGGCTGTTCAGGGAAATCCAGGTGTCATCCCAACAGTTTATGTGCCTACAAGTACTTAAGTTACAGAACTTGATGAAAGTTCAGGCCTATAGATTAATGTAGCAACAGATGAGGGCCGGGCGCCGTGAGGGGAAAGACTCAGGGGAAGAATTTGTGAACATGCAGGCATGTGGATATTCAAGTTTTGCCTAAGCCGTAACTGATGTTGTATTTATGTTGGCAAGATTAATTCCAGACTCCACCAGCCAGTGTACTGCAGTGCACTAGTCTCGTTGCAGGCAGGATTCGTGGACATTTTTGACATTATGAAGGCTTTGCTGAAGTTGGATGAAGGACAACTTTAAGAAACTATGGCCAGAGCAGAGACTTCAGGGCATTTGGAAAGAAGGGGAGAGTGATTTTTCTAGTTTAGGAAGCCAGGAATAAGGTATCTCCTTGAAGTGCCTGCTCCCAGGCCCCATACTGCACTGATTTAGCTAGTGTCTCCATTTTCAGGAACACGTTTTCACCAACACACACGTACACACATGCACACACGGAGGAAGGCGCACACACACACACACACACACACACACACACACACACACACACACACACACACTTACCAAAATGGATAGCTATGCTTCAGAGAATTAGAATTGGCTCAAGTACTTGAGAACTGACTCTGCAGATGAAAAAGAATACAAACCATGGTGAAATATGACAAATGGATATGACACATATACACTTGGACCAATGCCTGGATCTTGGCTTTCAGAAGGTTTCTGAGCCCTGAGCTTGGAGTTTGAGATCATTTGCTGTCACCTTATCTATTTATTTGTCTGTTTATGTCTCTCTTTCCCAATAGAAGGTAAGTTCCATAGACAGGGCATCTTCTGTCTTTTCACTCCTGTATCTCCAGTATACGGCACGTAGTTGAGTGCTCAATAAATAACCATTGAATGAACAAGTGAAAACATTCTTGGGAATATTTAGGTCATTGCCTTCTTTTATTCCAGCGTGTTAATAATAAAAAAGTTTCAGAGTTATAAAAGTGAAAACCTAACGTTAGGTATGGCCCTGTCTTATCTCTATTCCTTCTCTTCCCACTTGAAGATGAAATAACTGTTTTGTCAAGACCCCCCACACCACCAAGGTTAGAATTTATTCTGTAAGCAAAAGGAGATTTTGGAGGTTTGCAAGGAGTTGATTGACACGGCAAATAGATTTCTATTTCAGAAAGATAACTTTGGAAACAGTATACAACATAGATTAGAAGCAGGAAAGACTTAAAGCATGGAATCCATTTAGAAAGCTATTAACTTGTGATAACCATGCAAGTTAGTAAATATTGGGAGAGGTTAGTGTTGGTAGAATGCTATGGGAAGCTACAGAGCTGTGTGCAGTATGTACTACTGCCTCCACTTAATGATAATAATAACATTACTGATAATGCTAATAGTAATAACGCTAAACCATGAAAATAACATTTATTAAGTGTGTATTCCCTGCCAGGGACTCTTCTAAGAAGTACAGTGAATTGTCCAAGTTTACACAGCTAATAGTAAATGGAAAAGCTGAAATTCAGACCTAGGTCTTTTGCTTCTAAACCCAGACTTCTTCTCACCATACT
The DNA here is from genome assembly GCF_002837175.3 of Physeter macrocephalus. Lineage (NCBI taxonomy): Eukaryota > Metazoa > Chordata > Mammalia > Artiodactyla > Physeteridae > Physeter > Physeter macrocephalus. The sequence goes on along the minus strand of NC_041229.1, from coordinate 6,618,964 downwards.
ACAAACAAATCTTAAGGTACCATATCTGTAATTTATCAATGCAAATGCATACTACTTATGTAAATGTACTTTGCTTTTAGGTTGTAAGCTTTGTTAGATTGTAAGCTTCTGGGAGGCAAAAGCAATATTGTCTCTTTTGTTTGTTTTTCTTAGCTCATGTATACACATGAACATCACACACACGTATATACATATATGTACATATATAGTGTGCGTGCATGTACATGTATGTGTATATATATATATGTTCATACATATGGTTCTCCTGGGTGAATGAGTGATCTGCATTTGAACAAGGAGTGCCATGGAGATGGACGTCTTGTCCCCAAACCATGCCCTTCTGATGGTCAGGCTCTCTGGCAGGCAACAGGAGAATTCTTTTCAGAGGCAGGGGAACCTTTCTTCATCCCTCAAATTGCAGGTTGAAATGTATACTCTTAACCCTCAGGCCTCTTTCCTGAACACACTTCTTTATACTTGGGTGGGGTGGAGGATTGATGCGCTGAGAAGGGCCAAAGGGACGATGCTGGGTATTGCCGGTGCTTGGTGAAATCTTTAATATGTCCTCACAGCTAACTGTTCAGCACTCTCTTCCCTTCCAACTTTTCTCCTGTCACTGCGTGAGGCCACAGGAATAAAGGAGCTTAAGAGAGAAGGTGGGATTTGTACAGGCCTCTCCATCAGGAGGCAGCCGGTCGGGATGGAAGGACAGTCGCCCTTGTTGGCTCTGCCCGCAGAGGCCCTGTGCTTGGGCCAGGTTCACAGCTGCCACCACCCCACCCCCTTTGTACTTCCTGCCTGATCTTAACAAGCCTTCTTTTTGGACATTCAGAGACCAACCCAATCAAAACCTTGTTTGGAGACTTGCAGAGGTGGATTCCGGAGACCTTGGTACTGTTCTGTTTGCGTGGTGAGGGCAGTGCTTGGTGAGAGAGAATTGAGAGCTTACAGACAGCTCCTGGAGCTCGTGGGTTCACAGAATTTTAGCCACAGAATTTTTATTTTAAGCAGATAGTCAGGTTTGGATTTGCCTCAGGGACAGGTGTGAACAGGGCCAATAGCAGGGAATAGTCTGTGAATCTCTGATTTTCGGCGTTTCCAAATGCCCAAACCGTGGAGCAGATGATACTAGTGCCTGGAAAGCAGAAACATTATTTTGAGTGAGAACATTCCTTCTCTGAGGGAAATGTCTAGAATCATTTAAGAGAGAAAAGGGTTCCTTCTCCATCGTTCCCAAGAGCAAAAGCAGAGGGTAGGGTAAGAAGAGAGCCACAGGAGAAAGGATGAGAATGGGGTTCACGGGCGTCCAAGAGGAGAGGACCGAGAGGGGGGAGCACGGATTGGATGCCCAGATGGTGTGGGTCATTGTCTGAAGACCTCCCTAAAGGCAGGCAGCCTCTGCACGGAGGCTGCTCATCCCGAGCACCACTGCCGGCCACCACCTTCTCTTAGCATCTGCTGGGGACAGAGGAGGCCTTCCCTGCCACAGTGAGCAGCCCCTCTTGCAGGGACTGCTTGGCAGCCATCTACATTAGGAGACTTGGCTTGATCCCTGGTCACACCTCATGTGGAGAGCTCTCACCTTGCAAAGTTCCAAGCTACGTGGAAGCCCCAAGAGCAGGAGGGCGGCCATGGTCTCCTGGCAGAATTGTGGAAGAAAGCGTCTGCTCTTGAAGAAGCAGAGTGTCACGCTGCAGAAATCTGTTCATTTATGACTCAGCCTCACTTTTGTAGCAACAGAGCAACATCTACTGTCACTGTATTTCCCACCCCTCAAATCAGGACACAGTATTTGTTACATGACTTCACTATAATAAGGACATTTTAAACGGGGAGCTTCTCAGTTAACCAGCACTTATGGTTTGGCCTATGGTCCTGAGGCAGAGGTTATTTTTGGACAGGATGTGGAAGAAATTCTATGAATTTCTAAACTGTTCAAGTGAAAATACATATAGTCTCCCCTCCTCCCCATTAACACCTACCATCCCCCAAAGTTGCTTGGAGAGGGGACTCTCTTCTTCAAGCTCCAAGAACAAATGGATTGCTCTATGTGCATGTGAGTTCACAGCACAGATTTGTCTTGCAGAAATGCTTCATTCTCGGTTGCTCCACACAGAGAAATACTTATTGACGTTAAAAATATCAAAAGAGGACACACAGATATCTGGCTTTTTGCTTCCTCTGGACTACAGGAAGATCCAGCAACATTGAACAGCGTATCGTGCACTGCTTCCTTGAGATCTGACAGCTGTCAGGCTCACCAGCCCCCTCCATTCCACATGGCATCTCTGACACTGAGGCAAGACTAGGTGGTGTCTGTCACTGGAACCATGCTTCACGTTTCTTTGTTTTTGTCACTCTCTACCAGCTCTTCTTCATGTTACCATCAAGGTCCTTGAAAGTGTTGTGACCTTGTCTCAGAGCAGAAGCGTCTGCTCTTGGTCCCTAGCAAATGTCTGGGCTTGGGCTTGAGTGTATAGTCATAAGTCCTATGGGTTGGTCCATCTCCTCATCTAGAGAATATTTGGGAGCATTTGCTTGTGGAAATAATACTTCAGATTGCATTTGGGTGTTTTCATCTAAAGCTTCTAATTGTTCTCCCTAGGTCTCAGAAATGGAGGGTGCAGAGCCAAGACTCATTAGCCCTATAATCTGGAGATTTTAACCTACCTGAGAGCATTCTCAAGCTGTACTCTGAAATTGGACTGCGCCTCCCAGATTAACTTGGAGCTCTATTTTATGTTTCTGTGTATCGCTCACTCACAGCTGACTTAAGTATTCTTCATCCTCTCCACTCCCCAACCAATCCACATGCATGAGACTATGTGGTTTCTTGAAGACTACTCAGCTCTAAAGAACAGAAATTTGTCTGAGCTTGTCTACCTTTAGAAATGAGCCAACTGTGGCTTGGAATTATGCCAAATGTATTTGATAATTAATTATGTGACTTTAGACAAGTAACTTGCCCTGCTAGTGCTTCAGTTTCCTTTTATAAAATAAGACTAGACCTAGACTGACCTCTGCTTATTCATTCAAGTGATTTATTCACATAATATTTAGCAAACACCTACTATGTCACAGACACTGTCCTAGGGACTGAGCGTATAAAAGATGAGAAGCATAAGGGCACCACTCTTGGGCATCTTAAGGTCTGGAAGTAGAGACCTACATCTTTATATCTATTTACCTTTTTATTATCTATCATAATTTACTATAAGTATCAACACATGTATAGTAAAGAAAATATATCCATATTATTTACAAAGCAGTGTGAAGAGGGCAAGGGTAAATATGCACAGAAAAATGTGCAATCATCGAATAGGAGCTCTTGCAGGAAGCAGGGAAGTTTTCAGAGTTAAAAGGTGAGTTTTGTGTGGGTCCTGAAGTATGAATGGAAACCAATGGGATTCCAGGCTAAGAAGGTATCCTGTGTGAAGTCCCAGATGCATAAAAGTCAAGATGGTTTGGGATGTAGGAACTTTGGAATGGCTGAAGTGGGGCAGGAAGTGTGGGAAAACAGGACTCAAGATTCCATCAGAGAAGGGTTTATAGAGCTGTATATCCCATGCTAAGCATTTTAGAAAGTCATTCCTTTGGAAGTCTTTGCACAGAAATACTTATTTATGCACAAATTCTCATATTTTTCTGGAACATTTTGGTGTTGTTCTACTAATGACTGGAGGTCACTCATCCTCTTAAGGTTCATTTCAGAACCAACATTTTTAAACAACTGAGCTAACAGGTGAAGCACTGGTAGGGAGCAAGTATGAATTACAGCTAGGTAGAGTTGCTACAGATGTTGGGGTGTGAAAAAATAAATACTCATCAGAAACAGAGGTGTGCCTACCTTGCTCCAGATTAGGGAGGAAGACAGCCCAAGAAAACAGAGCATGAAAGGCACTAGTGATCTCAGTCTAGTGAGATGAACCATTAAGCACTGATCATCATTTCACTTAAGCTGTCCCTTACTCCTTTGGAATCATTTGTTTTAACAACTCCCCCTCTCTGACTGGGTGGATTTTATACTCAGGGATTCTTTTTATATAGCAGTTCAAAGGTGAGAAAAAGAGACAGAAACTGTTTCTTCCAGTTTCATCAAACCAGATTCCACTGGGCGTCTCTAGTTCTGTTATTGCCAGAAGCTGCCTGGTGGTCTCCCTTTGGTTTTCTTTCTGTCTTCAAATAGTTGACTGTGTTTAGCTCTGAGGACGTGGGACTTAAAGGCAGGCTTTTTCAGTGGAGCTCCTTCAGCAAGGCTCTCATACGATTTCTTTTAATTTCTTGGCAATGCGGTATTGGAATTAAAAAAAAAAGTCTATTTAAAATCCAGCAGCTCTTCCTCTAACAGATTATAATAATTTTAAAACACCGCAGATTAAATTTGTGGCCTCCACTGGGTCCCTGGCCTTGGTATTAATTAACAAAGCTTGAAACGAGCTGTGATTAATTGCAAGTCCAGGAGCACAACGCAGTTTGATGAAGATGTTCAGATTTCAGGGAGAGAAACATTCAGACCATTGCTTGAAGCAAGAGCCTCTGCAATAATAACCAGTTTGGTTTCAAAAACGTGTCTTTGCCATACAAATTTCAGAGTGCATCATCCCTGGAGTGAAGTCTGCTGATAATAGAGTAGAAGAGGAGGTTGGGAGCCATCTGTGCTGTGGGCACCTTCTAGGGTTTTTTTTTTAGTTCTTTCTTTCTATTTCTTTTTTCCTTCCCTTCTCTCTCTTTCTCTCTCTTTCTCTTCCCTCTTCCTTTCTCCTTCCCTTTATTTTCCTTCATTTTCCTTTTCCAAATGATCAGACTTAAAGAATAGATTAAATCAGAGTAAGAGGAAGAGGTGGATATGAGCTGTGGGATTTCAAAAGACTGGAAGATATATTGACTGTTTTAAAATACAGAGAAATCCATCCACAAGGCATATTTTTCTTCCTTCATCTCAGAATCATTGTAGAGATAGTTACCCACTAGAGCTCAAGGGTCTAGGGGGTAAAGATCATAGAACTCTGGAGAGGCAAGAGACTGCAATGGTTATCTACTTTCACCCCTGGGTGTACATTAGGGGAAACTGGCATTTATGTCAGTTACATTGTATATGTGCAACATCACAGAGGTGGCTGGAGGCAGGCCAGGGGAGGAGTCCTGAGAAAGATGGACTTGGACTTCAAAGATTTGAATGTGAGAGCTGGCTCCACCTCCGTGTAGCAGTAGGGGCCAGCTTCCTGAGTGTGTGACCTGTGCAGTCACACAGACCCCAGGCTTAGACAGGCTCCACACTTGGTTTAATGATCTGCTGTTGCCATCTTGAATTTCTCGGTAATTTTTTTCAACAAGAGACTCTGGATTTTCATTTTGCCTGGGACCCTGCAAGTTATGTAGCAGGTCCTAGCTAGCCGTATGGGACCTTCAGTACATCACTCAACTTCTCAAAGTCTCAGGTTGCTTATCCATAAAGGGATTATAGTCTTACCCACACAGGATGGAATAATCAAGCGGGGTCATTGGGCGAAACACTTGGTAAATGATAAAGTGCTATATGCAAATATAGGGCAACATTATTAGCTTTCCTGAGCGGCAGCAGATCTCACCTAGCAATATCTGTCATGTGTTTTTGCCAGAAATTTATGGGCTGTTTTTATGTTTTTCCTCAAGGTGGCGCTGTCCCTGATTTCACTTCATGCTGTCTCGTCCAGAACCTCAGCATCCTACGAAGGGTTTCTCTCTCTTCCAGAAGCACAGCCCTCAAGGGGAAAAAAGTAAGAGGGGACACTGATGGTCAGAGGAACGTTTAAGATAGAAGAAATAATTACAGTTTAGGGTAAGGACTTCAGAAGGCCACACTGAGAATGATTTAAGGGTAGTGGTTAATAGCAGTTTTTCTGCTAGGTACTCAGGCATAAAGGTCAAAAAAGCCAAACTTCTGTCTATAGCTTTTATTTATTCAAACGTATTTGGAGAGTTAGAAGGTGGCCTTTGATAAAATAGGATGTAGGTGAATAAGCTTGTCTTGAAGGCCTCTAGTCTCTTCTTTCTTTTTCCTTTTCCCATCTCAGTGGTGTACCACTGCTCAGAGGGGAGGGGCAGCAAGTAGGGGTGCTCTAAGTGGGAGACCCCAGGGAGAAGCAGTTAAACTGGGAACAATAGGCCAGCCTCCTGGGCCTTGTGGGGGGTCCCCGGGGTTCTCGTAAGGCTGGTATAGGGGGCACTAGGATGGCGAAGGGGGTTGAAAGATGGAGAGAAGTTTTAGAAAGACAGGGCAAGGACTCTGTTTGTTAACACTTCTCAGTGCCATCAGGTCAGCAGGAAGTGAGGACGTCCATGGACATGGGATCAGGGACTCTGTTACCATCAGTGCTGGCTGTAAACATAGACCTGCAACAAGAAAAAGAGGAATAGTACAAGATTTATTTGAAAAAAAATATGTGCTCATCGAGATTATTGTGAGACCCCTGAAAGTATTTGTGATGAGTTACCCTCCCCCCTGAAACACACATATACAGTAACTTTTATGTATACCTTTACTAGGGAGAAAATTCAGTTTGTTTTGAATTCTGTTTGACCATGATATTCAAATTAGTGCACTTTTAATCTTTTTTATTTGAATTGCATGTAGCATATACCTGAAGTTTATTGTTTTTTCCTTTATTACAACATTTTAAAAAATTATTTATTTATTTTTACAGTAGGTCCTTGTTGGTCATCTATTTTAAATATAGCAGAGTGTACACGTCAATCCCAAACTCCCAATCTACCCTTCCCCTCCACCCTTCTCCCCCTGGTAACCGTAAGGTTCATTCTCTAAGTCTGTTTCTATTTTGTAAATAAGTTCATTTGTTTGGGATTTTATTCGATTATAATGCTCAAATTAGTGCACTTTTTATCTTTGATTATGAGTGTAGCCTGGTTATCAGTTTGGGACTCACTAAACACCAGGAAGGAGTTTCATGAGAATGTGTGGAGGACACTGGTGTATATGTTAGTAAATCAAAAGTGTGATGGAAAAAAAAAAACCAAAAACAGAACAGAGTAAAAGGAGCATCAGGGTAGTGTCGGCCGGTAGGTCTGTTAAGAAGAGGATGTTTGAAAGAAAATTGAAGGTCGTGAAGTACAAGGAAGGAAATGATTAGTAATCCCAGATGAGGACAGACATTATTTTTTTACAGTAAGGCTACATTCAGCCCATTAACATTGCCAAAGAGAAAAGGCATCAGGGAGAAAGAGTGATGTGGGCTGTCGGCTATGGATACGGAGGCCACAGCGAAGCGCCTCACCCAGACCTGCGTGGTCTTGGCCCCTCCCATTAGTGGTCTCAGAGACGTGTCCGTCATGTCCCAGCACGTTTAGCACACCTCGCTGAGCACAGGGAGGGATGAAAGGGATCGGAGTCCGAGGGGAGCCCGCGCTTCAAAAACACCTAGCGACAAACAGTCGTAGGAGGATGGCCACAGGACAATGTAGAGAAGACTGAATTACTCTGATTCACCTTCTCCTGCTAATTGGGTCCCTTTGCACCACAGGAGACTTTTGGGGGGGAAAATCAACTTATTTCTCTCCTTTCATATGGAGTGTAGCTTTTTGAGATCTCATTCAATATTCCTTCTGTATCCTTAAAGAAATACTCTTGAGGTAAGACCCGTTTCCGGAAGGGGTGCGGCTCAGGTCCTCCAAGCATTGGGTTAAAGGGAGGAGTAAATTCTTCCCTGACCTGAGATAGAAAATACCCCCCAGCTTCTTTTCTCGCTCTAATGAAAAGGTCTGAAGTCCAGAAACCTCCTCAACTTCACTTCTCTTCTTGATCTTTCTAAGAGGAGTCTATCCCGACCAATAAGATTGCTGCAGATCTGGGCTTCCCCAAAGACTCTCTACACAAAACCTACCTTTGGGGGCTGTTGAGAATTTCCAGTTTGCCACTAAATTTGAATGGTAACTGAGTGACCGGATGTAACTTTATTTTCAAAGTTGGGGATCTTATAATTCCAGAGGTTACTGAGTTTGTTGCTTCTGGGAAATAGTAAATGTCCCAGAGTTCTTGGATGAGTGCATTCTATTGGCCCTGCATCTTGATACAATAGCCTTCCTGCATCTTTTGCACGGGGATGAGATCTTACTCACCTTTCACTCTTGGTCAAGAGAAGAGAAGGTATGGGTGAAGGGGTGGATTTGCCTTAGGCATGCCTTTGAGCCCCCCACTCTTGAACTTTCTTTTTTTGTTGTTCTCCATGTTTCTGTCTCTGATTCTCTTGCCACTGAGGTTTGATGACTATTTGGGGGAGTGAAAAAAAGAGAAGACAAACAGGGAAATGAGTCCCAACCTAGAGGTTCATAAAGATAATTAGAAAGTCCATGAGCTACTGTTACATTTTCAAGCATGAGAAATATTTATTTGGGAAGAGTTATAATGTTGAACTAAAATGTCTGAATCTTTTCTTTCTCTTGGAATTAAATCAGCCCAGTGTGGCATTTATCTGATGCTGATCAGAAGCTATGATTGGCTTTGATGCCACTGTCTTTACTTCTTTTAACATCATATATCTTCTAATATATGATATTATTTACTTATTGGTGGTGTTTATTGTATTTTGTTAGTCTCCCCCTACTAGAACATGAGCTCCATGTGGACAGAAGAATTTTAATATTTTGCTCACTGTTATAACCCAAATATCCAGAGCAGTTTAGGGAGTACATTATATATTGTACAAAACAAATAAACGAATGAGTATTTACAGAAAGTTTCAATTCAAGTCAGTAATTTGTTGCAGCGTTCTTACTCTGTTCTACACCCTGTTCTAGTCACAGAATGGATACACAGAATATCAGGGGTTCTTCATATCCACCTACCTACCTAGATGAACTATACAGGATGACACGACCCTAGGAAGACTTTAATGAAGGAGTAGAGCTGAGTGATTGCAGCTCTTTCACTGACTACCTGGGCAATGATCCAAGATAAGGTGCATATATGTCCTGAAACTTAGTTTCTGCATCTGTAATGAATGATAATAATACCAACTGGCTTTTTGAGAACCTAAAATGAAATAATACATGCACCAAGCACCTAGTTGGTTGTCTGTCGTAAAATATGCATTCAACAAATGTTAATTCCTCTCTTCTTACTTTGATAGGCAATAAAACCAAGGGGAAAACAAGCTATAAAGTAATGCATTTTCCCAGCAACAGCTCCTAGGGGGTAAGCATTATTTCTTTTATGAATTCTTGACAGCTTCTTATTTCTGCATACTTAAAGAAAATATTTATATCATCACTAAAAATTGCTTTTCAGGCCATTAACCTATCTTATTAGGACAACCTAAAAAATATCATTTGATTATTGAATTACTACAGTTATTTTTCATATGTGTGTATGGTACCCCGTCCTTCAGCTAGATTATAAAAGCTACCTTTGTCTCCCATAGTGCTTGATAAGTTTTGTTTAGAAGTGTTCAGTACATTTTGTTCATGGGTTGTTTAGTGAAGATTCTCCACCATTTTGTTAAACTTCCCACACTGTGCTTTCCGAAGAGAAGCTCCCCTTAGTCCCTACCTGTTCAACCCATTAGACTTATATCTGGCCCCCGTCACGGGAATTCCCAAGGCAGTTTACACAGTGAAGCCAGAGGTGGCTTGCTCTTCTGTGCCGCTGGAATGCCTGGGTCTCTGGATTCACTGCTGCCATATTTCTGGGGAAGCTCATTGGGAGCTGGTGCCAAAGGACTGTCAGTGTATCTTGGCATCCTCCCAAATTTTAAACATAACTGGAAAAACATTAGGCTCTTCTGGGGATACAACTGACTAGATGACATTAAGCAAACTGCTTGAGTGTTGATGACTAAATGCAGCCTTGAGGTTGCAGCCCAGGAGTCAAAAAAGAGAATTCGGGAAGGTCACAGCCTAGACACTAAACCAGTTTTTCTCAAGTATTTTCTGAGCTCCATGTTCAAAAGAAGCATCAGGAGAGTTTTTAAAAGATGGATCCGTAGGTCCAGCCCTAGACCCTCTGAATCAAGATTTCTGTATTTAAGCAAAACAAAGACAATAAAAGAAAAACCTTCCTGAAGATCTTGGTGTAGACACTCCCCCCCTCCCCATTAACCGCAAAATCACTCATTGTTCACTTTTTGTTGGCCAAATGTGTAAAGGCATCAGAGTGTTCTGTATGGTTGTTTCCTCAACATATAGCTTATACCTCTCCACTCTATCTGGCGAACTCTTGTTTATCATCACAGGGATCTGTTCATTCCTACTCTCCTGTAGGAAGCCTTTCCCAGCTGCCCTGAAGAGCCAATGTCCCCCTCCATCACATTTTCATTTGTATTTCTCTCCATTTCAGCACTTATCAAAGTATTTGAAATTATTTGTTTTCCTGTGTCGTTGCTACTAAACAGTCAGCTCTTCCAAGGGAGAGATAATGTCATTTTCATTCTTATGTCTCGTCCAGCATCAAGCACATTTAAAACATGATTTAAATGAATGAATTGATGAATAAATGAGTTCTTGGGTGGATGCTCAATTAATTAGGAAAATAATTATTTTTACCAAGAAGAAATGGCTCCAAGAGAAACACCGGGCTGTGATTCCTACCGTGGATTTCTCACTGCTGATCCTGTCTTCACCCTCCCACGCACAGGCAGAACAAACACACTGTAGGCAAAGGAGAGCAGGGTCAAGAGAAGCTACGCCAATCCCAAATCAGAAAATTTGCCTTCTGTCTGTGAGCTAGAGCTTGTTACCTGGGGAACCAGATTTATCTCTGTGTCCTCAATACAGTACATCTCAATGAGGGCACTTTTAATAACCAATTGATGTGTAATTGCCGGTATAAATTATGTATCTCTTGTCCAGTTCCAGCTCTGAGGCACTGAGTGAATTATAGAGAAAACCTCCTCTCAGGATTATTATGTGACTGGTTTGATGTGATTGCAGGGCCCTTCGGAGAGTTTTAAGGGGGGTCCAATTCATTTATTTGGGGCTTTTCAGGCATGCCTTGAAGAGAAGAGATGAGAAAGGAAAAAAAAATCTTTGGACTCTGCAAACTCAGGTGACAGACAGAGAAGCAGAAATATAGAATTGTTGAAATTTTACCCCAGAAGGACCTCAGAGGTCACAGGGTTCAAATTCCTAATGGTCTAATCACCTGAAATAAAAGACATGTGAAGTGAGTGTTTGGCCTCAGCTGGAATATCTTCAGTGGTGTCAGGTGGGTTGTGTAGTGGAAAAAGCAAAGTCTTTGTGTTCAGACAAAATGGTGATCAATTCCTGAGGGACCTAGACAAGAGACTTAAGTCTCCCTGGGCCTCAGTTTCTTTGTGAAATGGGAATGATAATGCTTAGCTCCCTGGATTTCCATGACTACTTGTAAAAAACTGTACAATGAGAACAATATTTTGAAAATATTAAATTTATAATAATTTCATCCTCTTCATCCTCCCCACTACAGCCATTCCACTATTAGAATCCTTGAGAACAAGAGGTGATGGCCACCTCTTGAAGAAGATGTCATATAAGGGATGTCAACTGCATCAAGAATGGGGAGAGGGACTTCCCTGGAGGTCCAGTGGTTAAGACTTCACCTTCCAATGCAGGGAATGCGGGTTCAATCCCTGGTCGGGGAGCTAAGATCCCACATGCCTCGTGGCCAAAAAACCAAAACATAAAACTGAAACGCTATTGTAACAAATTCAATAAGGACTTTAAAAATGGTCCACATCAAAAAAACTCTTAAAAAAAAGAAAGAATGGGGAGAAAAGAAGGCCCTTCCAGTTAGCAGGGAGCATAATTGAAGCAGAAGATGCAGATGTGTGGCGAGGGTGGGTTTCAATGTTTGTATCCCTAGTTTAGGGAAAATCCTGGAGGGGTAGAGCTAGGAGGGTTGAGGGGAGAGCTGAAGATGAGGAGGTAAATGCTCTTTCCTTATACACAGTCTAGGAGGAGAACACTACACAGGGTTACCTCTTGCCGACAGTGGACACTCTTAGAATAAAAATGGAAACACTGCATATTTGGGCAGATAGACGGCACACATTAGCCTTCTTGGGCATCTGTCAGCTCCTGTGGAAGTGATCTATGGGTCTCTGAATGGTCTTCAGGATAAGCAGAGGTGGCCAATTTCAGAGCCCTGGGACCTGCCATGGAGATGCCAAGTCTAGCAGAGAGATGTCCCCACCACCTCTCCACTGAAGGGTGCTTAGCGTGAACCCCAGGCAAGATGAGGAATGTGGGCAAGGTCCAAAGCAGTCTTGAGTACCAGGAGATGAAGTGGGTCTGGTCAGCAAGTGTGGGCCAGAAGGTCCTGACCAAGCCAAAATAACAGCCCATACAATCACCATCCCAAATCTATTTCCAAATGAGAATGCCAAGGCTTGGCTTGGTTAAGTAACTCACTCAAGATTACACACACGATACGTGGTGAAGCCAGAACTCAATGTGAGGTCTAGGCTGCTGTGGAGGCTTGGTGAGATCTTCTGGGATGGCTACTCAACAGGTGAAATGGCTGTAGTGGGGAGGGTGAAGAGGATGAAATTATTATAAATTTAATATTTTCAAAATATTGTTCTCATTGTACAGTTTTTTACAAGTAGTCATGGAAATCCAGAGAGCTAAGCATTATCAGTCCCATTTCACAAAGAAACTGAGGCCCAGGGAGACTTAAGTCTCTTGTCTAGGTCCCTCAGGAATTGATCACCATTTTGTCTGAACACAAAGACTTTGCTTTTTCTACTACACAACCCACCTGACACCACTGAAGATATTCAAGGGAGGGACCCTTGAAGGTCCCTTCACCTCAAGTGAAGAAGCAGGCGCTCTGTGTCACTTGGACAGTGGGCAGATTCTTTGTGCTTCTTTTCTTCTCCCTGAGAAGTAAAGTCAAGCAGCAAGCAGAGTGAAAGCACATCCTTTTGGCCAAAAACATGTTTTATTTATATCTTAGCGTGTGACTCTGTGCTGAATGGTATAGAAGTCATGTTCCTTAAACACAGTTTGTGGTCTCCAAGAACTCAGAAATAAATAGCCAGTGTCATGGACACTTATGGGTACAGACAAAGCATGAATTGAAGAAATCCATGAATTCCAGGACAATGCATTTATCAAATAATATCATATGTGGTAAGCGGGTGGGTGGGTGCCTAACTGGCAGGTGGATGAGGAGAGTCTGATGGCAAGGAAGCATGGAGAGTGTTTAGGTAAAGAGTATAGATTTTGGAGACAAAGTCTAGGTAAAGAGTATAGATTTTGGAGACAAAGTCTGAAACTGACTGTCACTGGTTGTGTGACCTTGGAAACTTACTTCACCTTGCTAAGCCTCAGTTTCCTCATCTATAAATAGGAACACTTTTAGGACCTCATCAGGCTGTTTTGAAGATTAAATGAGTGAGTGCTCATAAAATACCTAGCACAAGTTTTAACACAGTGATTACATGGGAACTGTTAAGTATTGCTATTGTTCTAATCATTGTGATTTCTTAGCACAGACTTGTGAGGGCCCTGGAAAGACCATCAACCTTTCCTTGATCCATGAGGAGTATAAAGTTCAATGGGAACCTATGTTTTCTTCCAGGCTTCCGCCAAGGAAGAAGAGAAGTAGAAGCATCCCACAGACTTGATGCCTAGACTCAGTTCTTTGGCATTTAGTAAGGAGAACCATCTCTCCATTCCCAGTGGCCCCAAGTGGGCACAACCTAGCCACTGCCCAACTGTGGTTCTATGGTAGGCTCTTAACCTTGTGCAAGGGGTGGGGCTGTTCAGCTCTACCAGAGGTGCCAAGTTCCCTCCTGACCCATCTCCACCTCCCCAGACATGAGGACTTTTAACTTTCCTCTACATGATACCTTGCTTTGTTTGAAATAATCTTGAGATAATTTTCTTATTTAAATCTAAGCCTTTTAAACAAGCCTTCTAATGCAGGACTCAAAGAATTAGCAACAAGGGATAATTTATTATGTCATGTTTTGATACATTAATAATATAATTTTATACCTAGTGAAATTGAAAGCAAATGGAATTCAGTCTCATCTTAATCACAGTCTTTCTAACTCTCTGATGTCCACGTTTTAGCCCAATTATCAAGTATTCTGATGTGAATAAATACATAATTCCAGGGGCTTTCCTCTACTTTCACACCTCAGGTTGAAACTGCCTTTCTTCTTCAATGGCCCTAAAAGGTGAACCATTGTCTGAGAAATTCGCTTTTTATTTTCTTGGTAACTTGCAAAAACCTTGGCTCTTAATCTTAGTGCCCCAGATACAATGAGAATAACCAGGAATTGTAAAGTGAGTTGAGATATGTGAGTGTAGAGGTGTGTAAGTACCTTGGGAGGGTCCCTATAAAACTGAATTCAGAGTAGAGTGGATAAGGGGCTGGTAAATCACTTAGGATGATAAAAGATCTGATCAGAGCCACGGAGGCCTTGTCTTCTTGAATTAATTAATTGCACTCTTGTGCCATTTCCTGGCAACTGAGGTCTTTAAGGGATTTAGAGCCGAAATTTAGTATTACCACAGAGGCTAGTTGGGATCTTCTTTCCTCTGCCCTGATACCTTCTGAATTGATGATTATGAATACTAATAGCTTCTATTAATTGAACATCTATTATCTGCAGGAATTTTACTTATATTATCCCTAATTCTCATAAAAACTCTTTAAATGGTGTTATTCGTCCTATTTTTATAGAAGGAGAAACCAAACACCATAAAAGTGAATACTATGTGCCCTATGATTTTATACTTGATAAGCCACAGAGTTGGAATTCCAATCCAGAAGCCCTGGCTTTCCCTTACTTCTCAACTTGGCCCGAATCTCTAAAGCAGCATCCCCAGGGGAAAGCAGTTTACGGAGCTCAGAGAGGCCCGTGGTTCCCAACAGCTCCAGTGACAGCTGCGGGTGGAAGGTGGAACAGAGAGATGGAAGCTGCAGGCTATTTTCAGAAACAGCCCCTGTTCGACTGATGATGGCTCCTGTCTATACAGGCGACCAGAATCCGCGTGGGATCTTTCCCAGGCAGCTGAGCCAAGGGGGAGCCACTAGGCATGGTAAGTCTTCTGATTGCAGAGGGCAACTTGGCTTTGAAAAGGGAAGGATAAAGTATTTTAGAGCAGAGTTGGCCAACTTTCTGTAAAAGGGCAGGTAGCAGATATTTTAGGCTTAGTAAACCATATGGTCCCTCACAACTGCTCAAGTGGGTTGCTCTTGAGAAAGCAGACATACACAATGTGCCAAAAATTGGGTGTGCCTGTGTTAGAGCAGAACTTTATTTATAGACATTGAACTTCGAATTTCATATAATTTTCATGTAATACAACATATATTTTTTTGACTTTCCCCCCCACCATTTTAAATGTAAAAAATATTCTTAGTTTACAGCCATTCTTAGCAGGGGGTGGGTCAGATTTGGCCTGTGGGCTGTGGTTTGCCAACCTCTGTTTTAGAGATTCATAATATTTTTAATTTTTAATTTATAATAGCGGCTAATAATTTTTGAGTGGATATGATAGACCAGGGATTGGGCTGTGCACTTTATTTTTCTAGGTTAGGATCTTTGATTTTTTTTTAATTATAAAATAATTCTTACCTATGAAAGTAAATATATATATATATATATATATACACACATATATGAAAAAGCTGTAACTAATAGTATTAATATGAACAAATGTGTAACTAACACCACCTTAAAAAGTATAAATTGCTCATACCTTTGAACCACTGGTCTTCCCCCCATATATCATACCATCTCTATCCTGACAAGAAGTAAATTTTGTGTCTCTAAGTATTTTTTTCCTTTCATGAAAGAACACAAGTACAGAAAAACAAAGCATGTGTATAGCTGAACACATAATTATAAAACTGACACCTATCTTCATTCCTTGAACAGAGAAATAGATAAAAATAGAGTATCACCAACACCTTTCCCCTTATGACCCTCCTTGAGCACAATGCCTTGCCTCCACTCTCCTGGATTTAGTGATAATCATTTCCTGCTTCTCTTTTAAAATCTTATTCCACCTGTTGGAGGAGATCATTGAGAGGACATGACCACTGGGTCACCCGCGAGCTGTTCCCAAGCAGTCAGAGGCTCCTCACCCATCCCCTGTCTTTGGAATATAAGCTCTGCCCACCATTCCCACGTTTACAAGGATGTGATCCTGAGAGAGCATCTGGACCGTATGCATCACTGAACCCATTTAAGGCTTCTATATGAACTTCTAAGATTCTGGTGGGCTGATGCGAGGATCTATGCATGCATCTTCCGTCCACCCCAGACAAGCCTTGTAGGTAAGTTCCCTTGCTTATTAAATCTACCACCTGCCAATCTTGAGTGGCTGACTCTTCTGTCTCTCTCTCTGCCTTCCATGTGAGGGGCCAGTGTCAGATTTCACCAGGGAAGCTCCTGAGTCTGCAAACCAACACAGCTGTGTATTCATACCGTTAAAAAAAAAAAATCTATCTATCTTATCTGTCTACAACTTGCTTTATATACCATATGAATGGAATCATATTATATGTATTATTTTTGGTTTGGCTTCTTTCACAGAGCCCATGGTATCCTAAGATGCTTTAGTTTCTGGTAATCTGGTGGTAACTCATTGTGGTTTTAATTTGCATTTCTCCATTACTAATGAATTAAACACGTTTTCACATATTTATTAGTCATTTGGATTTCTACTTTTGTGAAGTGCCTGTTCACGTCTTTGGTTTATTTCTCTTTTTATCTTTTCTTTATTCTGTATGCATGCTCTTTGTCAGTTGTATAAATTACAAAGATATTCTCTTTGTATATTGTTTTTTCACTTTATGCTGTCTTTTGATGAAGAGAAGTCTTTGACATAATTCAAGTCATCATTGATGCTGTTTCTTTTTTAATAAATAAATTCTTTACCACCTTGAAATAATGAAGATATTTTCCTATATTGTCATTTAGGATATCTGTAATTTTTATTTTCGGATTTTTAAAATTCTTGACTTGGAACTGATTTTTTTTTAACATCTTTATTGGAGTATAATAGTTTTACATTGTTCTGTATCAGCTATATGTATACATATATCCCCATACCCCCTCTCACTTGTGTCTCCCTCCCACCCTCCCTATCCCACCCCTCTAGGTGGTCACAAATCACAGAGCTGATCTCCCTGTGCTATGCGGCTGCTTCCCACTAGCTATCTATTTTACGTTTGGTAGTGTCTATATGTCCATGCCACTCTCTCACTTCTTCCCAGCCTATCCTTCCCTCTCCCTGTGTCCTCAAGTCCATTCTCTACGTCTGCGTCTTTTTTCCTGTTGGAACTGATTTTTAATATGATTTTTGTATGTGAGATAAGGCTTCAGTTTCTTTCTCCCTTCTTCATTTCTTCCTTTCTTTTTTTGGGTAGAGATATCCAATTGTTTTGGAAACACTGTTTAAAGGGTACAGGATTCTAGTAATCTAAAATGACAACTCTGTCAGAAATAGATGTCATTATATACCTGGATCAGTTTCCAGGGTTTCTCTTCTGTTTCATGGGTCTATTTGTCTTCTTTTATTCCAACACTATGCTATATTAGTTAGTATAGCTTTATAATAGACCTTGATATCTAATAGAGCTATGAGTTCAATGTTGGGCAAAGGGAGAAATGGGATTGATGACCAAAGACTGGAAAACTTGGTCTCTTTCAAATACTGATCTGTAAACAAGGTTCATTTCTTCATTTATTTAGGTTTACCTCCAGTCACTGTTGAATAGAAATGGTAATAGTGATAATTAACTTTTTTTCTGATGTTAAAGGTAAAGCTTTCTGAAGTAGGCAAACTTCTAAAATGGCCAAAATGATTTCTGCCTCCTTGATTCATATCTTTCAACATTAAGTATGACATTAAATTTGTTTTTTCACAGATGCCTTCAATCAACTTGAGGGAGCATTTTTTTCCATTCAGAGTTCATTGAACATTTTAATAATGAATTAATGTTGGGTTTCTCAAATGCTTTTTCTGCATCTCTTGAGATGATCACTTGGCTTTTATCCATTATTACTATGGTATATCCTATTAATAGATTTTGGAATGTTAAACCTTTCACTCTTGGTATAAATCTTACTTTGTCAAGTTGTATGATCTTTCATATACGTTGCTGGATTTGGGCTTTTTTTTTTTTTGGTCATGTGTGTAAGAGATGTTGATCTACATTTTTTCAGTGATGTCTTCAATTTGGCATCAGGATAGTGCTAGTCTCATAGAATAAGTTGAGGTGTGTTCCTTCCTGTTCTATTATTTGGGAAGAATTAGTTTATATATATATAAACTATATGTACTTATATATATAAATATATATATAAACTAAATATATATAAAATGTTTGGTAGAATTCACAAGTGAAGCCATCTGGGCCTTGTTTTTTACTTTTTGGGAAGTTTTGAAGTTTGATCTCCTTACTTGTTATAGGACTATTCAGATTTGCTGAGTTTTCTTGAGTCAGTTTTAGTAATTGTTGCCCATGATATTTATCCACTTCATCTGTTATCTAATTTGTGACATACAGTTACTCATAGTATTCATAGACATGTGTGTATGTGTTCCCTCTTTCATTTTTTAAAATTTATTTTTCATTGAAGTAGAGTTGAATTACAACGTTGTGTTAATTACTGCTGTACAGCAAAGTGACTCAGTTATACATATATATACATTGTTTTTCATATTCTTTTTCATTATGGTTGATTTTAGTAACTAAATATGCTCTTTCTTTTGGGTCAGTCTAGATGAAATTTATCAATTTTATCCATTTTTTCCAAAGACCCACCTTTGGTTTTATTGATTTTTTTCTGTTGCTTTTTGTTTTTTATTCTCTGTTTTATTTAATTTCACTCATCTTTATTATTTCCTTACTACTTCTTGTTTTGTGTCTTATTTATTTTTCTTTCTCTGCTTTCTTATGGTTGAAGTTTAGATTATTAATTAAAAATTTTTCTTCTTTCTTAATTATAGGTATTACTATATATTTAGCTATATATTTCCCTGTGATCACTACTTTAGCAGCATTCTATACATTTTGGTAAGTTGTGATTTTTCCTCTCTTATCTCAAAATATTTTCTAATTTCCGTGTGAAACCTTTAATCCATTGGCTATCTAGTACTGTGTTGTTTAACTTACACATATTGTGAACTTCCCAGATATTCCTCTATTATTGATTTCTAATTTACTCCATTTCATTTTATTGTGATTATAGAGCATACCTTTTATGATTTCCATGTTTAAATTTTTTTGGATAGTTTTTGTTTTGGCCTAACACATTGTCGACACTGGATTACGTTTTGTGTGTCCTTGGGAAGAATGTGCATTCTGCTCCTGTTAGGCAGAGTATTCTATCAATGTCTGTTCAGTCTAATTTGTTTGTAGTGTTGTTCATTTTCTCTATTACATTCTTTGTTTATGCCTAGTTGCTCTATCTGTTATTAAAATTGGGATCTTGATGTCTTCAAATATTATTGTTGTATTATCCATTTCTCCCTTTGATTCAGCCAGTTTTTGTTCATTTATTTTGAGGTTCTGTTGTTAAGTGCATATATGTTTATAATTGCTAATATTCCTGAGAGATTGACTCTTTTAATATCATTAAATGTCCCACTTTCTGTCTAATTTTTGTTTGTTTTACAGTTTGTCTGATATTAGTATTTACACTCCATCTATTTTATATTGTTGTTTACATGATATATATTTTCTCATCCTTTTACTTTCAATCTGTTTGTATCTTTGAGTCTGAAGTGTCTCCTATATATAATTTGATTCTTTTTAAAATGCAATATGGCAAACTAAGATTTTGACTTAATTGTTTAATCTGTTCACATTTAATTTTGGTGTGGAAATGGTTGGATTCATGTCTGTCATTTTACTTTTTGTTTTCTATATGTGTTATGTCTTCTTTGTTCCTTTGTTCCTCTGTTATTGCCTTATTTTGTATTAACTGGATATTTGTAGTGTTACATTTTAACTTCTCTAATGATTTAAAAATTATGTTTAGAGATATTTTCTTAGTGATTCCTCTGAGATTTACAAAATACATCTTATTATAATCTATTTCAGATTCAAAGTTAGTTTCAGTGATATATAGAAACTCTACTTCTATGTAGCTCCATTCCTTCCCCCACATTCTTTTGTGCTACTATTGTTATATATTTTACAAATATAATATGTTACAAATATAATTCTTATAATTATTACTTAATACAATCTATGTCAGTTAAAAAGGCTGAGTGAAGAAAAGAAAGCAAGCATAAATTTACATAATTTGTTATAACTTTACTTTTTTATTCTTTCTGATTTTCTTCATCTCTTCCTACCGATTTTCTTGTTCCAATACAGCTTTGTTTTACTCACCTCCTTTGTACTGTTATTGCTGAACACATTACATTTCCATATATTTAGGTCCAACAAAAGAAAACAACATACTGTTTTGTAAAATCAGTCAGAATGGAGAAAAGTGAGCAATGATATTGTCTTTCCTTATTACATAATTGCCTTCACTGGCACTTTTTTATTCTATCATTTGGATTTGAATTACTGTCTGATACAGCTTGCTTTCAATTGGAAGAATTTCCTTCATACTTCTTGTAAGGAAGATCTGCTACCAATGAGTTCTCTTCATTTTAGCTTATCTGGGCATATCTCTATTTTGTGTTCATTTTTTTAGAAGATAGTTTTGCTGGATATAAGATTCTTGATTGATAGATTTTTACTTCCTGCACTTTGAATATGTCATCCCAATATCTTCTGGCCTCATTTTTTTTTTTCTGATAAGTTAACTGTTAATTTTGTTTGAGTTCCCTTATACATAATGTCATTTTTATTTTACAGCTTTCAAGATGTTCTCTTTATTTTTATCTTTCAACATTGCACATGATGTGCATGTATGGGTGTGAATATCTTTTCACTTATCTTATTTGGAATTAATTGAGTTCCTTGGATGTGTAGATTAATGGTTTTCATCAAATATGATAATTTTTAGCCATTTTTTTCTTGAAATATTTTTCTGTCTCTTTCTCCTTTACTAGTGATGCTGCCACTATGTGTATATTACAGTGCTGATTGTGTCCCACATTTCAATGAAGGTCTTTCATTTTTTTAAAACATAGACTTTATTTTTTATTTTTTATTTTTTTTTTGTGGTATGCGGGCCTTCCTCTGCTGTGGCCTCTCCCATTGCAGAGCACAGGCTCCGGACGCGCAGGCCCAGCGGCCATGGCCCACGGGCCCAGCCGCTCCGCGGCACGTGGGATCCTCCCAGACCGGGGCGCGAACCCGGTTCCCCTGCATCGGCAGGCGGACGCGCAACCACCGTGCCACCAGGGAAGCCCCCATAGACTTTATTTTTAAAAGCAGTTTTAGATTTACAGCAAAATTGAACAAAAAGTGCAGATGGTTCCATATGCTCCCTCTCCCCATACACAGACTTCCCCACCAGCAGAATCTTGTAACAGAGTGGTACATTTGTTACAACTTATAAACCATCACTGACACATTATCCCAAATCCATGGTTTACATTAAGGTTACTTCTTGGTTTTGTATGTTCTATGGGTTTTGACAAATATGTAGTGACATGTATCTACCATTATAGTACATTGCATCATAGTTTCATTGCCCTAAAAATCCCCTATGTTCCATTTACTCATTTTTCTTTCTTCCAAACACTGGAAACTACTGACCTTTATGCTGTCTCCATAGTTTTACATATTCCAGAATGTCATATAATTGAAATCACACAGTATGTATCTTTTCCAGATTGGCTTATTTCCCTTAGTAATATTCATTTACGTTTCTTCCATGTCTTTTGTGTCCACACTTTATTTCTTTTTAGCATTGTATAATAGTCCATTGTATGGATATACCACAGTTTATCCATTCACTGAAGGACATTTTTGTTGCTTCCAAATTTTGTCAATTATGAACAAAGCTAGTATAAACATTCATATACAAGTTTTTGGATGGACATATGTTTTCAGCTCATTTTGTTAAATACCAAGTAGTGTGATTACTGGATTACAAGTTAAGAGTATATTTAGTTTTGAAAAAAATGAAAAACTGGTTTTTAAGTGTCCATTCCATTTTGGAATCCCACCAGTAATGACTGAGAGTTCCTGTTTCTCCACATCCTTGCCAAAATTTGGTGCTGTCAGTATTTTGGATTTTAGTCATTCTAATAGGTGTGTAGGGATATCTCATTGTTTTAATTTGCAAGTATCTTTTC
The DNA here is from genome assembly GCF_002837175.3 of Physeter macrocephalus. Taxonomy (NCBI): domain Eukaryota; kingdom Metazoa; phylum Chordata; class Mammalia; order Artiodactyla; family Physeteridae; genus Physeter; species Physeter macrocephalus. The sequence continues at coordinate 6,596,758 of NC_041229.1, read as the reverse complement.
ATATGCCTATTTGCCATCTGTATATCTTCTTTAGTGAGGTATCTGTTTATATATTTTACCCATTTTTAATAGAGTTGTTCATTTTCTTATGTTGAATTTTAAGAATTCTTTGTATATTTTGGATAGCGGTCCTTTATCAGATATGTGTTTTACAAATATTTCCTTCCAGTCTTATTCTCTTGATATGCCTTTCACAGAGCAGAAGTTTCTAATTTTAATTTTGCAAGTGTATGTTGAGTTGTTTCACCACCATTTGTTGCTCCCTGGTTAAAAATCAGTTGACTTTTTTTATTTGTGTGGTTCTATTTTTGGATCTCTATTCTGTTTCAGTGATCTATTTGTCCATTTCTTCACTGGTACCACACTGTCTTGATACTGCAGTTTTTTATGTAGTAAGTCTTGAATTCAGGTATTGTCAGTCTTCTAAATTTGTTCTTTTTCTTCAGTTTTGTTCTTTTTTTCTTTATTGTGTTGATTTTTCTGCATCTTTTGCCTCTCTATACAAACTCTAGAACCAGTTTGTCAACCTCCACAAAATAACTTGCTAGGATTTTTATTGGGATTGTGTTAAATCTATAGATCAAGTTGGGAAGAACTAACATCTTAATAATCTTGAGTATTCCTAGCCATGAACTTACTATATCCCTCCAATTATTTAATTCTTTTGATTTCTTTAATTAGAGTTCTTTTCAGTGTTTGAATTATTTTTCTTTTCTGTTTTACAGATTGCATCGTTTCTATTGATCTATCTTTAGATTCACTGATTCTTCTTTTTCTGTCATCCCCAATCTGCTCTTGAACCTTTGAATTGTCTCATTCTTGTTATTGCCTATTTCAACTCTGTAACTTCCATTTGGTTCTTTTAAATAATTTTTATCTCCTTATTTATATTATCTATTGATGATTCATTGTCACTATACCTTCCTTTAATTCTGTATGCACGGTTTTCTTTACTTCTTTGAACATATTTACGGTAAGTGTTTTAACATCTTTGCTAAGTCACAGTAATTCATTTTTCACAGCAGGACACGTCAAAGAAAACATAATACCATTACCCTTAATGCCCTTTTATTCCCTTCTCACAACGCCTCCCCCCCAAAAATAATTACCCTCTTGACTTCTAACCACATTACTTTTTATTTTTAATTTTTAAATTGGTTTTAATTTTTATAGATTCCAGTACTGTATGTAGATTCTCTATCTTTTAAAATACCTATTCAACTATTTCTCTGTTTTCTTATATAGATTATTTATAGTTAGTCAAAAGTATTTTATGCTATTTTCAGTATCTCTCTAACTTGTGAACTTGCTTTTATTTTATCTCTTCATTTTCCTCTCTCACATGTATCAATTATTTGGTCATGTCTACTCACATGCCTAGTAATTTTATTTTAAAAGTTAGATACGGTATTTTGAAAACTATAGAGGGTCTAGAAAATATTATTTTCATGAAGAGATAGTTTACCTTTTCCTCTACTGGGTATATAGAGGGGAAGATAAGGACCTTGATTTAATCAGGACTAAGCTTGGACAAAGGCGGCTCACAGGTTTAGTAATACTCAGTCTACCTCTGGTTTGGCTGTTTCTAAACCTTTCTAGCACTTTTAATTGGAAGCTTGGTGAGTCTTTGTCTTCCCCACTTTTTTTTTTGTTTGTTTCCTTTTTAAAAATTTTTATTGGAGTATAGATGGTTTACAATGTTGTGTTACTTTCAGGTGTACAGCAAAGTGAAACAGTTATACATATACATATAACCACTCTTTTTTTAGATTCTTTTCCCATATAGTCCATTACAGAGTACTGATTAAAGTTCCCTGTGCTATACAGTAGGTCCTCATTAGTTATCTATTTTATATATAGTAATGTATATATGTCAATCTCAGTCTCCCAATTTATCCCTCCCCCCCTTACCCCTTGGCAACCATAAGTTTGTTTTCTACATCCATGACTCTTTTTTGTAAATAAGTTCATTTGTACCCTTTTTTTAGATTCCACATATAAGTGATATCATATGATATGTCTTTCTCTGCCTGATTTACTTCACTCAGTATGACAATCTCTAGGTCCATCCATGCTGCTGCAAATGGCATTATTTTGTTCTTTTTTTACGTCTGAGTAATATTCCATTGTATATATGTACCACATCTTCCTTATCCATTCCTCTGTTGATGGACATTTAGGTTGCTTCCATGTCCTGGCTATTGTAAATAGTGCTGCTATGAACATTGAGGTACATGCCTCTTATGAGTTATGGTTTTCTCTGGGTATATTCCCAGTAGTGGGATTGCTGGGTCATATCAAATTACCAATGGCATTTTTCCCAGAACTAGAACAAAAAATTTTACAATTTGCATGGAAACACAAAAGACCCCATATAGCCAAAGCAATCTTGAGAAAGAAAAACAGAGCTGGAGGAATCAGGCTCCTGGACTTCAGACTATACTATAAAGCTACAGTAATCAAGACATTATGGTACTGGCACAAAAACAGAAATAGAGATCAATGGAACAGGATAGAAAGCCCAGAGATAAACCCATGCACATAGGGTCACCTAATCTTTGATAAAGGAGGCCAAAATATACAATGGAGAAGAGACGGCCTCTTCAATAAGTGGTGCTGGGAAAACTGGACAGCTACCTGTAAAAAAATGAAATTAGAACACTCCTGACACCATACGCAAAAATAAACTCAAAATGAATTAAAGACCTAAATGTAAGGCCAGACATTATAAAACTCTTAGAGGAAAACATAGGCAGAACACTCTCTGACGTAAACCACAGCAACATCTTTTTTGACCCACCTCCTAGAGTAATGAAAATTAAAACAAAGATAAACAAATGGGACTTAATTAAACTTAAAAGCTTTTGCACAGTGAAGGAGACCGTAAACAAGACAAAAAGACAACCCTCAGAATGGGAGAAAATAATCTCAAATGAAGCAACTGACAAAGGATTAATCTTCAAAATATACAAGCAGCTCATGCAGCTCAATATCAAAAAAACAAACAACCCAATACAGAAAATGGGCGGAAGACCTAAACAGACATTTCTCCAAAGAAGATATACAGATGGCCAACAAACACATGAAAAGATGCTCAACATCACTAATTATTAGAGAAATGCAAATCAAATTACAATGTAGTATCACCTCACACCGGTCAGAATGGCCATCATAAAAATCTACATACAATAAATGTAGGAGAGGGTGTGGAGAAAAGGGAACCCTCATACACTGTTGGTGGGAATGTAAATGGATACAGCCACTATAGAAAACAGTATGGAGGTTCCTTAAAAAACTAAAAATAGAACTACTATATGTCTTCCCCACTTTAGATAAAAGAATGCATATTCTTATCATTGGTAAGTGTCATTTATAAAGAATAACTCCTAACCTATATTTTTGTCCCAGGTGATATGGGGTTAGGTCCAAGTCTTAGAATCTTAAATATTCCCTTCCCCCTTGGTCATATGCTGGGGTGTTTTTAGTTTTGCTGAAAACTAAAGTGACATTTCAAATTCCATGTAAACTAGTGAGATTTAATACTTTATTTGCAAAAGGATGGTTGTCAAATAGGAATGCTTATAAGCATCAACAAACCTGAGTTCCAGCTTTTTGTGGCTTTATGAGACTGATAGGTACTGCTATCTTGCCATTGCAGTGCAGTTACTGATGTTCTGGTATCCGATAGGACACCAGGAAGTTAGTCCAAGAATGAACCTCTGAGGATGAGATCACATGTTTATTTATAGTTTCTGACACCAGCAATACCAATATTTTGTTCTCCAGGTTAGCTTTAAGATTTCAGAAAAATGGAAGGCTGTCCCTCAAAATGGCTTTTAATCACTGTGGCCACATCAAGCATATCAAGCATATGAAACCTCCAATTGCTAGCAAAGAGGTAATGATGCAGTCAGCTATTGGCTAAATTTCAGGCAGCACATCAACTCTGGGATTGAGCGTTTCCATAGTTACCTTGACTGATCTAATCATCCCACATGGGAGGTGGGATTAAAATATCCAAGAACAGAGGTATCTAGGGGAAAAAAAATCATCTCTGTTTTTCATTTTTGCTGGGAAATTCCCTAATATCTTTCTGAACTGAAACCAGGTCCATTTTCCTTGTTATAAAAGTTAAGTGAGTAAGCATTGTGATTTTATAACAGTGGGATGGGAAAATTGTATGTTTCTGTATTTGTTTGAGTTTGTGTGTATGATTTGAGTTTGTGTGTATTAGTTTGAAGCAGGTTCTACGAACTAATACATATATATTATATTAGTATATATATATATATATATATATATATATATATGCCAAGGCCAGGGAAAACCCTTAGTCTGCATACTGGTCTGAAGAAAAAGAATTGTGAGTATTATTCATTTAAAAAATAGGTTTGTGAGAAAACACAATGCAGCAACAGAGAAGCTCAACACTCTTAGTTTTCAAGTCCTGTCGTCAGCCACCTCACCAAATGGATGTGTGAAGCGTGGGTGTGCTCACACTATACACATATGTGCACACTTACAAAGGCACACTCCCCTAATCTCTGATACTTTCCATCTGTCAGTGAGAATGAGTTTTTCCAATCACTTTTAAAACCATTCTGTTTTTGTGAAGCTTTGAGCTTGTACCCCGTGAAAGCTTGGCAGGAAGCATACGTTTCATACTCAAGTTCCTGAACAGACAGCTGTGCTTCTCTCACACAACTTGAGAAAATGTTCACCATCTTAATCAACTGGCACAAGGCAGCAGAGGGGCTAGATACAGCTTGTGTCACAGAGCATCCATGAATGTGTCAATTTCTCTCTTCTTCAAGATCCTGTACCCTGTATCTTGTTTTTTTGTGTTTTTTTTAATCAGCCCCTATTTTTTCATTCTGTGCCACTTTTCTTTTTGGGACTGTGCCTATTCTTACAAAAGATACTTCAGTGTTTCGTCTTCTTGGCTAGATAGCAACTCATAGGAAGTTAAGAAAAATTAGTGTCCACTTTTTCCCCATACTGTCTATATTAAAATTAAGATGTAAAAAATATTACTGTCATTCTGGAGTACCTCACAAATTCTGTGCAGTGTTGACATCAAATGTATTGATGGGCAATAATAAAAACATTGCAGTTGAATTTTAATGATTGCTTGTTAAATGACAGACAACATCCTAGGCTCTCTACATCCCTTATCATCATCAGATGTTGTATATGTTATTCTCACCATCAAATTAAATTAAGTTATTAAGTAGGTATTATTATCTCTACAGATGAGAAAATTGAGTCTTATTGAGGTCAGGTGACTTGCCTTGGTCACACATTTAATAAATGTTTGCTTTACCATGATATGCTATTTTCAACTCTAGTATCAGGACTTGCACCAACTCTGAATGGAGATAATTTCCTAACCAATTAGTGCTATATTTGGAGCTGTAGCTTGGCCACTGAACAGGACAAATGGGTAGTGACAATATTTGACCTTTTCTTAAACTACAGAACTTACTCACTCTTCTTCCCTTAGGTGGGACAGAACTTGAAACTAGTCGTCTGGGTTTGAATCCTGTTATTACTGATGACGACCTCTGTACTCTTTGGAAAATATTCATTACTCCTTGAGTCTTTGTTTCTTTGTATAGAAAGGTGTGATTAAAATATCTGCCTTACATGGTTTCTCTAAAGCTTAAATGAGATAATGTATGTGGAAATGCTTTTCTCATTTTTTAAATACATACTACATACACATATGCATATTCAATAGGCATGAGTATATATTTTCATACATAAATAGATATAAGTAAATATATATTTAAGGAGAAACCGACTATATTTGAAGCCCCAAACTGTTTTACAGATAGCAGATATATACAAGATGATTTGGAAACCATACTGTACTTGCTAATAATTTCAGCTGATGACAAATTAGTCTTCCAGATGAGAAAACCATGGTGGTACAGAAAAATTGTGGTTCATTACAGTGTTTACTATACATTGTGCAGTGGTCATCATCACATCATCATAATTTTCATCATCACTATTCACTTCATTATCAAATAATTACCTGTCAATATAAGAGGTTTCCTGAGAAATTTCTAACTTTGAAGAAATAGAAAAAAAAAGCCACTCTAAACAAAAAATATTCATTTGGGAATATCTTCTGTTCTTTTGCTACTTAAGTCCTTTCCCCTATTTTAAGGCAATTTGGTTGTTATGTGGCTCTTCAGCCTATACAGTTCTCAGTGCTCTTACAATATACATCTGGCTTTGACTATTAAAGGTCCTTATGTTTATCATTCTTTTTTGTTTTTACTTTGGCGATGCTACTTTAGATCATCATTTAGAATCTACTGTAGGATTCTTAATTATAAAATAGGAGTTTGGAGTCATAGATGTTCTTGTTACTATTTCTTTACAAATATTTTCCAAGGCTCTTGCATTTCTTCATCAATAAACAAAACCAATTCCATAACTTTTCATTTTTAAAAATTAGACAATTTCCCTCCATATTCTTCTACTGGATATTTATAATTTGTGTAATTTGAACATGTATACGATCTATTGATTATGGTCATCAAGTCAAGGTTTCAAACCATAGCATTCGTGAAATGATATCCTGAAAACCCTACATTAGTATTTCTGGGTGTAATGTCACAAGAGCAGGGTGATGATAGGCTGAGAAATTTGAGGATAACATCCCTACATTCAAAATGAAGCTTCTTATCCTCCTTATGTTCTCACTACCTCATTATATAATGTGGTTATTATGATATTGAAAGGAGATAAAAAATAGGAGGGAACTGTGAGATGATATGGGGGAAATAGTTACTCTGATATTATGTGTTATGTTCGAACCCTTGCTTTGGAGTTAAGTTGGAGAAATCCACGGACCTAACTTCCATGGTGGCCAGGAAGACAACATAAAAAAACAAAAAAGACTTATTTAATCCAAACTGATCTCTTCCTCATTTAAATTAATCCAAGTCCCAAAGATGTCAAGGAAGGCCTGTGCATGTGACCGTTTTCCTACAGAGGGTTCTGTGGTTCCAGATGTGTTCTGCCTTCTCAGGTGCTATGACCTGCATTCTGAGACACATCCCTGCTTCTGCCACACTGCCTTTTGTCTTGGCCAGTCTGCTCTCATGATGTGGAGATGGTACAGCCAGGGAGTCCAGTGCTGATCACAAAAAGTGAAGTAATTAAGTGGAGTAAGCTAGCACTCTTTTTCTTTTGAAATTAAGCTCTTCCCCTCTTGACCTTTGAGAGCTACCAAATGAGACAGAGAGGTAGCTGTTCAACATTAATTAAATATTTATTGAGCACCTACTATCAATTAGGACCTTTGCTAGGTAGAGCCGAGCACTAAGGTGATGAGCAGAGATAATGGATGTCTTAAGGTGACAGAGGGAAGTAATGTACATATATAATGTACACAGATTGCTGATTTTGAGGCAAAATGGTGATGGTTAAGGAAAGATCTTTTCCCTCTGGCATTAAGCTAGAAGGCTGCCGTACAAGCAATGCTTGAGGTGCACTACAACAATGGGCCATTATTCAAAAAAAAAAAATGCCATTTTCACTGCGTATGAGCTGAATTAGGATGAAATTACATACTTTCACTTGCTAAGCTATGGTCATTTATGGAGGAAGATACATTTGTGTTTTAATGAGATTAATCTTTAAAAATAATAATGCAAAATAAAGTAGAGATGTTAGCTTGGCAGATTTCCTTAGAATCATTAAAACATGTTGTCACAGTTTACAATTTCTTCACTCTGTGTTTTATATAAGCAAGGTATGCCTGCACATAATCATTTTAAAATTTCTTTCTTACTTATGCACAATTCTTTCAGTTTAATCAAAATTGTGGATAGAGGAAATTTGTGGAAAGAGGTGGTGAGATGAGTATACTATTAAGTAAAATGTTTATAGGGTCATTAACTAGTTATAACTTAAATCTTGAATATAATTCTAACTCTATAATTTCCCTTAGCTGAGAATATTAAAATGACTCAGCCCCTCTCTTTCAGCAGACTGCTTTGTCAGTATGAAATCTGAGGATATCCTCCTATGCTCTTCCAATTTTGGGAGGAGGAGGGAATAAAATGTTGAAGTATTTCTGTATTTCAGAAGTTCATCAATACAAGCTTATGCCAAAAATTGATTTTATCCCTTGGCCATTCAGCATTCAGCCAGATTTTATTTTCTGATTGCCTCCATTTTAAGGCTTTTTTGAGCAAAACAAAAAAATGCTTGGGGACCTTAAAGTCTTGAATCTAATGCAATCTTAGGGGTCACTAGATTTAAAACTCTAGCCAGTGCAGGAATTCTCTGGACCAAGTGTGAGGTAGGAGAATTAGCATGTCCTCTGATGAAGATTTCTTTATGTCATATGTCATGGTTCCATTTTGGAAAGTTCTACTTGTTTGCAATGACTTCCATATGTAGAGCTGTATGCTGTCTCCTTGTAATTTTCACCCATCAGTCCATTGTTCTGCCCTTTGGATCTCAAGAGACTATATATACTCTTTCTTACTATTGCAAAAGTTTGAGACAATGTAGGCCTTTTGTTTATGACACTAACATCAGGTTGTTGAAAAAAATGTCAGGCAACTACTTCAAGATCAAGTGTATACTATATTTCCAATAAATTGTAGCCATTATTATTTCATAGGCTTCCTTTAGGATATGGGTAAATGATGCTCTAAAATGGCAAAAGATCTTACTGTCTGTATTAACCATGTCTTTTATTTTCTGAATTCTAATACTTGGACGTCTGTGGCCTCACTGACTCTGGAGGCTTTGTCGCATCAGTGCTAGCTAATTCCTAGAGATAGTAAGTTAATAGCCTGGGAGCAAGCCTTGCATATGCAAACCAACCAGTCCAGAGCCTGCGCCAGGACCACCTCCTCTACTGGGCTCCTCACTTTCCAGGCTACTATCTACCTGTTCTAATCTAGAGCCAGGTGCCGAACAGCTAGGGACAGCCTCTATGTGCCAGACCCCATTGAAATTATACAAATTACCCAACCCTGAGCTTGCTTACCCTGCTTGTCCGTTCCTGCCTGCAGAAACCACAAGAAAGGCCCCTGCCCACCCTTCCCCCCACCTCCCCCCCCCCCCCCCCCGTCTGGGATCTGTGAGTATAACAAACCATCTTTTCAATGGCAGTTGTCTCTTGATCTGCTGATCTCACCTTACCTGAATAATAATAAAACCTCTATTTTAAAACAGGTTCCATCATCTGGGGTACTTGTAGTCAGGTCTTAATTGTCTTCTGATTAAAGAAAATAAGGAAAAGAATGGCTGAGAAATCCATTTGCAAGGCCAAACCCTCTCAGTAAGAATTCTCAAATGGGTGTTGAGGGTCTAGGATCAGCTCACACTAAAACAGCTGCTTGGTAATTATCTCCTCTTTCAATCATGTGATGCTTGCTCCCTGCATTATAATGCTCATTTCCGGAAAGGGCCAAGGCTTCACATATCTAGCAGAGATAGGTACCTGCATAGTGTGATCAAAGGGTCACTGTTGCCTGTAGGCGGATGCTCCAGATGGATATTTCAGGACATTGTCTCCCTCAGCAGAGAAGGGCATCACAGAAGTTACACCTTTCCCTTAGGCAGTAAGCACATAGTCTCTGTACAGGTCTGTTAAAAATTCCTGATGTCTGTGAGAAAGGGAGATACCTTGCATTCATTTTGAATATGCATTCATTTGCTCATTTATTTAATATTTATGTATTAAGCCCATATTGGGTACCAGAAACCATGGTAGGTTTTAGGGCTACTAGCCATTCATATCTAAAAAAAAGATTCTTAATCTTACTGATAATCAAGAAAAGCCAAATTAAAACCACAATCAGATACCATATTTTATACCAACCAGACTGATCAATCTTTAAAAGTCTAACAATCTTAACTGTTGATGGGAATGTTCCAGAAGTCCCCAACAAATTTGCCACAAATTCCTAAGCTACCATTCAAAGGCCTTCAAAATTATTTCAACTAGACATCCCTCTAGTAGCTTACCAATAGCATCTGTATCAGTAAAGGTGATAATTTGGTGTCCTTCAAGAATATCCTGCATTTCAAGAAGTTGCACCTTTTTCTTATTCTCTGACAATCACAATCTAACTAAGTGTTTAAAACATATTCATTGTCATAATGTCAATCAAGTCTTTTTTGAGCTTCCAAATATACTATTATTAGTACTATAATAATGCTGGCAACTAACATACACTGAGCATTTTTTAAGCAGCAGGTACTATGCAGCTTTATCTCATTAATATCCACAAAATACCAGTGAGATGGTACTATTATTCCTATTTAATGAGAACAAAAAAAAAAAAAACAGAGCATAGGAAGGTTCAGTAACACAACAAGCTTTATAGAGCTGGTAAGTGGTAGTGGCAGATACTAAACAAAGATAGTCAGACTCTAAGTCCTGTTTTATTGACAGTCATATTTTATTGAAGGCAGATCCATTTTACGGAAAAGAACCTGAGGCTCAGAGAAGTAAAATTCTTGTCCAGAGTAGATTTCTTTTTTGTGTGTGTGGTACGCGGGCCTCTCACTGTTGTGGCCTCTCCTGTTGCGGAGCACAGGCTCCGGACGCGCAGGCTCAGTGGCCGTGGCTCACGGCACCAGCCGCTTCGCGGCATGTGGGATCTTCCCGGACCGGGCCATGAACCCGTGTCCCGTGCATCGGCAGGCAGACTCTCAACCACTGCGCCACCAGGGAAGCCCCAGAGTAGATTTCTAATTCCAAAACTCATGCTCAAATTCTCCCATCCTTATGAATGTCATGGGATGCTTATACTTTTCATAAAAATTACTCCTCACTCTGCCACGAATAGGGCTGTTTGCATAATGACCACACCTCTACTAGATAGTAGTAAGCCATTTGGCCTCTGGACTGTATTTAACTCAGAAGGCTTAACTCACAAACTTCCTTTAGTATATGCTCAATAAATATTTGACAGCTAGAATGGAACAAGTCACTTAAGGAAGCTGAGCCTCTATTGTCTCACTTGATAAAGAAAATAAAAACTGCCTTCTTATTTTGAAGGGATATTGAAATACTCAGTGAAATTATTTGCATGAGCATGTATGGCAAAGGCATTGTACCATATAAATGTATATGTTATTACAGAAATAACTGCAAGAGACTTAATTTACATCCCTTCAAGTAATCTTTGTCAAATATACCTGACAGGATAAACTTCAAAGCTCTCAGCAAGGGTTTTTGTTTTCTAGACTTTGTGAGTCTGGAGAAGTCGGTGGCATTGAACGTGTTGCTTGGGGGTAAATATTAAAGTAACCCATGAGATGTGATCATGAACTGAACTCATTTACATGCAGCTATAGGAAACCTGCCTCCTACATCTGTATGAGTTAACAGTTACTCAGAAACTAATTGTGAGCCCTACTTATTTTAAGTTCTTGCAAAATAAATTTTTCTAAAGGGAGAAAGAATTCTTCCTTAAGAACTGATGAACATTTCAAAAAAAATCAGGAAAAAAAAGGGGGAAAAAAGGAAAAATAAAATGAAAATACTCTCAGCCAATTTCCATGAGCATAAACCAAAGGCCAGTCTCTTTGCTAATCTCTCACTTGGCACTTGCAAAAGTCACCTCCTCAGTTTCAAGTCAGCTAGTCACCTCAACAGTTTGGTATTGGGTGACTAATTCAAGATGTGTAAAGGACATTCTAAAAGGGACAAGAGATGAGGAAGACATGCCACATTCCTCCTGCATAGTACTTCCGGGATAGTTGAGGAGGCATGGCATCTGTAGATGGAAATGTAAAAAAAAAAAAAAAAAAACCAGCAAATAATGTGCTTTAAAAATTACCCATAATGGAAAAGATTGATACAATTTACTACAATAAAAATTAAAAACTTTGGAATGGAAACAATTACCATAAACAAATGATACTCGAGAAATGTAAGTAGCACACATGACAAAGGAAACTTCCCAGAATTTAAAATGTATAAGGATAGGTTAAGTGGAGAAATCATGGACAAACCAAAAGAAAATTAGTCAAAGAATATGAGCAGGAAATCCACTGGAAAATAAATGAAAAACAGAAATAGTAAATAAACCTATGAAAAGAGGACTGTATATTTTCTAATCTCTTTTTTTGTTGTTGTTTTTGTTTTTGCGGCAGGCGGGCCTCTCCCTGCTGTGGCCTCTCCCGTTGCGGAGCACAGGCTCCGGACGCGCAGGCTCAGCGGCCATGGCTCACGGGCCCAGCCCCTCCGCGGCATGTGGGATCTGCCCGGACCGGGGCACGAACCCACTGCGCCACCAGAGAAGCCCAGTGACGGTTTTCTAATAGGAAGAAATATTGAAAAAGCTGATGGGGATAGTTTTGTGCCAGTGATACAAGTTGTGTCGCAGTGAGTATAATTAAGCACCCTTATAAGCACACATCATGAACTCGTTTCCAGTCCAGAAATCAATTTTGGGTACAACATATCATACTCATTGTGCTATTGAGAATATTTTGTAAATATTTAACAAAAAAATGAAGTTAGGGTTAGTTCTTTGGGGAAAATGGAAAGGACTATCCATGTAATTCTATTTCTATAGTGATTTAAAAAAAAAAAAAGGAAAATGATCCAACAACATCATTGAATACTTCTGCCAACGCTGATAATTCAGGACCAAGTTTTACATTTTCACACTTTCTTCAAATAATTCTTACTCTTCATTCTGAGGACAGTCGATTTTATTTTCACAGGGCTAGATGGGAAACAGCAATGATTAATACTAAGCAGACTTTGTCCCACAGCTGCCTTGCTCACAGGGAAGCCATGGAAGAATGCTGGTTCCTGCTAGACAATCAGAGGGAACAGCAGCTGTAAAATTAGTGTCAGAGTGGCTCTGGCACCATGAAAATTTAGAACAAGGCAACAGCAGACTGTGTCATTTTCCCAGTCATGAGCTCTCTGAGCAATTCCATACAAAAAAGAGAGTGTCAGAAAGTTAAGCCTAAAATTCAGCTCTTAGTGCAATTTTCTCTTACTAAGTTTAATGCTGGGTGTATTGTGATTGAGAACAAATTTACATTTTCTTTGTCCGTTAAATGGAAAGGTGAAGTGTCCTCTGTGGCCAAAGCAATGAACCCACAGTACAATCAAGGGCTTTAGAGTTCTCAGCCATCCACCTTTGCCTGCTTTGACACTTGAGGATTTTTCCTTCACTTCTTTATTTCTAGTTTAAAAAGAAAAGGCTTTCAGAAATCTCTTGAACCTTCACATTAACTTTCTGGGCCTCAAAAGAGTTTTAACAGTTAACATTTCTATTGTAATGAAAATTAGAAGCTCTCAATAAGTCATTTTTCCTTGAAATAGCAAGGCTAATTTGGATGGAGTAATTAAATTTAGGACAAGAATACTTTTTATTGCTTTTATTAAATTTTCAATAGATACAAAAAATATTTAATATATATGTACATAATAAATAATATAAGCAAAATTAACACTAGAGCACCTGTCACTCAGTCTAGGATGGAGAATAATACCAATACTCTTGGAATACCAACCCCCCACCCCGGCCCTGTGGTGTCCAACCCCTTCCCTCTTAGAGGGAAACCTAGAGATAACCACTTTCCTGAAATTTGGGTTTCTTATTCTCTTATTTTAAATATATATTTAATATATGTGTATACATGCATATATATAGTATATGTAAATATATTCCTAATCAGAAAATTGTTTGACAGTATGTTTGTAAATGGCATAAATGGAGGGAAACATATTCTATGATACTTCAATGATTTGCTCTTTTTCTTTTAAATTTGTATTAGAGTATAGTTGATTTACAATGTTGTGTTAGTTTCAGATGCACAGGAAAGTGAATCTGCTATACATATACATATATCCACTCTTTTTTAGATTCTGATTTGCTCTTTTCATTCAACTTTATCTGGATGCATTTTATCCATGTTCATGCACATAACTGCAGCTCCTGTATTTTCCTTACTCTGTAGTATTCCATTGGAGAAATATACCACAACTCATCTCTCTGTTCTCTTGTTGATGGACATTTGGGTTGTTCATAGATTTTTGCTACTTCGACTACTGCCATCTCCTTTGCATGGTATATACGGCTCCTCACCAGCTTCCCCTCATTTATTCTTTCAGCCTATTTCCCTAGGCTTTCCAACTCTTTTCAATTCCATGAGCCAAACACTGTTTCACCTCTTTGTTTCTGAACAAGCAATTCTTTTTGCCTTATCAAGCCCTTGTCCAGCTGGTCGGCCTTGTGAATTCCTATGTATTGATTCTGACCACTTGGCCAGGTGCTCTCTTTGGACCCTGAACTGAGCCCTATTAAAGCTGTTATCACATTATAAGGGATGGCCACCACATAGAAGATAGGCTTCTGGGAGAGAGAGACTACATATTTTAACCCTGTGTTTACTGGAGCCAAGAAAGGGCTGAATATTCGACTTCTCTGACTCTATGTTATTTCCATTGCACCTTTAAACTTTATATTTCTAAGAAATAACTTTTTATAACATACCCCATCATTGATATGCAACTCACATATCCCATTATGCCCTTTAAATAGTGATTTCCAATTTGTAGTCCGTGGAACACTTACTTCACCTGCTCTCCCCCGTTACTTCAAAAAAATGCCACCAGAATCAATGGGGGTTATAGCACTGCTTTCAATAACACACACATTAATTGACACAATCAGTACAGACATGGATAAGCACACCTCCTAGATGATTTCAAAGCTTGTCAGGGATATCCAGGTCATACTTTGAAAAAACTTATTTTCAATGGACTCAAAATTTAGTACGGTCCTTCAGAGAAGGCTCACGCATTGCAATAGTTTTTGTTCACTGACATGTTAACAGGACATTTTTGTAATTTCTTTTTGTTGGAAGTTTCAAATTTTGAAAACTCAGTAGTCAATATAAGATAACAATGACCTATTTTAAAATTTTTTATTAATAATCTGGGTTTAGTTTCCATATTAACACATTCTGCCTACTACAACTCCTTGAGCAGTTTTTACAGAAAATATTTCTTTCAAATTATTTTTAATGACAAGAGAATTATAAACTAAAGTTAAGAATAGATTGTCAATGCTGAGACAATTATTTCTTAGCTGCCTTATTGATGGGGACTGACGGAAGCACAGGCTTTTGCACTATAAGTTAATTGAAACTTTCTGATCTAGCACGGCCCAAAGAGTGCCTGAAAAGGTGGAAGGATCATAGAACTTATCCATCTTTTTGCCCCTAAGTTTAGGATGCAGAGGTCACATTGTTGGGCAAATGAGCCACCAGACTCCAAATGTCATAAGATGCACATTATGAGCAAGAAAAGGCAGATATTCAATGCCTGTACTTTCATCGAAGTATCTCTTTCTGCATATGTTCAGAGACCAGGACTCTCAATATTCAGCATATCAAGGAATGGGAGTAGGAGTAAGGGCAGGCCATGATATCTACATACTGGAATCCTTTATCATTTAAGGAAAAGGGTGAAAAGCAAGGGCAGAGATAGAAATTGCCTAAAGAGCAGTGCATACTAGAAAGAGTAGCTTTTTATTTTTTGCTTGACACAGAGATCCCCATAAGCATTCGATTCTCTTATCCAGAAGACATGGTAGCAGTAACAGATGCAATGGTAGATTCACACCAAGTAGAGTGTGCTAGACATCATAATTTATGGAGTGGTTGCGAATTTCCTTCTCCTTTACATCTGATAGTAGTTTGATACTAGCACCTATGAGGACATTAGAAAGAGCTGAGGACAGTAACCTCCTCCACCCCCAGCAATATTCTGGCAAATGCAAAGCCTGCATAGAAATTTCACCTACGCAGGATGAATGAACATAAAAAAATAAAAGTAGGCTTCAGAAAACATATTACAACATAAGAAGAACCGATAGCCCGGAAAACCCAAATTAATGTGTCTCAGAAAGGTAGTTTCTAAACAGAATAACATCAGTGAAAAAAATAAATCCCTACTTGAAGTCTGTAGAAAAATAGATTTGACCTTCATGAGTGGGAAAGAAAAGTATAGCAGAAGACTACACTAAGATGAAAAAAGATTAAAATAAGCTGACTGATAAAAGAAAAGACTGCAAAAGAAAATAGTCAGAATAGACTTATAACGATCAGATCAGATATGTAAAAGTCAAAACTGGTGATTCCCTCTGAAAATGAAGAGTGAAAGGACAAAGGGATGAAAACAGTAGTAGAAGATTATAAATGTAGTAGCAAGAGAGAGGAGATGCAACTTAAAGATTAGAAGTATTTATGAAAAAAGAAAACCAGAAAAATTGGAAGAGAGGAAATAATCAAAGAAGAGAGAAAAATAATTGCCAAACTGAAGAAAAGGGGCCAAGCTACAATTATAAATAATTTGCTCAGTTTGCCTTAAATTAATAACAGGAGACCTTACCTAGATTATTTTGGCTTTTCTTTTTCAATCACAATATGAAAATTTAGAATGTTGCATGGAATATCATTAACAACAGTACAAAAAACAAAACAAAATAAAACAAACTTCAGACTTACAATACCAAGCTACCTGAAGATACACATCAATCTCTCACAATTTCCAAGATAAAGTGGTTGATAACCTGGGAGTTGTATACTCAGCCAAGCTCCCCATGGTGTGCAAAGACAATAGGTAAACGTGTACATTTTCTGAAGAAATTTCTTAACTATTTTTTCTTCTGAATGAGAACAGTTCATTTAATATAAAACTTTAAGTATAAATAACTACTGAACATATGATTGCAAAATTGAGTACAAAATCAAGGTCTATTCTTGAATATAAAAATATATAGTAAGATATGTTAAATTCAGTCAGTGACTCAGAATTTAATTTATATATAATGAATATTTGAATGACGGAAAAAGGAAGGATGGAGTGTCACAGGATATGAAGTTATTCATTAATTTGTCATAAACATGGAAAAAGCTATTATTTTGAGATTTTTTTGCTTATCATTGATAAATATGTCCTTGAATGTTATTTGATGTTTTAATTTATCCCAGAAGTCATAAAGGAAATAAACAATAAAACTGATTTCATGATATTTAAAACAAACAAAATCCAAAGCTCTTATGCTTGGCAAAACTATCAAAAACTAAGTTTAGAGACCAACAGCCATGAGGTAAAATCTGTAAATTCTATGAAAGACAATAGCTAATTTCTTTAATTTGTAAGAAACTCATATATTCAAGGGGAAAAATATTAACAGCAGGATAGGAAAATGAGCAAGTCAGAGACAGGGATTTCATAATAAAAGAAAGAAATGTTGATAGACTCTTTAAACTACAAGGCCATTTTGTAAGGGAAAGAATATTTACTATTTTCTTCATTAATTAAAATAGTGTGTTATTTATTCAGGGATTAACAAACAGAGCTATCACAGTAGAGGGAGCCAAGAAATCCTGTATGCAAGAAAATCTGATAGTTGAAGAGTTAACATTATTAATTTCTAGGGAGATAGAGTATAAGTAGCACTGGACCAATGAGTTATCCATATGAAAACAAACAACAAGATCTCTACTTCATATATACACAAACATAAATTTCAGGAGGATTGAGGACATATATAACAGAAGAAAAACTTAAAACATTTAGAAGAAAATTGAGCATTAATAACGTTCAGCCTTTGAAGTAGAGGAGGATTTCTTAAACAACATGCAAAAACGAGCACATCTTAATAAAACATATTGCATAATCTGTATATATAAAACTTTAAACCTCCTGTACAGAAAAGATACCCTAAACAAACAAAAAAGCCAAGTCACTGTCTAGAACACATTTGAATGTATATAACCAATGAAGAATTCATAGTAAGGATGCATTAAATGGCCAATAATAATTTTGAAAACTAGTTAAAGTTATGAAAAAGGAAAATTCTCTTCACTTATAATAGTAAGTGAAATAGGAAATATTTAGGAATAAACTTAATTATTATTATAATTAAGCCATTTTCTGTTAATAAAACTACATAATTTTAATATCTGATACATAGAATTAGAAATAGCAATGGGTAAAAATTAAACAATGAGATACTAGAAATTGAACAAATGCAAAAAAACCCCACAATCTAATATCACGATTTTACCTACCTAATTGGGAAAAAAATAGAAGTATATCCACCATTGGTGAGGTTGCAGTAATTCAAACACTTGCATACATCTCAAAGATGCATTTTCTTGTATTCAGGCAATTTGCATTCTAATCTTGTCACTAAGTCATTGAATTATCCTAATCCTAAGTTGTATGATTCTTTATCAGTGAATATAATATATATTTACAGAATTCTCACACACATATACATCAAAATTTTCTGTACTCCCTAAATTTAATATATTCATGAGGAAGAAATAGATTGGCTTCTTTAAGAAAGCATTCAAGTAAGCAAGAAGTTTGTTTTTAACAAAATCTAGAGTTCAAATAGAATAGAAATAATTCTATTTTTAAATTGATGCTCTATGTGAATTCTAAAGGGATTTGGCATAGGGAGAGAATGACTGACATTCTGGTTACTAAGGTAACTAAAGTAAATTTTCCCTGATTGGGAAAGAGAAAGTCATGAACAGTATTCTTTTATTTATTTATTTTTAAGAGTTATAAGAAGAAAGCCATGTTATGTGAGCAAAATCTCTGAAGCCTGAACATCCATAAATAGAGTTGATCTTCTAATCAAGCAAGAATAAAACTCAGGGTCATGCTTCATAGGAAGTGCAAAAATAAAGAAATTGGGAGTCATTGGGAAATGAATGGATTTGAAAAAAGTTTGAATGCCATGAATCTTGGCTGCAAAATTAGAAGGAAATTAGGGGTGGTGGTGATGAGGGGTAAAGGAAAAGATGATAATCATAATTTTCAACAAAAGAAAATCCATAGTTCAGTTTCCACATGGATTAGAGATACTGGTTAACCAACAACTACATTATTTGATTTCTGAAAGGTACATAAGAGGTAGTTCACAGAACAGTTGATGCCTTGTTTTCTGGAATGGATCAGGATATGGTTAAGGTATTTTTGTTTTTTATTTTCTGTTTGTGTGTGTGCTCTGTTTCTCCTCTTTCTCCTTATTCATCTTCATCTTCATCTTCAATTCTTCTTCTTCTTCTAAGATTTGGTACTTAAAGCTTGTGAAGACTAGCTCTAGGGAAGGAAGGAACACACACATCTTTAAAGTGTATCCAGCATGGATCTGGAAGCATATGCAGTGCTTTAGGGGGAAAACTGGTAAACGGTGTGGCCTGGACAGAGAAATAAACACACTACCTTGTCTCACATCCTAATATGAGAAAGGAGCAGAGCATTGTATGTGACGGAAGGGACACATACAGCTGTGGTCACCAAGACTCTTGGTTTTGACTTGGAGACTTATGTGCTTAATGATTGTTATATGCATTGCAGAGTATTTTCTGTTAATTACAAGCTCAATGTAACACAGTTCATCCTTTCCTTCCTCCCCATGTCCTTCCATTCTCTTCCTCTCTGTGTTCCTCTTCTTTCTCCCTATCTCCTCTTAATGATAGCTCTAAGGTAAAGGCCTCCATCTTCTTTTTCCAACACTCCTGAGAATACTAGGAAAGATATACCTGTGTCTGTGGTGGAGAGGCATCAAATGATTTACTGGGGCCTTTTGTGTAAACATGCATATACGCAAATGTAACAGGAGTAAAACATACACATTAATTAATTCATTAAGGATTTTACTGAAAATGTACAATATGTAAGCTACTGTCAAAGTGGGCTGGAGTATACAGAAATATGGAAGACTTTTATCCTTACCCTTAAGAAATTTAGAAACTAATGAAAATGAAAATAATGCATAATTATTATGTGCATAGTAAATATTCTACATAGCAATTAGGCAAGTACTATAAATAGGAGATATCAATGACAGTAATTAGCATTGCTCTTACACAAAAAAAGGTACATTTTATAGCTTAAAAAAACTTTCCTTATATAAATCAGCATCAACATTGACCATTTTTTTTCAGATGCTATCTACATATGGGATAATTCTCTCATTATACTCATGAGCATCTACACAGACTCCTCATCCATACCAAACAAAGGGCTTGAACCTAAGACCTCCAAATGTCCTTTGTATCTACCACACTTACAACCCTGGACTATAGCAAAGAATTCCTGGATTTCTTTGGTAGACTCCTATTGGGCTGGAATGGTCTTGCCAGCCACCCAACTACCTCGCTTTATCATGCCTATAGTATCTTAGGTTTCGTGGCATTGAGGCTCCAAAGCTGATTCCATTTGTTCTGGAAGTGATAGTGTGATCTCCATCCACACATAGGTCAGAAGAAGGCATGGGGCAAGGGGCAGACAAAACTAGAAACGACTTTGCATGACTAATATCTGTGACTTTTGTGGCAGGGTGAGGGGAAGGATAAGTTATGGTCAACTGAAGAGTGGAAAGAGGCAGGGAAGAAATGTAAAGGAGAAATTTAGTAAAGGGTACAAAGTCTTGGTTCTCAAAATTGAATGTGCTTAATAATCACTCAAGTATTTTATTAAAATACAGAGTCCTGAGCTACTCCCCAAGGAATCTGTCTTTGCAAGTGGCCCTGGTCATTCCAGTGTCTTTAATGAATATTGATCAAGAGACAGATGATGGCAGGCTGACCTCTCAGCTGACATAGGATTGGGATGCTGGTAGGTAGGCTCAGTGTCCAGGTCTGCAACTGCTAACTCACCTTGAATTAATCTGTCCTTAATAGCTCCCAAGAATGGTTAATTTGGAAGTGGTCAGTCAATTCAGTTTAGTAGATGTTCTACAGGAAGACACTGGGATACTTGGAGAGGAGTGAGCATGGCCATATTCTTTCTTTCTTTCTTTTTTTTTTTTCCACGCATTCTCAACCACTGCACAAAAAGACTTAGAAATTTATGCCTAGATTGTCTTTGCATATGCAGAATATTGATTTATGAATTTAGGGTTAAAATCAATTCCCTCAGGTCTTCATGGCCTGCTGATGCATGGAGTTGCATTAAGAAGGAAATAGTTTTAAATTCCATTTCCAATTTCTACAATTAAGGTTAACAAGCTTAAAATGCAAATATCTACGAAAGGGATTTACACTCACAAGTTATTCAATGTACATGTGATGCAAAATAGTCTGCCTGTTCATAGGAGCTACTACTGAAAGGGAGGTTCTACCTCTGAAGGAGGGGTTAGGTCAGTCCAAGGAAGAAAGAGAGAGGAGAGTGGGGGACACTGATGACAGAAAATGCTTCACAGGTTTCCTAAAGGCAGCACAGGGGAGGTGCTACTGCCGTGAGGAAGTGGGAGGAGCTGCTTTGGGGTTGAACCATGAAAGCAACCAGGATACAGAGGTATTTGTTCATCAGAGCATGAAAGGAAGCCTGGAATGGATCTGTGGTCACAAATGCCCAAGATACTAGAACAGATATGATCCCAGTTAAGGTCAAATAAACAAGCTAAGAGAAAGACTTCAAGCCTGAAATGCAAGAACGAGTCAGAAGTAAATCTCCCAAATAATAGATTTTCTAAAAATGACAGTAACACACAAACAAGTGGAACACTTCCAAGCTCTCTAACTCTGTACCAGAGAGAGAGAGAGAGAGAGAGAGAGTGAAAGTGAATTCATGAGGTATTTGGGGATAACTTCAAAATTTATATTCAGACCAATTATAATGTTTAAGTTCAGCAAGCCAATTTAAACACAGTCTTTTTTATATTGCATTTATTTTGTTATATTTGTTAGTTATAACTTTGATCTTTAAATGGAGAGTAATGCCATATTTCCTTGATTCCAAATCACAATCAGTTTTAAAATGCGCCACCAGTTTCATAACAGACTGTGAATGGTGGGGAGAAAAAGGAGCCCATTACATTAAGTGTGCACATAGGTGCATGCATGTACCAAAACTATGAAACGTATTTTAGTGAAGCTACTGAATCTCTGCAGATCAGCCTAGATGGTGCAAGCCTCCCTCTCTCTGTCATCCGTGCTCGTCCATACAATGTTATATAAAACCCCAGAGGTCACAAAGGGGGACCTGCCAGAACTGCAGACTAATAGGCCAGGAGCACTTTGGTAGGTGCTTTTGGGTCAGTCTTGCATTTTCAAACCTATTAAGCAATGACAGTCTTTCCTGCTGCCTAAGCAGAGCCCGTTAGGAAAATCCCACACAGAAGAGGAATATCCCTGCGGATTATCAAACCAAAAAACTAGAGGTATTTCAAAATAAGCTAAATGGGAAGTATGGTCCTCCTCCATTCACAATCCTGGCTAGAAACCCAGGGGACTCGAGAACATTTTCTATTTCTTGTACATGGAAGCATATTCTGTAGTTGGCTTTTCCAAGGAAAAAAGGGGTTGCTTGCAAGTCCTGCTTCTGTCAACCCCAAAATATCTGTCCATATACAGATGAAATGTAGCTCAGCCAGAAAATGTCTGGGTTTGCCATGTGGGAAAGCATACCTATGTTTTAAGAATCTGAAACACTTTGTTAAAGCTTTACCATTAATCCTCAAGAAATGCAGGGATTTACTGCCTGTAATCAGGCTGTGATTTTTTTTTTTCCTCCCCCAATTCTAAATGCAATGATGATCAAAATGGTGAAGGTCCTTAGGGAAGGGGCAGGATTACTCCCACCTCGGGGGGCTCAGACCAGCCCGAGCTTCACATTTCAAGGACAGAAATTTGCAGCGGGACTAGTTAGCTGACTTTCCTGTTAAGGGTCATTTCATCTTGTAAACTGATGCCTCCATTTCAATGCAGGGTTTTCACCTTCAATTTCCAAGTAAAAGTAATGGCTCAATGGCTTCCCTTTAGTACCTGTTTTCAAAGAATCACGTATGGCAGTGGCAGTAAGACTGAAACATTACAAGTTACTCAAAATGTGTGAGGAAATTCTAAAAGTAGTTGAGAAAATGTCCCATCTGTGCCTTTGACTTCCTGTAGTTTGCCATTGGGTGTACGCTTTTTAAATTAAATACCTAACTTATCTCTAACTATGGTAGCTAGTAGCATCCAAAATGGCTCCCATGTTGAAAAATATCATGAATTTAGAGTAAAATAAACTTATAAGATATCCTAAGAAATATAGTTTGAAACACTTTTGGTTGTTGCTATTTCCAGGATGGCTTATCTCCCTTCAATGCTTCTGAGTTGTTGATGAGTGATTCTCTCTGAAGGCTGGAGGTAGACTTGGAAATTGTTCCACATCTTTGTTCCTTTAAGATCCATTACCTTGTGACACTTGTTGGGATTTCAGAAACTTGGTCAAGACACCACAAGTAATACAGCCCTTACAGTAGTAATGAATAGTGGAAACCTATGTGGACTGGGACAAAAATCCTATCCAAAGACTATCCAAAGAGATTCTCCCTTGGCTGAGATGTGCAGGGCAGAGGGCACGCTGACCAGCATGGAAAACAATAACATCAGATGCAGACCCCAATCATGGCGAGGCTGGCCAGTCCTCCCCTGATAGAAGAGCTTACTTATGCTGAGAGGGGAAGGGAAAATTTTCTCTCTGAATAACATGTTTCCTCATTGATGTGTCAGGGAACATCATTCTTACCAGGAAACCAGATATAGAATTTCTTTCTTAGATCACAAATGAGGAGGAAAATGTATTAGACCAAGGATTGCCTTGCTTTTGTCAGCACTCTTCACACACACACACAAACACACTCCTGAGGCTGGCATTGGACAGTCAAAGAGTCTGTACATACTTAGCTACTTGGTAGTTATCATCATGTCCATGAGCTTCTGAGGTTCCAAATGCTAACCTGGTCTTCCATTCCTTGACCCCACCTCTTATTTATAGACTATAACCTGTTTTATTTTATTCAATATTTCTTCATCTATTTATTGCTTAATTTATTCATTCATTCATGATTTTTTTAACATCTTTATTGGAGTATAGTTGCTTTACAATGGTGTGTTAGTTTCTGCTTTACAACAAAGTGAATCAGTTATACATATACATATGTTCCCATATCTCTTCCCTGCATTCATTCATGATTTATTGAGCATCTATTATTTGCCAGGTAGGCTGCTAGTTGATGGGTGTGCACTTATATAGTCTCTGCTTTCAAAAAATGTATTATCTTGAATAGAAAAGGTGATCCTCATATATGCTATGAAGGAGAAATTATTAAGTGACTTACAAGTAGAGCGAAGATACTGTGGAAGCTCTGAGAATGAAAAAAGAGGACGGGTCTTGTAGTGGATGTGAAACGAGAACAAAAGATGAGAGGGAGATATATTGTAAGGTTCTTAAGAGCTAGAAGGATATACTGTATTTAGAGCATAGTTCCAGAAAACTTACATTCATATGAAAGCTGGCTCATTTTTAAGGTGGTTAATGGTAGGAGGGGAAAAAAAATCACAGACAAAAAAGTTGTGTTTGTTTTGTAGTGGTCTTGGTTTAGCAGGCTGAAAAATGTGGACTGTTCCATAGGAAAGCAAATAAAAATAATGTCAAATATATTGCTTTTTAAATTTGGGGGGAAATCAGTATAGGGTAATGCACAGAGAAATGTTTATTACATGTATTTTTAAAGCTACTTTTCTGGCTCCTTTAGGAGGAGAACATTGAGTGAGGGTACTCTATGGGTTATCAAAACAGTCATTCTTTTATCCTTAACATCAACCTAATTGACAAGCTCATCCTCAGCTCAGACACTTCGTATGAAATAATCAATGACATCGTTCACGTTATGTTTAAATTTATTTATTTATTCATCTTTTTCCAACAAGTTCTTATTGAGCACTTACTGTGTGCTAAGTACCATTCTTGGCTCTGCGGATTCAGTGGTGAGAAAGTCTTTTCCCTGAAGGAATATTTTAATTAACATTTGATGTACATACGTTATAATATAATTTCAGACAGTGAGTATTGTAAAGAAAAAGTAGGATAAAAGGGTATATAAGGACAATTTTGAATAGGTATTATAGAATATCGTAGTCCTCGCTGAATAAATAAACTTTGAGCAGCACTCTCAATGAAGTGAGGGAACAGTCATGTGACGATTTGGGGGAGAGGGTAAGATTTCATGCCCAGGAACTAGAGAGTGAAAGGAGATCTTTTTTTGGTTCTGTTTTTTGTTTGTTTTAATTTTTATAGTTGACAGTGATTTAAAATGTAGCGTTACTTTCTGCTGTATATGGTAAAGTGAATCAGTTATACATATACATATATCCACTCTTGTTTAAACTATTTGCCCATATAGGGCCTGGTGAGCTGTGCTTTTAGGACTTTGGATTACAGTCTGAGTGTGAAGGGAAGTTATTGGAGGATTTGTTGTAAAGACCATTCTAGTATTCATGTGGAGAATAAAGTGTAGCAGGACAAAAGTAGAGGTATTATTAGGAAATCCTTGAACTAATCCAGGTGAGAGATGATGGTGTCTCACAAAAGGGTATAGTGGTAAAGGATCTGAAAAGTATTCTAGTTCTAGTCAGGAAATTTCTTGAAGCTTGAACCACCAGGACTTGCTCACAGGTTGGAGCGTGGGGCATGAGAAAAATCCCATTTTGGCTTGAGCACCTAGGAGGATGGGTGAAACATTTACTGAACTAGAGGAAGCTCCAGGTGCAATCAATTATAGGGTGGTTAGGAGGGTTTTTTTTTTTTTATTAAGTTTTTGGTAAGGAGGTAGATATATGCCTGGAATTCTATAGAGATGTTGGCGATAGAAGCACATATTTGGGACTGTAGGAGACTACTTGAGAGAAAGTTTAGTGGAGGAAAGGGGGTCAAGGAATAAACTTGAGAAATGCCAGCATCTTTAGGTATTGCTAAGAGAGGGAGAGGGACCAGTGAGGTAACATGAAAACCTGGGGTGGAGAGACCTGGAAGGCAAGTGCAGAAAATGTTATGAGAAGGAAGATCTGTGTCCGATGATGCTGAGAAGCCAAAGAAGATGAGAATGGGAAATGGACCATTAGGTTTTAAAATCCAGATGCGGTTGGTGACCTTGACAAGAGTTAGAATAATATAGGTAGAGTGGCAGGGAGTAAAGTGGAGTAGGTCTAAAGAGGCATTTGGGGTGAAGAAGTGAAAATAGTGAGCATGAAAATATGAACACTCTTTTGACAGTTTTGCTAGCAGTAGAGTAAAATGAGATGGCCACTGGAGCAGTGGATGTGCTCTTTCAGGTGGACCGTATCACCGTATAAAACAGTGTGCTGGTGTGCTATTGGAAATGCCCACTAGCACACTGGGGAGGGTGAACTTGCTGATGCATAGGAGAGAGGGGAGACATGCAGGAGCAAAGTCCTTGGGAAGCCTCAAGGAGATGGGATGCAATCAATGTTCAAGTTGTGAATTTGGCTTTTGCTGGTAGCAGAGAAGGCACGGTTACTGTATCAATAACAGGAAGGAAGGCAGAATATGGGTACAGATTGAAGGAAGGTTGGTCAACTGGGTGGTAGGAAAATGAGGTCCTCCTCTTCTTATTAAATGTTTAATTGAGGGAGATACGGAAACATTTGCTCTAGAGAGCGCCAAGGAAGGAAATGAGCATAAGCGATGCAGTCAGGAAAAATTCTCCTGGGCACGCAGCAGCCCTGTGTGAAATGAGATACACAGTTCCTGGAAAACAGTGGGGGCAGATGGGAGCAGCCTGACAGGCACTCTCCAGAGAGGGAGGTGGAGGGATACCAGGGGAGCTCTTCTTAAGTAAACACTGACTTTGAGCCTGAGGCTGATTCAGCATCTGCCAAAAGCCTCTGTGGTAACAAACCAAAGGGCAACATTTCCAAGTCTGTGGACAACAAGATGCTGTTCCCAGAAAGTGTGTGTGCACGCACATGCACCCAGATCAAATACACAAACCCATGTGCCCTGCGAGGTTTTGTGGTGAAGGAGGAGGTGGTGTGTTGTTATGGAAAGAGATGGGGACAGAGACTCCACATCTAATCCTCTCACTTTTCCAAACTTGTGTGTGTTTTTGGACAAAAACAAAATAAAACTCTCTGAACCTTTACTCAGCTGTTTAAAAAAATTGCTCAAAGGGTTGATCTTATGGTAAGATGTTGTGTTCTTACCACACACACACAAATAATAATAATAATAAAGGGGGCAGGAAGAGACTTAGGTAGATGATGAACATGTTTATGGACTTGATGGTGGTGATGGTTTCATGGATGTATACTTATCCCAAAGTCAGAGAGCTGCATATAAATATGCACAGTTTTTATGTTTCAATCCTACCTCAATAGAGTAGTTTTTTAAAAGATAAGGGGATGCGTAGATGCAGGAAACTCTTCCATGAAACCTGCACGTTGGGCCTTCTGTCTCTCTCATAGTGGTCCCTGCTCAACATGCAATAGCCCAAGCTTCTGGCTCTCTCCCTGCCAGTCACTGGGGCAGGACACTTTAGGAAATAGGGTTGCTGAGCTTATAGAGATCAACCAAACCAAAGCACACACAACTGAGAGGAGTAACCATTATTGCAACAGTCAAGGAGAAGAAGCTCCCTGTTTCAGAGGAAGTTCTTTAAAATTAGGTCAGCCGTGTGCACACACCCAAAATAGAGTTGCAGTAAGGGGCTTCCTCATCACAGAAGACTAAAAGCTGATCTGAGCACTCCAAAGGAAACAGCTGAAATGTGCTTCTACCACTTTCCTTGATGATGGCACACAGGACGGATGTTTAGAAATATGAACATTTTGTGCTAGTAAAGAACATTTGCATCCATTTACTTCAGTACCATAGACAAGTTGATACTCTTTAACGGGCTTGTCTTATGTTGGCATCATATTCTTTTTCTGTTGCAAATTGTCCCAATTATCTAAGAGAGGAGGGGAAGAAAAGGACAAATATGCAGAAAACTAGCCTTTGAAGGTCATCTCAGCCAGAAAACAATTTGGCTTGTTTAAAACTCTACCATGTCTATGGCATTAATTTGTTTATGTTTTGTGTTGAGGTAGAACTAATTCTCCTCATTACAGTAAAAAGAGGTGCAATTCTATGGGGTTCAAGAATTTCTGGGTACTTCTAGGTACTTCAAATCTAAAGTGAAGCAAGGACACATAAAACAAAAAACATAAAGCTTTAAGTTTCTCCAGCCAGAATATTGAGTTTTCTCAGTAAGAAAATATGTAGAACTTAATTTTCCCCAACTGTTTAGGATTTTTACCTCTTGTTTTATTTTATTTCATTTTTATTTTTTTACTCTCTGTCATAAATTTCCTTTGACGCCAAGTGAAGTGTTGGAGAAGGATCAATAATTTTGAGCTTACAGCAATTTATTGATCTCATTTTCTCTTTTTAAATTTTTATTTGTCCAAAGGGGGGAAAATAAATATATATATATAAGAAATAGGCTAAATAGGGGAAGTAGTGTTTTTTCTTTACCAGTCTTTTTCCTTCTAAAGGTAGTTCAAACAAAAACTTTCCTGCCAAAGCAGTTAGTGATGGTGCAAATCAAGGGTCTTCCTGCCTTGTTGGTGAAAGCAGGCAGTTGACTGTTGGGTCTGGAGAACAGAGGAGACCAATGCTTTGTCAACTTCAGAACGTGCTCAGATTGAAGGAAATTTCAACCTGGACTCTTACCTATTTTCTGTACTCTTTAATGCTCAAACAGACACCAGAACTTCTTGAAGAGGTTAGGATGCAATTAATATTTTATTAAGGAGGATTGTGGGATCTTCCTTGGAGATGTTTAATAGAAGAATGGAATTACAGAAAGAATTTTGGTGTGTTGTATGTGGCATTTAGGCAGTCTTCTATATACAAACAAAAGGACCAAATATTTCACTTTTTCTAATAGTAACAAAATACTTGTGCGGTAGAGAAGCCCGTGCCCATGTTACCAGTGATGTAACAGAGGCTCACAGGTTAAGAAAATCTAGGCTGTCTCTGCCCTGGTCTGGATCTCTGTTTTGTAGACCACTGCTTTCACTTCAGACGTGCCCCTGAGATTTGCTTCAGGAACAGGCAGTCTGGCAGTGAAGGCTGGAACCCCCAGTACCACGCATTCCTGATGGAACACACTGGGAGGCAGGTCTGCCCTGTTGGTGGGCAGACACGTATATGTTTTCTGATGCTTCCCACCTCTCTCTGTGTTGCCTGTGGTTGCTTACTGATCAGAGTTGTCATCTCCGGAGCTACAATCTTCAGAGGTTCTCCCTTTCTCTCCACTTAAAGATGTACCGGAGTTTGGTTTGTTCCATTTCATACATCCAATATTTCTCGAAGGAGTATGGTAGCACCTTAAACAAAAGCTAAGATACAGCACAGGAGTAGAAAATATTTACGCTTGAAAGATACAAGGGAGGCAAATGTCACCGGATGTTGGTTTCAGAACTGGACTGGTAGCCAAGCACAGATGTCCTATGGTTGCTCTAGTGGGTCACTCATTGGCCCTGATCTAGGGGTTGGTGAGCTCAGAACATGTTTCTTTGCCCTGTCTCCATGCAGCCTCATTTGACCATCTTCATTATTCTTCTGATTTTCACCTACTGGAGAAAAAAGGGAATTGCTCTCTGAGTTCCCGAAACTTGGTAAAATCCAGAAGATGCTATATTGATCGTATGTCCTTTCTTTTGTCCCTGTTCTGTATGTGTCCTGTGGGACTTCTGGCTTTACTTCAATGCCACCACTCTGTCCTTCAAGGTTTCTCTTGGACCTATTTTTGGCTTTTTGTTAAAGCCGATTGTTCCCTGTGGCAAAGCTCAGCTTTTTCACCTATAGTTCTAACTCAGTGGTTCTAAACATTTCGACAGAGGGCCTGGTTTTTAACTGGACTTTCCCCTAATAGTCAAGTCAGATGGCCCCCACCTCTCAGTTGCAGTGCAGCAAAGCAGTGAAGAGCTCACGTTTTAGAATGAAACCTCCTGAGTTCAAATTCTTGTCCTACTGTTTGGAAACAGAAGAGAACTGACTGCCTCAATTTTCTCATCTGCAATAGTGCAATGAAAATATGGCACAGTGGTTGGCAAAATTTTCCTGAAAGGACCAGACAATAGATATCTCAGGCTTTGCAAGCCAAGAGGTAAATTATATAGATAATTATATAACCATTCAAAATGTAACCTTTTTAAAATGTAAAAAATGTCCCTAGCTCACTGGTCATAATAAAATAGGCATCTGTCTGGATTCATGGGTCATAGTTTGCTGACCTCTGAGATTGCTTAATTTATTGGATTGTTGTGAAAATTAAATCTGTTAGTACGTGTAAAGTTATGAGGTAATTCCTGATGTGTAGTAAACATTAAGAAAGAGGTGTGTTTTTTTTTCCCTTTCTTCTCTTATGAAGGAAAAAAATCAATTTTTGAAGAGGAAGGAAAACATGTGATCCTCTCTGGCTCACCATCTAAGCTGCTTTTCTTCTCTGAGAGCACAATGCATAGTACCTAATTTTAATAGCTTTATCATGGATTCCTGGTAAAATCTTTTCTCTTTTTTCTCACTAGCAATTAATTTTTCTCCCCTCCACCCATTTTAAAAAAGCTTAACCATTATGATTTTTTATACTATGTGTCTATTAGTTTACCTTAAATCCACTCTTTGTTATGAAAGATAGGTGTGGCTATCCATAATATCTAAAACTAGTTCTTAAAACATCCTTTTTCACATACTCAATAAACTTAACAGAAACTCTTTTAAACGCCTGAAATGGTACATACACCCTGCCTGACCTTTGCCATTGTGAGTTGGTCATTATATCAGAAAAGTGACTCTAGTTCTTTGATTAGGGTGTTGCTACATAAATAGGACAGATATATCAAGGAAAGAATAGAGATGCATTAGTTCCTGAAATCTTATTTACCCTTGTGATCTTAAATACCTCATGTCTATACCTCTCTGTGAAGACAATGAGAGTGACAAAGGCAGTGGTCAAGCCCATATCTTTTTCTTACAACCGCAATCTTCACCAGATATTTCTAGGTAGAAAAAATTGCATCACATTATTGGACTCACCATTGAGTCATTGGCAGGGGCTATTTTAAGTTATAGATATCGACATCCCAAAATAAATGAGTGACAGTCATTCAGAATAGTAATACATGTGCCACCTCCTTTCAGAGCACCAGCCTTGCAGGTCTCATTCTTGGCTGCAAGAATGCCTGGTGGAGCTCTGAGTTTCTGTGTCTTCTGCCATGTTTCAGCTTTAGTTTCAACAAGCAGGGCCAGTGGTCTTCAAGCAGAGATGTGATTTTATAAATGGGGAAATCATGCTCATGGATGTGAAGTCACTTAACTAAGGATGCTGCAAATCGACAAAGTTGAGATTTAAATGTAATTCTGTCTGACTATGAAGCTCAAATCCCAAACTTTTTCCACTATACTCTCCAGTTTCCCTTTAAAAACACCCACTAGAGAAAAGTGCTAAGCCTCAGCTAATCTTTTCCATAAATCATTCTCCTGCTCGTTAGGGGTTGACCTGAACAATGACAATGGTGTGTCTTGGGCAATCTGAGGCTGAATGAATAATGACTGAGATTGGGCAAAGCCAAGATTAGGATAAAAGTGTGGGTTGGGACACAGATGATCAAAGATCTGGCTGGATGAGGTGAAGCTTCTGGAGTTATATGAGGTCGGGTAGTGTAGAGGGAAAAGCTTGGGATTTGAGCTTTGCTAGCCAAACAGACCTAAATTTAAATATCAGCCTGGTCGCATCAAAGCATCCTTAGCTAAATCATTTTATATCTCTGATTTTCAATTTCCCCACCTCCAAAATGTGACATTAATATCTACCTTGTAATTTTATCATACAGGTTAGTAATAACTTATTTAAGATATTTTACATGATTTTTGGATGCCAGTAACTGTTGAAAAATGGTATTAATATTGTTAGTTCATCAATTTCCTATATTCCATTGATGTCCACATTAAAGCTTGAATGAAGAATTGGATCTTCCATGTTTTGGGTAAATTTTCCTCAATAGGTTCACCCCCTGGACCAGTCCCTCTCTGGGTTTGACTAAAGAAAAGCTAGATTTCAGTGAAGTGTTTTTAGCCAAGGCATTATCTTCAAGGCTAGAGAGCAGTTTGATGTGAAATGTTAGAGAGAAAAACAAAAAAAGAACTCTCACCATAACATGAAGACAAGTTTTCAGGTAAGTCTATCACTTTAAATTTTTTAAGAGATATCTCTTTTTAAAGAGGTACTCTCCTAATAGCCTCCTAAAGTAGTCAGATGATACATGATTATATTTACACCTACCTATTTTTGTTCACAGTTGTGATATCTTTATCTTGTTTCTGAGTCCTTTCCCAAATTATCTGTATTTTTAAAAGGAGCTTTGGTACTTACCTTTTGATTTAAAACAATATTTTTTAAAGACTGCCTGAGTCAAAAAGCTTATTTGCATGTTGACCCTATACTTACACTCTTATCAGGTATAACCATAAACAGTGGGATCCATTCATTTAACAGTTATTTATTAAACATTTATATGTGCGAGATACTGTCCCCAGAGCTTGGGATACAGGCAGGAAGAAAAACACAGACCCTGCCCTACGACACCTCTTTATGAGTGTATATATCCAGCTTATGTTAACATTTCTAAACAGCTAACGGAGAGACATAGGAATGTCTCATATTTTCTTTCAAAATTATTATTTTTCTATATTAAAATGACGGATTAAGTTAAAAATAATAACTCATTCTTTGAGTGCTTAACTATGCACAAGACACTTGGGTAACATAATTATAAAGTGTAGTCCTTTACTATAACTAGTATACATTCAAGTGGGAAGAACAACATGAATACAGGGGTAAAAAATATCACATTCAAGTAATAAATTATACAATGCTAAAAAAAGTTGTCATGGGGCTTGGACATTCTTGCAGGCTCATTATCATGAGACTTTCTATGAATTCACAGAGTGAATAAGGAGCAGAAAAGGCAATTTTTGTTTCTGCCTCTTTTTTCTTTTACTGTAAGAGCAGAAAAAAATAATCTTAGGAAATAAAGGCATCCCTCCTCTTTGCTTTGTAAAAACCTCTCATGACCTCTCTTCCAATCATGATAGGGTTTCCCTTGGCAAGCATATCACTTATCCTCCATCCCAAAATGGCTCTGTAAATAAAAATTATTTTGAAGGTATCAACTAAAGATTACTCTTTAACAAGTTATATGCTATGTCTCCAAATTAGATGTTGACATGGACTCTTATTTAAAGGATATACATTTATTTTTTGTTTGTTTGCTTTTGTTTTTTTTTTAATTTTTCTTTTTTTTAACATCTTTATTGGAGTATAATTGCTTTACAATGGTGTGTTAGTTTCTGCTTTATAACAAAGTGAATCAGTTATACATATACATGTCCCCATATCTCTTCCCTTTTGCATCTCCCTCCCTCCCACCCTCCCTACCCCACCCCTCTAGGTGGTCACAAACCACCGAGCTGATCTCCCTGTGCCATGAGGCTGCTTCCCACTAGCTATCTATTTTACATTTGGTAGTGTATATATGTCAGTGCCCCTCTCTCACTTCATCCCAGCTTACCATTTCCCCTCCCCTTGTCCTCAATTCCATTCTCTATGTCTACGTCTTTATTCTTGTCCTGCCTCTAGGTTCCTCAGAAACAATTTTTTTTTAGATCCCATGTATATGTGTTAGCATACAGTATTTGTTTTTCTCTTTCTGACTAACTTCACTCTGTATGCGAGACTCTAGGCCCATCCACCTCACTACAAATAACTCAATTTCGTTTCTTTTTAAGGCATAGTAATATTTCGTTCTATACATGTGCCACATCTTTTTTATCCATTCATCTGTCGATGGACACGTAGGTTGCTTCCATGTCCTGGCTATTGTAAATAGTGCTGCAATGAACATTGTGGTACATGACTCTTTTTGAATTATGGTTTTCTCAGGGTATATGCCCAGTAGTGGGATTGCTGGGTCATATGGTAGTTCTATTTTTAGTAATTAAAGAACCTCCGTACTGTTCTCCATAGTGGCTGTATCAATTTACATTCCCACCAACAGTGTATGATGGTTCCCTTTCCTCCACACACTCTCCAGCATTTATTGTTTGTAGATTATTTGATGATGGCCATTCTGACTTGGGTTGTTTGTTTTTTTGATATTGAGCTGCATGAGCTGCTTATATATTTGGGAGATTAATCCTTTGTCAGTTGCTTCATTTGCAAATATTTTCTCCCATTCTGAGGGTTGTCTTTTTGTCTTGTTTCTGGTTTCCTTTGCTGTGAAAAAGCTTATAAGTTTCATTAGGTCCCATTTGTTTATCTTTGTTTTAATTTTCATTACTCTAGGAGGTGGGTCAAAAAAGGATGTTGCTGTGGTTTACATCAGAGAGTGTTGTGCCTATGTTTTCCTCTAAGAGTTTTATAGTGTCTGGCCTTATATTTGGGTCTTTAATCCATTTTGAGTTTATTTTTTTGTATGGTGTTAGGGAGTGTTCTAATTTTATTCTTTTACATGTAACTGTCCAGTTTTCCCACCACCAATTATTGAAGAGGCTGTCTTTTCTCCATTGTATATTCTTCCCTCCTTTATCAAAAATAAGGTGACCATATGTGCGTGGGTTTATCTCTGGGCTTTCTAAGGAAAATTTTTTTTCTAGTTCTGTGAAAAATGCCATTGATAGTTTGATAGGGATTGTACTGAATCTGTAGATTGCTTTAGGTAGTATAGTCATCTTCACAATGTTGATTCTTCCAATCCAAGAACATGGTATATCTCTCCATCTGTTTGTATCATCTTTAATTTCTTTCATCCGTGTCTTATAGTTTTCTGCATACAGGTCATTTGTCTCCTTAGGTAGGTTTATTCCTAGGTGTTTTCTTCTTTTTGTTGCAGTGGTAAATGGGAGTATTTCCTTAATATCTCTTTCAGATTTTTCATCATTAGTGTATAGGAATGCAAGAGATTTCTGTGCATTAATTTTGTATC
>NC_041229.1:6532975-6561730 GCF_002837175.3 Physeter macrocephalus | reverse complement strand
GAAGAAATAGAAAATATGAACAGACCAATCACAAGCACTGAAATTGAGACTGTGATTAAAAATCTTCCAGGAAACAAAAGCCCAGGACCAGATGGCTTCACAGGCAAATTCTATCCAACATTTAGAGAAGAGCTAACACCTATCCTTCTCAAACTCTTCGAAAATGTAGCAGAGGGAGGAACACTCCCAAACTCATTCTACAAGGCTACCATTACCCTGATACCAAAAGGCAGACAAAGAAAGAAAACTACAGGCCAATATCACTGGTGAGCCTGGATGCAAAAATTCTCAACCAAATTCTATGAAACAGAATCCAACAGCACATTAAAAGGATCATACACCATGATCAAGTGGGCTTTATCCCAGGAATACAAGGGTTCTTTAATATATGTAAATCAATCAATGTGATAAACCGTATTAAAAAACTGAAGGAGAAAAACCATATGATCATCTCAATAGATGCAGAAAAATCTTTTGACAAAATTCAACGCCCATTTATGGTAAAAACCCTCCAGAAAGTAGGCATAGAGAGAACTTACCTCAACATAATAAAGGCCATATATGACAATCCCACAGCCAACATTGCTCTCAATGGTTAAAAACTGAAACCATTTCCATATGATTTATATGACAATCGCATAACATAATAATTTAAAAGCTGTGTTGATTGGTTTATAATACAAAAGATAAAGTTGTTTTAAAAAAAATAGCACAAAGAAGTGGTGAGCTGACAGAGCTTTATTGGAACACATTTTTCTATATATCATTAAATTAAGTTGATATCAATTTGAACTGCATTGTTTTAGGTTAATATGGTAATTGTAATACCCAAGACCGTCACTAAGAAAATAACAGAAAAGTACTGAAAAAATTAAGAAGGGAATTTATATTCTAACATATACTAAGAAATATGTATTTTGCACAAAAGAAATCAGTAATGGAGGAATGAAGGAACAAAATTTAAAAAGATATAAGAAACAAACAGGAAAATGGTATATATAAATCCTAACTTATCAGTAAAATCCCTAAATTTAAATTGATAAAAACTCTAATCAAAAGTTAGAAGTTGGCACAACCTGATAAAAATATAATCCAGCTATATGCTGTCTACAAGAGACGTACTTTATATAAGACAAAATCGGATGAAAATAAAAGAATGGAAAAAGATAGACTAAGTAGACCAGTATTGAAAGAGAGCTGGAGTGGCTACACTAATATCAAACAAAATAGTCTTTAAGTCAAAAAAATATTTCTAGAGACAAAGGAGAACATTTTATAATAATAATAGTGTCAATCTATCTGGAAGTATAATAATTATAAATACACATACATCTGACAATACAGTCCCCAAATACAGAAAACTAGATAGCATACGAATGCAAGGAGAAACAGACAATTTGATAATAGCATTAAGAAGTTTCCACACCTCATTCTCAATAATAGATAGAACAACAAGGAAAATCAACAAGGAAATAGAAAACCTGAGAAACACTATAAAGAAACTAGATTTCTATAGAACATTCCACTCAACAATAGCAAAAGACACAGTTTTCTCAAGTGCACATGGAACATTCTTCATTATAGACTATTTTCAAAGTAAAGCTTAATAAATTTAAAAGGATTAAATTATACCAAGTATATTCTCTAACCACAGTGGATCAAAATAAGATATCAATAGCAAAAGAAAAGTTTGGAGAATCACAAATAAATCAAAGGGAAATTGAGATGAATGAAAATGAAAACACAGCATAGAATCAAGAGATGCAGCTAAAGCAGTGCTTAGAAAAAACATTCATGGCATAAGTGCTTTTATTAAGAAAGAAGATCTTTTACCCTAAGACTCTAGAGAAAGAAGAGCTAATTAAATGTAAGCAAGCTGAAGAAAGGGAATAATAAAGGTCTGAGCAAAAATAAATAAAAATGGAGAATAGAATATAATAGAAAAAAATAAATAAAACAAAAAGTTTTGTCTTAGGAGCAACACAGTTGACAAAACTTTAGCTAAACTAAGAAAAAGAGAGTTCAAATTACTACAGTCAAGAAAGGTTGTAGGTAGTGAGGGTGGGCATTTCCACTAATCATACATATAGAAATAAAAAGGATTATAAGAAAATAATATGAACAATTCTATGCCAACATAGATAACCCACAGGCAAACCACAGGTGTGTAGAATCACACAAACTGCTAAATGTTACCCCATAAGAAATAGAGACCTGAATAAATATATAACAAGTAAAAATATTAAAGTAATAATTAAAAATTTTCCAAAAAGTACAGTCCTGGTCCAAATGGCTTCACTGGTAAATATCACTAAACATTTAAAGAAGAATTTACATCAGTGCTTTGCAAATTCTTCCAAAATTCAAGGAGACATGAACACTTCCCAACTCATTCCATGAAACTGATATTATCCTGGTTCCAATATTATCCTGGTTCCAAACCCAGACAAAGGCATCACAAGTAAAGAAAATAACAGCCTATGACCCCTTATGAACATAAACACAAATATCCTCAATCAAATACTCACACACTGAATCCAACAGCATAGTAAGAGGGTTACACAGCATGACCAAGTGAGATTTATCCCAGGAATGTAAGATTGTTTTGTCATACAAAGTTCATTATGTAAATGTAATATACTATATTAATAGAATAAAACAATAAAGCCACGTGGTCATCTCAATAAATCCATAAAAGCCATTTGACACGACATAACATTTCTTTGTGATAAAACGCTGAAGAAGCTAGGATTGAAATGAACTTATTTATGAACTTATTTATAAAGGACATCTATGAAAAATCCACAGATAACATCATATTCAATGGCAACTGAAATGTTCCCCCTAAGATAGGAACAATATAAGGATGTCCATGCTCACCGTTACATTCAATACAGTACTGGAGGTTCCAGACAGGACAACTAGACAAGAAAATGAAATAAATGACATCCAGTTTGGAAAGAATGTAAAGCTTTATCTATTCACAGACAACATAATTTCTTATATAGAAAATCATACAGAATCTACAAAAAATATTAGAAATAAGTTCAATAATATTGCAGATACAAGATCAATATACAAAAAAAACTAATTTTATTTCTATACACTAGCAATGAACAATTCAAAAATGAAATTAAGAACAATTCCTTTACAATGACATCAAAAAGAATCAAATACTCAAGAATAAATGCTAGAAAAGCAGTGTAAAACTTATACTTTGAAAACTACGAACTGTTGAAATAAATTAAAGAACATGTAATAAATGGAAGCTATCTTATAGTCATGGATTGTATGACTTAATGTTAAAATGAGAATACTCCCCAAACTGATTTACCAATTTACACAATCCACCGTGCCCAGCTTGCTGAAGATGACAAGCTGATCCTAAAATTCACGGGAAAGTGCAGTGACTCAGAGGATCCAAAGCAATCTTGAAAAAGAAGGAAAAATTTAGGGATTCACACTTCATTTCAAAAGGTACTACAAAGATAAAGTAACCCGGGTAGTGTGGTACTGGCATAAGGATAGACATATAGATCAATGGACTATAATCGATAGTCCAGAAATAAATTCTAATATTTGTGGTCAACTTATTTTTGACAAGGGTGCCAAGACTTTTCAGTGGGTAAGGAAAAGACTTTCCAACAAATGATGCAGCAGGAACAACTGGATATCACATGCCAAAGATGTGATAGGCACATGCATGTGATAGGCACCTCACAGCATGCACAAAAATCAACTCAAAACGTGTCATAGAGCTAAATATAAGGGATAAAACTATGAAATACTTAGAATAAAGAATAAAATAAATCTTTGTGACTAATGGATTAGGCATTCTTAGGTATCACACCGAAAGCAGAAGCAGCCAAAGAAAAAAGAATTTGGACTTTATCAAAATTAAAAATTTTTGTTCTTCAAAGGACATTATCAAGAAAGTTAAAAAACAATACACAGAGCAGTAGAAAATATTTGCAAATTGTATATCTGATTAAGGATTGTATCCAGTATATATATATAATATATATAATACATTATATTTGTTTTTTTTTAGATGGCAACAATAATTTTAAAAACTCATTTTAAAAATAAATAATCTAAATAGGCATTTCTCCAAAAATATGTAAAAGTTTAATTAGCACATTAAAAGATGCTCAAACTTATTAGTCATTGAGGAAATGCACCTCAAAACCACAATGAGATTCCTCTTTATACCCACTAGCATTGCTAAAATTAAAACAAAATACATCAAAATAAAACCAGAAAATAACAAGTGTTGAAGGGGACATAGAAAAATTAGAACACCGATACTTTGTTGGCAAGATTGTAAAATAATGCAACCACTTTGGAGAACATTTTGGAAGACCCTTAGAAACTTATACATAGCATTATCATATGACATAAAAATTTCACTCCTATGTATATTTCCAAGATAAATAAAACATATGTCCATAAAGAAGTTGTACATAAATATTCATAGAATTATTTATAATATCTGAAAAATGAGAACTCAATATCTGACTGAATATTCATATCCATATGAATGAGTATTCATCTTATGAATGAGGAAACAAAATGTGGTTTATCCATACAGTGAAATATTATTTGGCCACAAAAAGGAATGAAGTGTTGACACATGCTCTAATACGGATGGACCTTGAAAACATCATGCTAAGTCACAAGAAGCCACGTGTTGTATGATTCCATTTATCCGAAATGTTTAGAATAGGCAAAGTCATAGAGACAAAATGTAGATTAGTGGTTGCCAAGGGCTGGCAGGAGGGAGAAATGAGGAGTCACTCCTAATGGGTATGGTGTTTCTTTTAGGATTGATGAAAATATTCTAAAATTAAATAGTGGTGATGGAGCACAACTCTGTGTGTTTACTAAATACTGGATCTTAAAAGGATGAATTTTGTGGTCCAAGAATTATATCTCAATAAAGCTGTCATTTTTAAAATTGTTTATCTTCGAGAGATTTGACTGGAATGAGCAGTCATCCTGATTTGCATGGAACTGAGGTGTTCCTAGGGCTCAGGACTTCCAGAGCTAAAACAGAAAATCTCAGGCAGCCAGGGATGTATTTGTCACTGTGACACAAAGGAGGAATGCTTGAATTAAGATTTGAAGGATAGGAAGGAAATAAGGAGATGAAGCGGGGAGAGAACTGCACATGTCGGCACCTTTTGGTAAGAGGCAGGGATAATTTAAGGAAACGAGAGTGCTGAGGGCCGGGTGAGCTTGGTTTGAGCAAAGACTGGAAAAAGGAAGTAGAATTCAGGCTTCCATGCTCTATAGGGAATGATAAAGCCCCTGGGTATTTATATATCTGCATCATCAAATATGACACAGTCTCCCTAAGAACATAGGTGGGGTCATTCTTATTTCTCTGGCCTTCCTCACTGTCGGGGACAGTGCCTGGCACTTTGGAGGCACAGAATCTGGGGATATGTAGTAAGTCCACTATTTTGGTTTCTGGCCTGTGTTTCAATAATGTGCAGCTGAATTTTCCGCTGTTTCCAGGCTCCTCTTTCATTTTTTCCTCCTTTGCCTGTTACCTGTCAGCTGGAGACACTAGACTAAACTTCACAGAGCCGAGAGGAGCCCAGACGGGTGCTTCTCAAATGCGAGGACACCAAAGGGATGACTGTGCTCTCAAAGGAGGCAAGTGACGACCAGAGCTGAGAGGTTTTGGTTTTTAATTAAGTAACTCATGCCTGAAACTGGCAACAGCTTATCTATTCCCCAAACTCCCTTACATTAACATATGCCTGCCTTTCCCCTGCCTTTTGCTGCCTGTCAGGATGGTAGCACCTTGTGTTGTCAGGAGGCCAAAAGCAGCTCTTGGGTAGCAAGTTGAGCAGATCCATATGTCAGTAGAAACATAAGAGGGACAGACAGGAAGAAACAAATAGAAAGATGGAGGGAAACAGAGGTAGGGAAAGGAACTGAGACTGGAGAAAAGAGGGAGAGAATGAAAGAAATTCTAGGAAATGCACAGCACTGGGTGAAAGAGGCCAATGGAAATAAGTCATGAGGAGTAGAACAAGCTACAAAAACACCCCGGAAATATGAGACGTACAAAGAGACTAATTGTATCTTTCTAGTCAGAAGAGCGCCTCAAATCTTTGCCCCTGCTGAGATTCAAATGCAGGCAGCCCAATCACTAAAACGCTGTTTGTGAATTCCCTAGGCTCTCCTGGAAATTGCTGATGAGCCCCACATCAGAGCAGCCAAATAAAAATCACACTCGTCGCCCCCTTAAAACAGTGCATTCAGTGCGGCTTTCTTCTCCTCTGCCCAATTATCCTATTTGCACTGAAAAGAAAAGTTGTACTTGAAGGCATATTAGAAAATATTTATTTAGAATTCTCTTTACCACATTGGGCCAAGGCGACAAGGCTGTGTAATAAGTAGGGGACACTTTCTTTAGAAAAAGAAAAAAGAAACTTTAAATGGTAGCATCAAAGGCAGCATTTCTATTTCAAAACACAAGAAAATTACCTTATAATGAGGAGTCTTAGAGAGAACTGAAAATGCTGCTGTTACTACATATCCATTTTCAAAACCCTATTGTTCTAGTTGAAAGGGAGAGCACTCAAGATGGCAAGAGTCAGTAAATTAGAAGAAAGGAGAAAGTATAAATAAGTTATGCTCCCTTAAAGGCACATAGGCAAGATGAAATTCATATTTTAAAAAGGGATGTTTCTGCTGTTATTAAAACTTAAAGAACTTTGCAAAGCCGCTAAATTACTTTGCACCGTTTTTTCTGTTAGCTTATTTTCTCCATTTCGGTTTGTAGCAGGAGACCAGAGGACAGGAGGGGTCAGTTTTCCTTTGATTTGTGTTACTGTACTCACCAAGTTTCTCTTATTTGTTGTGCCTTTGCCTCTACACCCACACATTCTCTTTAGAGAGAAATCACATTTTCTTAATTTCCTTTTTATTGCAAAATCTAAACAAAATACACAATAACTCTTTCCAAAAGAACCAACAAGAACTAACCAATAGCACCTGGTCTTTCCTTGCCCTCCCACCCCCTACCCCACGCACATTTATTGAGAACCTACTCTACAGTAGCCACCACACTAGGCACTTTGACACTACTTCATTTATGGATTTTCCTCCTGTGGAAGGGTGCAAGGCCCTTTGTCATTCAGGGTTTTTTTTCTTCATCATAGACTTTTACTGAATAAAGCGAATCACCTCCTTACCCTTGCACCTCCGTGCCACCATCTCTTTACCTATTCTGGAAAGACCTTAGACAGACTCTTTTTCCTTTGCAGTAGTTGTTTTCAGTTTG
This sequence comes from Physeter macrocephalus, assembly GCF_002837175.3. Taxonomy (NCBI): domain Eukaryota; kingdom Metazoa; phylum Chordata; class Mammalia; order Artiodactyla; family Physeteridae; genus Physeter; species Physeter macrocephalus. The sequence continues at coordinate 6,554,430 of NC_041229.1, read as the reverse complement.
CTTCTCAGAGTAGCTATATCAGCAACAACTGGAAACTTGTTAGAAATGCATCTTATACCTACTAAATCAAAACTCTGGGGGTTGGGCCAGGTAAGGTATGATCCTTAGGCATGCTCAAATTTGAAACCATTGCTCTGCAGCATGAAAGGCAAGCCACCAACCCAACTTCTAGTAATGTTGTCTTCTTAATATAGAATTGGAATGAACCAGATGCCAGTAAATTCAAAAGTAGGTGCAATGGGAAAGGAGACATAGAAGATAGAATAGGGTATCTTTATAGAGATTAACTCACTTTAAGAAAATTTAATCAAGGCTCCATTAGGAAACCCAGAGAAACCAAACCATTTAATATAGTTCTGTGAAACAGCTTGAACTTTATGAGAACTGGGACCCTCCCTAGCATGGCTGAGTAAAAGACAGAGGTATTAACCTCATGATTTGTAAAATTCCATGGTTTTCATTTGCTAAATGTTATTCAGTTCCACTCTCTCTCCTGTTTCCAAAGGCTTCCAAAGCCTTATACTCTTCTCCTTCCTCAATAAAGATGCAGAATCTGTGTCTTTGTAGCTGCTTTGGCCATTCATAGCATGCTAGATCCTGGAGTTTACATTGCCTACCATGGTTGGACTACTTAAAATTGTTGGTCATTTAAAACAAATGTATCACATTAGGCATTACTTGAACTTTAACTGATGTTACCTTATGAAAGAACACTGTCTTGTTTGTATGAAATAACTTGATACAGTTTTCCAAATAAGCCATGACAGCAGATATTATGCTTTCTCACAACTGGAGTAACAAAAATGGAGCTATGGAAAGGAAAATAATTTTGTTGAGCAATACAGAATGCTACCTCTACTTAGGATGTTAACGTCTCTGGTTTTTTATATGCCTCCTATCTGAAGGGTTATTATCTTGACTTCTCAGTGCTTTGCTCCTGAGGAAGAATCAAGTACATACAAATAGTAAGAAGATGCTGGAATGCTTGACAGGATCCATTAACGCTATCACACTGCCCAGCCAATCCTGTTTCTGCTGGCTATCTTCGGAGACCAAAAACTGGAATGGAGTCATAGACCTAGGAGGTGGGAGGAGGGGAGTTTGCATTCTAGAGTCTGATAGCTTTGCTTCAGTGTCATACAGCAGGAAGAGTGCTGACAGCGGTTTTACCTTCTCTGTCTCCTTTGTTCCCCCAAATAATGACTCTCCCTTATAGATTTTTTTTTTTCTCACCTGGTATGGATTGAGACATGTCATGAGTACTTTAGTTTTAAGTTAAAATCTTAGTGATGGTCTACCTGTGAATTCACATTTTTTGAATGACAGTGCATTTGGGCAACCCAAGGGGTGAAAGTGTTTCTTTGCTGATTGATGAGCTGTCTTTACATTTCCTGGTAGCTTCCCTTTCATATCCCTTTCCCACTGGTTTCCATAGCCTATTAATGTGTAAGAATCTTAGAGAGAAAAGATTGTTAAAGAAATTCTGTTAGTGCAGCTATGACCAGTTGGGTTTTCTGGGAAGCAGAGTGCAAGACAGAAATTAGCATGCAAGACTTTAATTAGGGAGCATTCTTGAGATCAGCACCTGTGGAAAGTAGGCAAGAATGTAGAACTGGGTAGAGAGAAAAGTTGAGCTGGGATGCAGTCCCAGTTTCTTTCCCTACTGAGCCTATCAGCAGTTCTAGGGTTTCGGATGCCTAGCTGGGACAAGGGAAAGTGAGATTGATGTTGACTAATGAGTCACTGGGCTTCGATGTCTGGAAGGAGGTGTGAATTTAGACAAAGAAGTTTTCTTTAGTCAAGCTGAGGCAATCACAAAAGAGAGCTGATGGCTGAGGGTCCTTCTGAATACATTCTCAGCAAATAGGGGAATAAATTATTCCTGATGTGGGATCTAGGTGGCTCAATATAGCATCTACAACAGTGGGTGAGTGTGTAAGTCCTCTCAGAAAAACATCTGGGCTATAGCCAACATTTTAGAGTCCATAGATCTTGAAAGAGATTCCTATAGGATGGTCACATTGCTAGCTGGCTCACCTACAGTCTAAGACGTGCAGACACTCCCAAAAGAGAATGTGGCCAAAGGGCTATGAACTGATCAGATATGGTAATTATGGGACTTTTTTTTTTTTAAGTGCAATTGAAATTGGTGATCAAGAGACCAAAATCCAAAATGTCTGAAGAATATTGAGCTTGTGGAATTATGTGAATTTTCTTCACATCTTTTGAAATCCTGTTTGCACAATTATTCCCTTAGTCATGAACTGATCTTCCTTCTATGGAAATGCAGCCAACTCTGGCATGGCTTAATGGTGTTCAGTGAGATTCTTGATAATAATAATTAGAGTTCTGTTGATAGCTTGGAAACTTAGACTTTTTACATACACTAAGAACATCAACTGTCATTAAGAGGGGAGAAGAAATACAGTTTTCATACCAACAAGAAAATTTGATACCTGGTATTACTGTTTTAGTGAAATACAAGCAGGAATCCTCCCAAGGAGTTTGTCTTTGTATACATGGTGTCTCTATGGGGACCAATAGGGGCAAAAAAGCATGTGTTGGGCTTCCCTGGTGGCGCAGTGGTTGAGAGTCCGATGCAGGGGGCACGGGTTCGTGCCCCGGTCCGGGAAGATCCCACGTGCCGCGGAGCGGCTGGGCCCGTGAGCCATGGCCGCTGAGCCTGTGCATCCGGAGCCTGTGCTCCACAACAGGAGAGGCCACAGCAGTGAGAGGCCCACGTACTGCAAAAAAAGCATGTGTTACTTAATTTACCAAGCTACCACTATGACATCATAATAGCATATAAGAAAATAATATAATTCTATATAGGCTTTGCTACTCCAGGAGTTTGATGGATAATGATTCCACTATATCAAAGGCATATGACTTGAGACAATACCCACAAGGTAAAGAGCACCAATTTTGTCATCAGGAGGATCTAGTTTTAAAGTCTTAGCTCTGCTTTTTATTATAGTGGCTTTGGATGATTACCCCTTCTAGCTTCAGTTTCCTCATCTGTAAAACAGTGATTACAATTTCTCAGACTGTTTTGAGAATTAAATATAATAAATCATCTAGATTTTTATACAGTACATTGTAATAATTCAATACATATGAGCTAGTATTTTTATTATTACTCAAGAACTTTGGATTCCTGTAAACAACTAAGTTCTGCAGACCAACAGGCATGACTAAAGAACTTAGAAAGTTGGACATGGATGTTCCTACCGAGTCCCGAACCTCTGGGCCTTTCCTATTTTCTCAAGAAGTTCTAAGCTTCAGTTATTTTGGGGGTTTAAACAATTATTTTGAATAGTACTAATTACCATCAGCTAGGTGGAAGGCTGGAGTTGTTTCCTTTGGGAAGATGACCTACTTACACCTATCTCAAGCCTCTCATTTTTGTCTATTTTCTGTTATCACACTACTGAAACAGAGCTCATGGGATAAACTGTCTCAGGCTTCATTACCAGTGAAATTACATCAGTGAAAAACGCCTGGAATGGTTATGTCTATTGATTATTTTACTCCTGCATTTATTCTTTTCTTTCTTGCTCCCCCACCCCAAAGAATAATGAGGTTTCACACATGGATCCTATTTAAATATCCTGGTAAAGATATTGCTTGATAAAGTGGACAATTGTCTTCTGTCTTGGTCGTGTGTAAGTTAATGATATGTCAGGACAGACTGCATAAAGTTCAGATATTTTGGCTAACTAAACATTGCATTCATTCGGGCAAGGAGAAATTCCCAAGCGTCTAATTCAGTATTGGATTGCTTGAGAAAGCAGTCAGTAAAGACTTGATAACTAATTTGGATGAGTAGATGAAGCTGAATAAGACACATCACTGAAACTTCATTCCAATTTCTTGAATCATAATATTTGATATTATTTATAAAGTATATGTAAATCAGAATCTTTCCATTTTCAAGATTCCATTTCATAGATTATTTATGAATATCTTATTACAGAATTCCATTTATACCTCCATTAGATTTCTAGCTAGGCAATTACACAGTTCGCACTACTTTAAGTCTCACAGAATTTTGCCATGTATAAGTAAATGCACTCTCCTTTCCCGTGTGTCTATTTAAGGTACTTTCTGGTTCGGAAGAAGTGCCTGTCACCAGAGGGGATAGAAGAAAGTGGGGACAACAAGAGACAAAAAGAAGCTGAAAGTATTTTTGTCCCAGGAAGTCATAAATGACAGAAAAGCAATACCTAGGAAAAATAACAATTCAATAATTCTGAACTATATACCTACTATGGCTGAGACTCTGTTAGTTACTGGAGATAGAATGACAAACATCACATAGTGGTAGCCTTGTGGCATTAGATGTACCTATGTCCAAGGCTTGGTCATTGTCATATTATCTCTAAGAGATTTACATCTCATACTCTTTTGCATTCAGTGACAGTACATGGTTTTCTATGTATGGTCTGTGTTTACATGTGTGTGAGGTATACCAGTGTCTCTTACCTGCTTGACTTAGCATAAGATTTCTGGCCTAGAGAGTAAAACTAGGATGTGAGCTCCTATGAGATGTAACCAGCCTAACAGCAATGAGGCTGATTTTTTTTTTCCCACATGGTTCTTGTCTTCAAGGTAGAGCCTAACGGGGAGGGCCAAGTATTGCTTGAGCAATATCAGTGTCTATGAATAAGTGCACAACTCCAAAATTGGACAGCCTTGGGGGATAAGCGCCATCTGAGTGTGTAAGTTCTAAAGAATTTGTCCAGAAGCATGTTATGTGATTTTGTTTGTCCAGAAGCATGTTATGTGATTTTGTTTGTCCAGAAGCATGTTATGTGATTTTGTTAGTGAGAGCTGTTTAGCCAGAAAATCATGGCTAATTTTTAGGGAAGTTCCACTTCTGTTCAGTGAGGCAACCAGCAGAATAAAACCCCTGATACCACAGTATATGCCCTCAATGGAAGTACCTGTAAATCTTGATTATTTTTATGATGTTTATAATTCATATAAATATATCCCATCTACTAATTGTTCATGGTTGCCTATCACCCTTAAGATGGATTAATTACATTGATTTTCACAAGAATAAGACTGTTTGCACCTCCCTCAAGCAACCTCAGAGACACAACCTGTCCAATTTAGGATGCTGTCTCCCCTAGGACAGACGGTACACTATCTTATTTCAATTTTGAGACTGTAGTTTTCATTGAATTCCCAGTGTGTCCTCACTCATTCCTGACTAATATGATGGTGATGGGTAGTGACCCAATTCTGAAGCTCTGAACATCACTCCCTTGAGAATACAGGCTCCAATCCAGAGTTCAAATGGAAAGATGGTACCACGATGGAGAGTTAACTTATAGTTAGCTATCCTCTATCTTCCTCTAACATAAAATCTAATTCCTAACAGACAAAGTCAGCTTATTGATTTTCAGGATCATAGCTGATTCTATTCCTATTTCTAAGACATGAGATTAGTGCATATGACTCTTTTATTGACATGATTGTCCATGATCACTGACTGACATCATACTATAGAAGTGTCCAAGTCGACAACTGACTACTTTAATGTAGTACAGTGCAGGGCCTTCTGAGAGATTTCAACATGCAATAGGTTAAGTTTCAATTATTTTAAACAGACTGTGTTAAATCTTTGGGGAACAAGAATGATAAAAAGTCAACCATTACCCTCAAAGGCCCTACAACTTCAAGAAGGACAGGATAATATGCATTCAAATAATCATAATGGCAGGCTGAACATGGTAAGTACCGGAACATGTTAGAGGTGAAAACACATTTTTGGAACCAATTTATTCTTTTCTATTGCCATTAGAATTATCTTATTTTGTAGATATACTTTTCCTCTCTTATCTGCACTACCTCCAAGCTTGTTTGCTTGCTTCTAATCTCACTCCAAACCACCTTCCACATAGTCACCAGAATATTTGTCCTTATAAAATATGCAAATATAGCACTGTGACCTCCATGCTTAGAACTCCTCCATGACTCCTAATTGCCTGTAGGATAAAACCGAAACTCCTTTGAATGGCTTTCCAGGTCCTTTCTGATTTGACTTCTGCCTTCCCATCCAGCTATATTTCCTTCCCTTTTCCCAGTGACTTGCACACTCCAGCCACACTGAATGACTCATGCTTTCTCACCGGATACCTTTACACAAGTTATTTCCTCTCCCTAGTTTGCTTTTGTTGCCCTTCTCTGTCATTTGAATTCCTAACCATCCTTTAAGCTCTACTCCAACAGTACTTGTTCATATATTCCATGGCATGAATCTTGTGATGAGTATAGAATCTTGTGCCTAGCTCTACTAAATCCCTCAGTATTCGGTATTGTAATCACCGGTTTGTGAGTGGAAGTATGAATACATTCTAGCACTAAGATCCTTGAGAACATGAGCCTGTCTTGTTTATTTGTGTGTGCCTAGGGTTTAGCAAAGTGCTATATGCATAGTAAGTACTCAAAATTGTTTGTTATTGAACAAATGAGTAATACAAAGTGAAGAGGAAAGAGTGGTTACCATCTTCAGGAAGGACCCATATACTTAGGCTGGTCCCTGAAAAGAAAGTATTTCAACAAGCAGAGATGAGACAAGGTTATTCCTAGAAGGTCATACACCATATAGAAAAGACCCTAGCTTATGCGCTGCACAGTCTTTGAAGGAAATTTTAGAGTCTGGTGCTAGGGTTTTTCTTGGCTGACCAAATTAACGTTGATTCTTCCAGCAATCCTCACCATAGAATCTCAAGTGTGACTCAGAAAAGCTTGGTGAAGGGTTGATAGTTTGGGGTACTTCAAATGCTATTAGTGAAGCAGCATGTTTGCCCTACCTGCTTGGCAAAATTCCACTCCTCACGTGAAGCTGGCGTCCTGTTGTAGCTTCTGTTCCCCTTCATCGTGACTCTTAGACTTTCTGTCTAATAGATAAAGCTCTCTCTCATCAAACAATTTTTGTTTCCAGTTGGATCTGATAAAATTATTATTAGATGGATGAAAATAGCTGCTTAAACTGACTATTAGCTACAGAATTAGAGTTGATTCTAGGGAGAGAAACCTCATTGTTTATTAAAGGAAGTTAAAAAAAGAAAAAAAAATACAATAGGGTTGTTGACTTTATACTTTCACTGTAGGGACTTGGCAGCTTTGGAGTCTGGATTCTAAAGAGACATTTTGAAGCATTTGCTTACAGCAGTCAGACTGGCCTGGTTGTGCTGTGGTTTCAGAAGCTGAGCAGTGACAGGCTTTGATAATTCCAAATAATGACTTGAGCAGTGTCTATTCAGATAGAATAATTCAGGAGGCTGAAATACTACCTAGATAATCCAACTCATGTAGATAGACTATCAGGTGTTCTAGAATGCAATCATTTCTTTTTCCAGTCAATTTGCAGGTTTGTTTCCTGAAAGGTCTAGAAAATTGCTACTATTCTGGAATTTACTGCAGCCAAAGTCATGAAAATATAATTTTATTAACAATTTATTTTGAGACTAACCTGCAGAGCATAGCATTTTGGATAACATCAACTGTGGTTCTGAGAAATCACATGGCCAGAGAAGAAAGAAAGAAAGAGAGAGAGAGAGGGAGAGAGAGAAAGAAAGGAAGAAAGAGAGAAAGAGAGAGAGAAAGGGGGGGAGGGAGGGAAGAAGGAAAGGAGGGAAGGAAGGAAGGGAGAGAAAGAAGGGGGGAGGTAGAAAGAAAGAAAGAAAGAAGGGGGGAGGTAGAAAGAAAGAAAGAAGAGAGGGAGGGAGGGAGGAAGGAAGGAAGGAATGAAGGAAGGAGGGAAGGAAGGAAGGAAGAGAGAGAAGGGGGGAGAAAGAAAGAAGAAAAAAAGAAAGAAAGAAAGAAAGAAATTCTAATGCAGAGAAATTGACAGTTTTATATCCCTTCCTTTCTTTGCAGATAATTCTCACTCCCCTAGAATGCCTTTGTACTGATTCATATTCATATTCATTTTGCCATCAAGATCTGGCATATTAATTCAGGCACCAAAATATATTGAAGGGCTTAGAGATTCATTTGTTCACGCATTCATTCATTCAACAAAGTTTTATTGTTTACCTGCCATGTACAGGTATGGTTTCTGCTAACAAGGAAATTATAGCATATAAAGGATAGAAAAAAAGAAAGCCAGTCTACCAATCGGGATATCCAGACACTTTGCCAGGAATATGATTTTTGTCTGGTGACTCATGAGCGAGGGTGTGTTTGCATGTAACCATGTGGTTAAGGATGGGATGAATGTTGAGAGGAGCTTCTACAGGAAGCACCTACAAATTGCCCTACCTGATAAGAAACTCCATATAGATATTGATCGGTTGTGTATTATTTGGAATATATTAGCTTGCCCTTGCAGCTTTTATTATTCTTATCTTACAGCTAAAGAAATAAAAGTGCAAAAGAGGTTAACACATTCTTTCCAATTTATTCTGTCTTAGACTGAAAATGCCTTGAGGATTTTCTCTGTTTTCTTTCTGTTTTTCTGTTTTACTTTTGAAGTCTCATAGGGCCCAGTAAGATTTTGGGCTCACAATAATGTCTCCAAAATATTTATTAAATGAACATCTGTACATATACGCTCCCCTAGTTTTGATCTCAGTTTTCTGAATAATTGTCTCCATTTGGCTCCTAGTTGTGGAAAAGTCGTTGCATGTGAACTGAGTAAGAACTGACAGCTACTTTCTGGTAACCAGTCTTTCTTTCTCTAGGAATACATTTTCCCCTGATGATTGGAAAAGGCCTAGCAACATCATCTAGTTCATTGGTGCTTATCCTCGTCCCATGGGGAGTAGGCACAGAATTGTGCATATACTCTTATGGGGCTGAGATACTCACTCTCTTTTCTGTCCCTATGCCAGTATTTTATGAGCTCTCCTGATGTAAGGTTAAAAACGTGTATTGGGAGTCAAGAAATGAGCTTTCAAGTCTCATTTTCACCACTAACTAGTTGTTTGTCATTAGGTGTCACATAATAGCTTTGTACTTACTTTCCTTTCCTCTGCAAAGTGAGTAATAATAGATTCTCCATCTCCTAGAGCTGCTAGTAGATTAAACTGAGATAAAGTATGAGAGGAAACTTTGAGGAATAAAAAAGGACTAAATGTGTGCATTATTATTGAACATACTAATAATAATAAAAATGAAGAATGATTTATGATATTACTGCAGAGTAGTTTGTTTAAAAAGAGGGCAGTCTGGTTGGAAATCTTCCCAGAAGAGCCACAGAAAATATGTTAGGGTCTGAAATAAGACTGACCTGATTTCAATTAATGAAACCACTAAGCTTTTAAGAAATTTGAAATGGAATCCGATTGACTCATTTTTAACCATTATTGAATTATAAAAATATATGCTCTTCATGTGTTCCTAGAGGTACATTCATCAAGAGTCCCAAGAAGTGAAATTCTTAGCATTAAAAAAAAAATTGTATAGGTCTTTTTGAGATTTAACATGTCTGCTCAGAAACGTTCTAACAGAAAATACCAAAGCAGAGATTCACCATATTACTTTACAGATTTTCTTTTCCTCCTAATTTTTTTTTTGACCTCCGAATTTTTATTGTCAAATTGCTGCTGGAGATTGACAGATCTGGGAACGTAGTTCCCCTGAGATTGCTTGACAATCACCCCAAGAGGCAATTCCTCCCAGAGAGATTGGTAAGCAATCTGCTCTTAGCATCCAGCAGCTTACAAGACTAAAGGATTCAGAAATTTTAATATAAAGGTGATTTGCATGTTTACCCTTTAAATAAAGATATTCTCCAATTAGGCGTACATCATCTGAAAAAATCTCTGAACCAGAAACAATGGGCATGGGCATTTTCTTCTGTTCTTTAACTCCTTTCCCATCGTCCCCTTGCCCTCCTCCTATTTAAGCTGAGCTTTGATTTATGATCTGTGATAAACCTCCTTGTGCACTTGGTTGCATACCTGGCCTAGAGGGAAAGAGAATAACTCAAATGGAATGGGAACCCAGGACACCCAGGAATCCTTCTGGGCAAGAGAAATCTAAATTATGTCATTTCTAAATTCTGACTCATTGCAGTAGCCTGAGAACAATGACAACAAAAACAAAAATTGATAGGCAGATGCAGTGAGTTGAGAGTAAAATAGCACAAATAAGGAGGCAGACACGCAGTAAAGAAGTCCACTGATGTGAAGCCTCTCTATATAAACAGCTGCCCAAGTAGGTTGGACATGGAGGCCCAGCTGTTAGCTAGATGGAAGTTCAGTAGGTAGAAAAGAGGTAATTGGATAGCGTATGTGAAGGGATTGACTTGGACATTTATACAAGTGCATACTCCCCATTGGAATTTCAGAGAATAAATGCCCAGAGATCCAGCTCTAGTCTGTATGCACCATCCATCTACCTGTAGTGAGGTCTATGAATTATGTTTCTCCTGAAAGACAGCCCAATCTGTCACTGCATTTGACAGCTGTCAATCACCCTAGCTATAAGCAGCCCACATTTGCCATTATTCTTCTGATATTTATCAAGTCCAGTTCAACCACAAACTCACCATGAAAGTGCAGATGCAGATTGCAACCACTCAATTGTATTAGAGTCCCGTACAATTTATTTTCCATTATTGCTCTGGTGAAGCTTTATTTCATTAAAAGATATCAGAGTGAACTATGTTTAACTCTGAGAATTGACACTGCATACTAAAAGGTAATGAGCTTGGCCCCAACTGCAGTCTTTCTCTGTGGAACCGATAGTGACATCACCCCTCACTCTACACAGGAGGTAGGCCTCCAATGCTTCTACTCACGTGTGAGCTAACCTGTCTGCTACAGCGTATAATGGGAAAACCAAAAACCCGAGGGGTGTTGAGGCTGCCAAGAAATTGAAAATGGATCAAATGCTGTTACCTTGTCAGGAAGATTTTTTAAATTTATATGGCGTAATAATATCTTTTTTTAGTGCCTTTCCTCTCTCAGAATCCCAAAGTATTTTATGAGCTGTGTATAGCATATGAAGAAATCCCTTTGCCTGGTCATGACATGCAGCCATCTCTAGAAGGGTGTGTGGAAGGAGACAGGTAAAGCCCAGGTGAAGTAATGCAATGTCTCCAAAGTGGTATGTCATAGGAAGATATTCCTGGAATGGCTATTGGCCCAAGGTTTTGTTTTCACTTTCCATGTGCTGGTTGTGCCTTTTAAAATTTACTCTAATGCCTATGGGGGATTTGGGGTTTCTTCCTGAGGACTATAGGCTTCCCCCCAACTTGTATGCACCTCCTCAGTATCCCCTTTTTTATTTGGGGCTTAGTGACGGGCACAGGGTAGATGCAACATCAAGATGTGGCCAGCTTCAGTTTGAAGACTTTATTTTTTCTTACAGGAAATACAACAATCCTGTGAGGTAGAGAGAGTGGGTATAGTATTATACTTATTTTACAGCTCTGGAAACTATAAAACTGATATGTTCATCCATCTTCTTTGGGGTACAAATGGCAGAGCCAGAACTTAACCTCACATTGCCTGACTTTGAATTCTGTTCTCCTTCTGATCTAGTACATTGCTTCATAAGACATAGAAAATTTGTAATCCCTCAATGTCTCTCTAAAATCCCTGGAGTCTAGTCCATTACCCACATGTATCTCCCTCTCTGGAAATACATCCCCTCTGACTCTGCTCAATATGGAGACTGCCCTAAGTTCCTTAGCCACTGATGAGGGGCAGCTGTGACAGGTGCTCAATATTGTCTGCCTTGTACAGCTGGCCAGGCCCTTAGATACCTCTACCTGCAGGATTTTCCTTGACTCTCAATTAATTTGTCTTATTTTCTTGGTCACTGAGTCCTGCTTTCAGCTCTTTGTTCTATTGTTCAACATCCCTAGCTATTTCTTTTCTTTTGCACACTTCATGTTAGCAAACATGCCACAATGCTTTTTTTTCCCCAGAGTGGACAGAATGTGACATCATGTTTACAGTCACACACTGTTCAAGAATCTACATGAAGAAGACAGAGCCACAGAGTTTATGCTTCTTCTCTCTGGTTGACACTCTGTACAGGCAAGGATGGCAGCACAAGCTATAGTGCCTCAATGCAGCACAAGGAGGTGGAAATCACAAGGTCTTTTCAAAATGTGGAGAAGTTGAAGTCTGTCCTTTGGGAAGTTATTTCTGAGGGGATAGCTGAGCAGACATACTAATATACAGGTAGCTCCAAAAATTTCCCCCTGTTTCTAAGAAATGCTTCTTCTACTTTAACTGGAAGATTTAAATGGGAACTGTCATATCCGCTGGACACTTTTAGATTGGGGATCCTTTTAGATTGATGTAGTTGGTCTGATATCGGATACACACCTGAGCAACCGCAGCTGTCCTGTAGGATTTTGAACATATGACCAGAAAAGTGCGTTTCTTAGTCATGAGTGCAGGTGTGTGTGTGTGGACTCTGAAACAGAAGAACTGGCAGCTATTGACGACCGCTAGAATTAAGCTCCACGGAGCAGAGGTCTTTGTCTTATTCACTAATGTATTCTCAGTGCCTAGTACAGTGCCTGCCATACAGTAAGTCCCCTACATACGAACAGATTCCGTTCCGAGAGTGAGTTCTTAAGTCCAACAAAGTTACCTTAGGTACCCAACTTACACAATTGGCTATATAATACTGTACTATAGGTTTATAGGTAATAATACTATTACCTATAAACCTATTATCTGTAATAGGTTTATAATACTTTTCAGACAAATACATAAAAAAAACACAAAAAATAAAGAAACCATTTTTAATCTTACAGTACAGTCCCTTGAAAAGTACAGTAGTGCAGTCCAACAGCTGGCGTCCAGGGTCTGGCATCGAGTGCACAGGCAAGAAGAGTTACTGGCTGGAGGAGGAGAGGAGGCGGGGGATGGTAGAGCTGAAGGATCGTCAGCAATAGGAGACGGAGGGCAAGCTGCAGTTTCACTCACGCCTGACGGTGATGGCACAGGTTCTGGTTCCTTGCTGGATTCGATTCTATCTACCCTCTTGAAAAAACGATCCAGTGATGTCTGGGTAGTAGCTCTTTTTTTCTCATCATAGATGACACGGTAGCACTGGATTGCGTTCTGAACGGCTGCTGCAACCTTTGTGTACCATTCTGCACTTGGGTCCTGTGTGTCAAAAACTAACAGGGCCTCCTCAAATAAAGAACATCCCCTTGCCATTTCCTGCAATGTGAATCTCTTCAATTCTTCAGCTACTTCTTCTTCCTCTTGTCTCTCTTCGTCCTTTCTTTGGGCCTCCAATTCCATCAGGTCTTCATTAGTAAGCTCCTCGTGTTGCACAGCAAGGAGTTCAGTGAAGCCGTCCTTTTGCAGATCTAGCTTGAAATAAAGAAACTGTACTACTGTACTCTATACAGTATGGCACAGTAAAGTACACAAAAGCACAGCCACTTGTAGAGGATGCATGCATGTGACAATGTACCCCAGACACATGAACTAACTTACATGATTGGACATGGGAACGCATGTTCACATCTTTTTTTTTTTTTTTTTTTTGGAAACTACATGGGACGGTCACATCTTTGAAAGTTTGCAACTTGAAGGTTCGCAGGTAGGGGACTTACTGTATTGTTGGAAGAATAAATGAAGGAATGATTGTTTCCTGCCATTTGGAGATAACTGACGTGAAAGGATGAGGTTGATGTGGAGAGAGAGGAATAGAGATAGCAAAGGTATCTTCAGCGTTTGAATCAGTACATGCAGTTTCTCTAGATTTCCTTCTCTGATGCTGCCCTTGTCAGCTCTGAAAGAGCCAGTAATGTCTTCTTCTGATCTAAGCTGCCTTGAATTTCATTTCTATCACTTGCAACCAAAAGTGTCCTGGATTACATGCCTATATACTCCTACATGCAATTTAATGTAAATCCAAATCTATCTATCTATCTTATCTATCTATCTATCTATCTATCTATCTATCTATCTACTTACCCATCTATTTATTTATTGTAAGGGAAAGTAGATGTTCTATCCAAGGGGAGATTTGCCTGTCTGGATTGCTATGAACGTCAACATGACCTTGAAGAAAGGTTTATGAGTAACCGAAGGGAAGGATTTTAGCAAATGTATAAGAAGCATATTCTATCTGGGAGGACAGCCTTTGCGGGGAGGGCGGGACTAGATGTGAGACAAGACAAAGTTGGGAGTGAAGACAGAGGAGGGGTAGGACAGATGGCCTGAATGGTGGGAAGGCAACCAGGGGTTCAGAGCAAAGTTGCCTTTAGAATCAAGACTTCATACTGCTGGGTTTGCTTCCCTCCCTTTATCTCTTATTTCTGTTTCCCTCAATGGGGTAAAGAGTTTCTTGGTAGAACAAGATGTCTTCCAGAAAATGTTTGACATAAGAAATCAAGTGGATGCTCCGAACTGTTCCCTGGTGCCCAGTGCTACCTGACCAGATTTGTATTTGTTGCCAGTTATTAGAGCTTTCCACTCTTCATGACAGGTTAAATGCAAGAAGTGGTTTCTGGGCCAAATGATCTGTCCTAATTGCTCTGTCTCTGGCCTTGAAGAAAGAACCACATTTTATAGATTGGGGCAGAGCAGAGAGTATCTAGACAGTACTGTGGCCACAGAGGCTCCGGACAGCTGTGAGTACTGCCTCCTCTACCTGACTGCTACCACTGAATGTTCCTCTCATTAATATTCTAGAAGGTAATGGGAGGATGTAATGGTATGAAGCTTCTCTTAGAATGTGCAGACCTTAAAAGCTAAGTGCCGTTGTGAGGTGTGTATGCATGTGTGTGTTTTATCCAGTTCTAAAGACACTACCCAGGTGTCGGAGTCTTTAACAAAGAATTTGAAACACCAAGCAATTTAAATATTCAATGAAACATATGATGAAAACAGAAAAAAGGAAAATAAATGAAGGAGGAAGGAAGGAGGAAAGAGAGGGAGGGAGAGAGGAAGGAAGGAAGCAAAGAAGGAAGAGAGAAAGAAAACTGTACCAGTCAAGTGCAACATTTCTGTGATCACTTTAGCTTAATTGTTGCAATACTATATACTGCAAATAATTTACCCTAGAAAATCTCCCCAAATCCATTACCTCTTAGGTAATAACGGTTTCATTATGCTGAGTTTATAATGATCCATTCACAATCATGGAATGAATCAGCTCCCACCATAGAGAGCTACAATAGAGGCTGGCTCTTCAGGCTTCTTTTCCTGTCGCCCGGCCTCAGGGAGGGGTTCCCTGCAGTAGAGAGCTTTCACAAAAGATGCACGGGGTAAACACCAAGTACTAATTGGGAAGGGAGCAGAGAGGAGAGGGTTACACAGAGAAAATGTTACAACCAAGTGGGTCAGATTCACCTCTTTCAGTTCTAAATGAAAGTGACTTGGCTAACAAAATCAATTAAATTTTTCTCCTTGGGTCTTCAAAACTGTGCCTGATTTCTGAAAAAGCAGGAAACCTCTGTCCCTAGCTTAGAAGTATGGTCAAGACTATAGCAAATTGAGGCCTTATGAAGTTCTGGACCTCGACACCACCTTTTAGGTAGAAGGTGCTGAGAGCAGGGGCTCATAGAAAGCACTGAGAATGGACTGTTTATCCATCCCATGCCTAAAGGAGGAGTCATCAGGGAGAAGAAGCTGGGAGATGTAAGAATGGGGTTGATTGTATGAGAGTAGGAGGCAAATAAGGGAAACGGGAGGACGGTTAGCTTTCTCCAATCAGGTGGAGCAGCCTCAGCTTGAGAAGCAAGTAAACTCCTGAGATTCCTGGTCTCCAGGCAAGATATCCAGGACACCAGGTGACTGGGCTCCTTCCTTTACTGGGAAGGTGAAAACAAGACAGCTTAACCCTTCACCCTCCCGCTCAGGCTTCTGAGAAAACTCATGTTCTTTTCTTTTCACGTCCTTCTTGTCTGTCTTCCTTAGCTCAGCCACCCATTGCTTCATCAGTTGGTTGATTGATTCTTTTATTCACACATGTGTTCAACATTTTTAGTGACTTATTTAGTTTATGTCTACCAATGCTGGAGGACCTTCACAGAACTTCAGATGATGTGGTGGTACAGGCAGTGGGGGCTTGTAGCCATTGTGTCTGGTACACACATTTCCATTCATGCTGGTTAGTCCCTCCAGTGGCCTGTGTCCAGCGAGAGCACGGCTCTACCCCAGAGGACGGTCAGAGGCTGCCGGTGGGATGCTGACGGAGAGCAGACTTTCCACATGCAAGACTGAGCTGAGGTCGATGGGGGTGGTAAACCCAGAGCAGAGGGGACTCTGATGAGACATTACAGCTACCTTCACAGAATGGAAGCACAGTAACTATTTCATGCCTTACTGTGTGGTTCGATGTTACTGCTATGATTACTAAAATAGCCATATTTTGAGTATTTGCTTTGCATTGAGCACTCTGTATTTTCTATACATAATGTCAGATAATCTTTGCAGTTATCAAGTGAGATAAATATAATCCGTTTTACAGGTGGAAAAACTGAGCTTATGGATATATATAACTTGCCAAGGGTCACAAATGATTATGGTGGAGAGCTGGCATTTAAACCTAGGTCTGTGTGATTCCAATGACATGCTCTAACCATGCTGTTATAGTGACTCACAAATTATTAAGATAATGTATATGATGTGAATAGCGCATAATAGATGCTCCATAAATAGATAAACTCTTCTCTTCCTCCCTTGGCTTACATGATTGTGAAGGCTAGGTGCCACAATCTGATACTACAAGTTGGAGACCCAGGAAAGCCATTGATATAGTTCAATCTGAGTCCAAACGCCTGAGAACCAGGGAAGCTGATGGTGTAAATCTCAGTCCAAGAACAGGCAAAGATCTCACAGCTCAGCAGTGAGGCAGGAACAATGTGGTAAATTCCCCCTTCCTTTTCCTTTTGTTCTATTCAGGCCCTCAAGAGGTTGGATAATGTCCATCCACGTTGGGGTGGGCAGTCCGCTTTACTGAGTCCCCTGATTCAAATGCTAATCTCACCTGAAAGCACACTCACAGGCACAGCCAGAGCTAACATTTAATCTGGGCACCCTGTGACCCAGTCAAGTTGACACATAAAATTAACCATCACAAGTTGGTTTCTTATTCTGAGTGGGGGAGGACTAGGCACAAGGGAAGGAAGCTCACAGGGAAACACTTTTTAGAGAAAGACTGGGGTTCATTGCAGCACTATGTACAATAGCCAGGACATGGAAGCAACCTAAGTGTCCATCGACAAAGGAATGGATAAAGAAGATGTGGTACATATATACAATGGAATACTACTCAGCCATAAAAAAGAATGAAATAATGCCATTTGCAGCAACATGGATCGACCTAGAGATTGTCATGCCGAGTGAAGTAAGTCAGAGAAAGATAAACGTTGTATAATATCACTTATATGTGGAATCTAGAAAAATGGTACCGATGAACTTATTTGTAAAGCAGAAATAGAGCCGCAGATGTAGAAAATAAACTTATGGTTACCAAGGGGGAAAGGGGAGGTGAGATGAATTGGGAGATTGAGATTGACATATATACACTACTATATATAAAATAGATAACTAATGAGAACCTGCTGTGTAGCACAGGGAACTCTACTCAGTGCTCTGTGGTGACCGAAACGGGAAGGGAATCTAAAAAAGAGTGGGTATATGTATGTGTATAACTGACTTACTTTGCTGTACAGGAGAAACTAACATAACATTGTAAAGGATCTATACTCCAATAAAAATTAATTTAAAAAATAGAAAAGAAAGACTGGAGAACTGTCACCTTTGGGAGGCTCTCCCGCCTGGAGTGGTTAGTGTTCCCTGCTTGGAGGTAGGTGCAAGCAGCCATGTGACTGTTTTTGTGAGGATGCTAGCAGAAGGCACTTGGTCACTGAATGGGGACTTTCCCTAGAAGAACTGCAGGTTCTTTCTAACCTTGACATTCTGTGAGGCTTTGGCAGCTCTTAACCCCATGTCACTAGGTATGTTTCTGGGTTGCAGGTGACAACCAGTGAGCCACTCTTCTTCCTCAGCAACACTGTAAGCAATTTTTAATAAGATAATGGGAGGTGGGTATTGATTATTAAATACACTTGTATGTTTAAAGCACATCAATGATTCAGCACACCAGGAGTTGCACAGCAGTCTCTTGTCTAAGAATGAGTGTTTTTAATAATCAATGGCTGTTTATTTGACACATGGCTGTCTAGATAAATTTAAATGATGTGTATTTAGGAACCTTGATATAAACCACTACCTTGGAAACATAGTCATTGATCAGGGACTAAGTTGTTGTTAATAACCTTCCCCAGGGGAATTGCAGGCAAATGGTTATGTATTTGGTGATATTGGGCCTTCAGTCAGACATGCTGGGAACCTTAATCTTCCATTTCGGAAGAATAATAGGATGTTATGTGCTAGAACAGTGACAGGGTCTGCAAAATAGACTGCATTATTCTCTCAGAGTATTAGGATGGAGGCGGATCTGGGGTGCACATGAATTTTGATCTGAAATGAGCTCAGTTTTGCACTAGAAGAAGCCTTATAAAGATGAGGTGAGAGCTGTCTAATGGAAAGAGCCATAGATTGTTCCAGCTGCAGGTAAATTTGAAGATCATCTAGTCTAATCTTACAGTGGAACACTTTTATTTTCCTGACGAGGAAATGGAGGCATAGAGTGCTGAAGTGGAGTGGGGTGAGGATGTCCCATTCAAGGCCTCAGAGTAAGAAATGGGAGACTCACGTTGGAGTAACATCAAGATTCCATCCTTCATGGAGTTTTCAGCCCAGCTGTAGCAATGGCATAAATATAAAACAGTGGAGAAGAAGTGGCATGTGTATGATTAAGTGATTTTCTGCGTGATACAGTCAAGAACTGCAGAGAACCCCTGGGGCGTGGGACAAGCAAAGGAAACCTCATGGAGGATGTAAAAACTTGAAGTGACTCAGCATGAGAATGACATTTACATTGTCAGTGATCAAATTCCAGGGTGTTATAGATATTGGAAACATTGGCACAAACTTGGAATCTGGCCCAAGTACAGCACAGGTAGTGTATGCTGCCCTAAGCAGGAATGAAGAAGTATTGGTAGCAGGGAAAGGAAAGTGGGGACAGTTAGGAGGGGCACGGGCACTGGGCCACATTAGTGTCTGGGTGAAGAGGAAGACAAAAGTTTAAGATTCTAGAAATGTCTGAAATTTGTGGCTGTATCGGTCTAGAGAAAGTAAGAGCCAATAATTATAAATCTTAAGACTTTCATAATTTTATCTTCCATTGTGATATTTTTTAAAATGTTACCTTGACTATCAAGCCTGTTCTAAATTTTCTTATGTTTAAATAGTTTGCACTGCTAGAGTATCAACTTACACGTTTTCTCTAAATTTTCCCTCTGTGTCTACTTCCTCTAGTACCCTTTGTTGTTTGGGCTGATACCATATCTGAAAATTTTTGATAACTTTGATATCTAGCACAATTTTCAGGAAATAAAAATGCTCAAAGTATATTAAGGGAATAAATTCATGAAAAATAATGATTATGTATACAGCACTTTCTAGTTATCTAAATGCTTTCACATTAATTATCTCTTTCAATTCTCACAGTTATCTTAAGAAACAGCTCTAGTTTTTACTCACAATTTTAAAATAATGAAACTTACTTGGAGAGGTTAATTACCAAGATCATACATCAGGCGACTAGGAAGTGACAGAGATAGGAAGTCTTAAAGCTCCAAAGTCCTATGTTCTTTCCATTGCATTATGCTGAAAGAAAATTTAAAAATTATTGAAGTATCTCAGGTAATTACCTAATAATTCAAATTCACTTTGCTTGTGCAGACTGAAAGGTTATTTTAGAATGCAACTAATAATTAATGCATAATGACATCCACTATCTGCTCAGCTGCCTGTGCTAAAACCATCCCTCATTTTTAAACCCATATCCCAATGACTTGAGGTAAGTGGAACGACTAAATTATGAATATAGCATCTTGGAATCACGGAAGAGGGAATTACCAGTTCTGCGGGAAGAAAGCTCAGAAATTTTCACTGAGAGAGAGCTTGGTGTTAGACCAGGGCCTTGAAAGATCAATAAGAACCTGGGGTGCTAAAAAGAGAAGGAAGTTTTTCCCAGCTGGATGGAATGATTGGACTCTAAAATCAAGACAGTGTGACTATGTAAAAATATCCGAGGACTTGCCAAGGGTCAAGGAGTTGGAATGAGAGGTTGGTGGTAGATAACAGGTGAGGTGGGTAAGTGTAGATAAACAGGGTGACCATACAGACCTATACACACCACGCCATGGAGTTTAGACTCAAAACTGTAAGCAAGAGAGCTCCTGCAGTGTTTAAATCTGAAAAATGACTCGGCCAGGCATGTGTTTTATAAAGATTGTTCTACTGACCTGGAGAGTGGCCAAGCCCCAACATGAATAATTGTTGGAGAGGATATTTTAATAGCCTAGATCAGTGCTCCTTAAACTTTTAATATATGTATAAATTACCTAGGGATATTGTTGAAATGCAGCTTCTGATTTAGGAGTTCAGGGTGGGACCCAATATGTTGCATTTCTAACAAGCGTTCAAGTGTTGAGTAGCAAGGGACTGGGTGATGGATAAGAAGCGCCTACATGAAAACCATAGCAGTAAGAATGGAGAGATGGGGATGCCACCATGATATTTCTTTTTTTCTTTTTTTTAAACATCTTTATTGGAGTATAATTGCTTTACAATGGTGTGTTATTTTCTGCTTTATAAGAAGGTGAGTCAGCTATACATATATGTATATCCCCATATCTCCTCCCTCTTGCGTCTCCCTCCCACCATCCCAATCCCATCCCTCTAGGTGGTCACAAAGCACCGAGCTGATCTCCCTGTGCTATGCGGCTGCTTCTCATTAGCTATCTATTTTACATTTAGTAGTATATGTAAGTCCATGCCACTCTCTGACTTCATCCCAGATTACACTTACCCCTCCCAGTGACCTCAAGTCCATTCTCTACATCTGTGTCTTTATTCCTGTCCTGACCCTAGGTTCTTCAGAACCACATATATATATATATATTAGATTCCATATATATGTGTTAGCATACAGTATTTGTTTTTCTCTTTCTGACTTACTTCACTCTATATGACAGACTCTAGGTCCATCCAACTCACTACAAATAACTGAATTTTGTTTCTTTTCATGGCTGAGTAATATTCCATTGT
Source organism: Physeter macrocephalus (assembly GCF_002837175.3). Classification (NCBI taxonomy): domain Eukaryota; kingdom Metazoa; phylum Chordata; class Mammalia; order Artiodactyla; family Physeteridae; genus Physeter; species Physeter macrocephalus. The sequence goes on along the minus strand of NC_041229.1, from coordinate 6,533,299 downwards.
ATATATGTGCCACATCTTCTTTATCCACTCATCTGTTGATGGACACTTACATTGCTTCCATACCCTGGCTGTCGTAAACAGAGCTGCGATGAACATTGTGGTAAATGACTCTTTTTAAATTATGGTTTTCTCAGGGTATATGCCCAGTAGTGGGATTGCTGGGTTGTATGGTAGTTCTATTTTTAGTTTTTTAAGGAACCTCCATACCGTTCTCCATAGTGGCTGTATCAATTTACAATGGAATATTACTCAGCCATAAAAAGAAATGAAATTGAGTTATTTGTAGTGAGGTGGATGGACCTAGAGTCTGTCATACAGACTGAA
>NC_041229.1:6527360-6532575 GCF_002837175.3 Physeter macrocephalus | reverse complement strand
TTGCCTCCTTTATCAAAAATAAGGTGACCATATGTGCATGGGTTTACCTCTTGGTTTTCTATCCTCCTCCACTGATCTATATTTCTGTTTTTGTGCCAGTGCCATACTGTCTTGATTACTGTAGCTTTGTAGTATAGTCTGAAGCCCAGGAGACTGATTCCTCTAGCTCCATTTTTTTTTTTTTTTTTTTTGCAGTACGCGAGCCTCTCACTGCTGTGGCCTCTCCCGTTGCAGAGCACAGGCTCCGGATGTGCAGGCTCAGCGGCCATGGCTCATGGGCCCAGCTGCTCCGTGGCATGTGGGATCTTCCTGGACCAGGGCATGAACCCGTGTCCCCTGCATTGGCAGGCAGACTCTCAACCACTGCGCCATCAGGGAAGCCCAGCAGTCCAGTTCCGTTTTTTCCTCCAAATTGCTTTGGCTATTCGGGGTCTTTTGTGTTTCCATACAAATTGTGAAATTTTTTGTTCTACTTCTGTGAAAAATGCCATTGGTAGTTTGATAGGGATTGCATTGAATATGTAGATTGCTGTGGGTAGTACAGTCATTTTCACAATGTTGATTCTTCCAATCCAAGAACATGGTATATCTCTCCAACTGTTTGTATCATCTTTAGTTTCTTTCATCAGTGTCTTATAGTTTTCTACATGCAAGTCTTTTGTCTCCTTAGGTAGGTTTATTCCTAGGTATTATATTCTTTTATGTTGAAATGGTAAAAGAGAGTGTTTCCTTAATTTGTCTTTCAGATTTTTCATCATCAGTATATAGGATTGCAAGAGATTTCTGTGCCTTAATTTTGTATCCTGCCACTTTACCAAATTCATTGATTAGCTCTAGTAGTTTTCTGGTGGCATCTTTAGGATTATCTATGGATAGTGTCATGTCATCTGCAAACAGTGACAACTTTACTTCTTCTTTTCCAATTTGGATTCCTTTTATTTCTTTTTCTTCTCTGATTGCTGTGAGTAAAACTTCCAAAACTATGTTGAATAATAGTCGTGAGAGTGGGCAACCTTGTGTTGTTCCTGATCTTAGTGGACATGGTTTCAGTTTTTCACCATTGAGAATGATGTTGGCTGTCGTTTGTCATCTATGGCCTTTATTATGTTGAGGTAAGTTTCCTCTATGCCTACTTTCTGGAGGGTTTTTAATCATAAATGGCTGTTGAAATTTGTTGAAACTTTTTTCTGCCTCTACTGATATGATCATATGGTTTTTCTGCTTCAATTTGTTAATATGGTTTATCACATTGATTGATATGCATATATTTAAGAATCCTTGCATTCCTGGGATAAACCCCACTTGATCATGGTGTATGATCCTTTTAATGTGCTGTTGGATTTTGTTTGCTAGTATTTTGTTGAGCATTTTTGCATCTATGCTCATCAGTGATATTGGCCTGTAGTTTTCTTTCTCTGTGACATCTTTGTGTGGTTTTGGTATCAGGGTGATGGTGGCCTAGTGAAATGCGTTTGGGAGTGTTTCTCCCTCTGCTATATTTTGGAAGAGTTTTAGAAGGATTGGTGTTAGCTCTTCTCTAAATGTTTGATAGAATTTTCCTGTGAAGCCATCCGGTCCCGGACTTTTATTTGTTAGAGGGTTTTTAATCACAGTCTCAATTTCACTGCTTGTGATTTGTCTGTTTATGTTTTCTATTTCTTACTGGTTCAATCTCAGAAAGCTGTGCTTTTCTAAGAATTTGTCCGTTTCTTCTAGGTTGTCCATTTTATTGGCATATAGTTGCTTGTAGCAATCTCTCATGATACTTTGTATTTCTGCAGTGTCAGTTGTTACTTCTCCTTTTTCATTTCAAATTCTATGGATTTCAGTCTTCATCCTTTTTTTCTTGATGAGTCTGGCTAATGGTCTATCCATTTTATTTATTTTCTCAAAGAAGTAGCTTTTAGTTTTATTGATCTTTGCTATTGTTTCCTTCAATTCTTTTTCATTTATTTCTGATCTGATCTTTATGATTTCCTTCCTTCTGCTAACTTTGGGTTTTTTTTTTTTTGTTGTTGTTCTTCTTTCTCTAATTGCTTTAGATGTAAGGTTAGGTTGTTTATTTGAGATGTTTCTTGTTTCTTGTGGTAGGATTGCATTGCTATAAACTTCCCTCTTAGAACTGCTTTTGCTGCATCCCATAGGTTTTGGGTCACCGTGTTTTCATTGTCATTTTTTCTAGGTGTTTTTGGATTTCCTCTTTGATTTCTTCAGTGATCTCTTGGATATCTAGTAGTGTATTGTTTAGCCTCCATGTGTTTGTATTTTTTACAGTTTTTTTCCTGTAATTGATATATAGTCTCATAGCTTTGTGGTTGGAAAAGATACTTGATACAATTTCAATTTTCTTAAATTTACCAAGGCTTGATTTGTGACCCAAGATATGATCTATCCTGGAGAATGTTCCATGAGCACTTGAGAAGAAAGTGTATTATGTTGTTTTTGGATGGAATATCCTATAAATATCAAGTACCTCTTATTTAATGTAACATTTAAAACTTGTGTTTCCTTATTTATTTTCATTTTGGATGATCTGTCCATGGTAAAAGTGGGGTGTTAAAGTCCCCTACTATGATTGTGTTACTGTCGATTTCCCCTTTTATGGCTGTTAGCATTTGCCTTATGTATTGTGATGCTCCCATGTTGGGTGCATACATATTTACAATTGTTATGTCTTCTTCTTGGATTGATCCCTTGATCATTATGTAGTGTCCTTCTTTGTCTCTTGTAATCGTCTTTATTTTAGAGTCTATTTTGTCTGGTATGAGAATTGCTACTCTGGCTTTCTTTTGATTTCCATTTGCATGGAATATCTTTTTCCATCCCCTCACTTTCAGGCTTTATGTGTCCCTAGGTCTGACCTGGGTCTCTTGTAGACAGCATATATATGGATCTATTTTTTGTATCCATTCAGCCAGTCTGTGTCTTTTGGTTGGATCAATTAATCCATTTACATTTAAGGTAGTTATCAGTAGGTATGTTCCTATTGCCATTTTCTTAATTGTTTTGGGTTTGTTATTGTAGGTCTTTTCCTTCTCTGGTGTTTCCTGCCTAGAGAAGTTCCTTTAGCATTTGTTATAAATCTGGTTTGGTGATGCTGAATTCTCTTAGCTTTTGCTTTTCTGTAAAGGTTTTAATTTCTCCATTGAATTTGAATGAGATCCCTCTGGGTACAGTAATCTTGGTTATAGGTTTTTCCCTTTCATCACTTTAAATATGTCCTGCCACTCCCTTCTGGCTTGTAGAGTTTCTGCTGAAAGATCAGCTGTTAACCTTATGGGGATTCCTTTGTATGTTATTTGTTGCTTTTCCCTTGCTGCTTTTAATATTTTTTCTTTGTATTTCATTTTTGATAGTTTGGTTAATATGTGTCTTGGCCTGTTCCTCCTTGGATTTATCCTGTATGGGACTCTCTGCACTTCCTGGACTTGGGTGGCTATTTCCTGTCCCATGTTAGGGATGTTTTCAACTCTAATCTCTACAAATATTTTCTCAGTCCCTTTTTTTCTCTTCTTCTTCTGGGACCTCTACAATTTGAATGTTGGTGCATTTAATGTTGTCCCAGAGGTCTCTGAGACTGTCCTCAATTCTTTTCATTCTTTTGTCTTTATTCTGCTGTGCAGTAGTTATTTCCACTATTTTAGCTTTCAGGTCTCTTATCCGTTCTTCTGTCTCAGTTATTCTGCTATTGATTCTTTCTAGAGAATTTTAAATTTCATTTATTGTGTTGTTCATCATTGTTTGTTTGTTCTTTAGTTCTTCTAGGTCCTTGTTAATTGTTTCTTGTATTTTCTCCATTGTATTTCCAAGGTTTTGGACCATCTTTACTATCATTACTCTGAATTCTTTTTCAGGTAGACTGCCTATTTCCTCTTCATTTGTTTGGTCTGGTGGGTTTTTACCTTGCTCCTTCATCTGCTATGTTTTTCTCTGTCCTCTCATTTTGCTTAACTTACTGTGTTTGGGGTCTCCATTTCGCAGGCTGCCGGTTCGTACTTCCCATTGTTTTTGGTGTCTGTCCCCAGTGGGTAAGGTTGGTTCACCGGGTTGTTTAGGCTTCCTGGTGGAGGGGACTGGTGCCTGTGTTCTGGCGGATGAGGCTGGATCTTGTCTTTCTGATGGGCAGGACTACATCTGGTGGTGTGTTTTGTGGTGTCTGTGACCTTATTATGATTTTAGGCAGCCTCTCTGCTAATTGGTGGGCCTGTGTTCCTGTCTTGCAAGTTTTTTGACATAGGGTGTCCAGCACTGTAGCTTGCTGGTCGTTGAGTGGAGCTGGGGCAAAGCTATAAAGACAATATCACACAAAGAAGCATACACACACTGAGTCACAAAAAGAAGAAAAGAAAAATAGTATGTATGTCTATATATATTAAAAAAAAGGAGGAAGAGAGCAACCAAATCAATAAACAAAATCTACCAATGGTAACAAACTCTAAATACTAAACTAAGGTAAACATAAAATCAGAAACAAATTAGATGCAAAAAGCAAACCCCAAGTCTACAGTTGCTCCTAAAGTCCACTGCCTCAATTTTGGGATGATTTGTTGTCTATTCAGGTATTCCACAGATGCAGGGTACATCAAGTAGATTGTGGAGATTTAATCCGCTGCTCCTGAGGCTTCTGGGAGAAATTTCCCTGTTTCTCCTTTTTTTGCACAGCTCCTGGGGTTCAGCTTTGGATTTGGCCCCTGCCTATGCATGTAGGTCGCCCTCTGGCATCTGTTCTTCACTCAGGCAGGACGGGGTTACAGTAACAGCCAATTAGTGGGTTCTGGCTCACTCAGGTCAGGGTGGGGGGAGTGGTATGGAATGCAGGGCGAGCCTGTGGCAGCAGAGGCTGGCGTGACATTGCACCAGCCTGAGGCGCGCCATGTGTTCTCCCAGGGAAGTTGTTGCTGGATCACGGGACCCTGGCAGTGGCGGGCTACACTGGCTGCAGGGAAGGGAGGTGTGGATAGTGACCTGTGCTTGCACACAGGCTTCTTGGTGGCTGCAGCAGCAGCCTTAGCATTTCATGCCGGTCTCTGGGATCTGTGCTGACAGCCGCCGCTCTTGCCCATCTCTGGAGCTCGTTTAGGCGGTGCTCTGAATCCCCTCTCCTCGTGCACCCAAAACAATGATCTCATGCCTCTTAGGCAGGTCCAGACTTTATCCTGGACTCCCTCCTGGCTCACTGTGGTACTCTAGCCCCCTTCAGGCTGTGTTCACGCAG
>NC_041229.1:6459756-6521423 GCF_002837175.3 Physeter macrocephalus | reverse complement strand
CTGGCTTGTAGAGTTTCTGCTGAAAGATCAGCTGTTAACCTTATGGGGATTCCTTTGTATGTTATTTGTTGCTTTTCCCTTGCTGCTTTTAATATTTTTTCTTTGTATTTCATTTTTGATAGTTTGGTTAATATGTGTCTTGGCCTGTTCCTCCTTGGATTTATCCTGTATGGGACTCTCTGCACTTCCTGGACTTGGGTGGCTATTTCCTGTCCCATGTTAGGGATGTTTTCAACTCTAATCTCTACAAATATTTTCTCAGTCCCTTTTTTTCTCTTCTTCTTCTGGGACCTCTACAATTTGAATGTTGGTGCATTTAATGTTGTCCCAGAGGTCTCTGAGACTGTCCTCAATTCTTTTCATTCTTTTGTCTTTATTCTGCTGTGCAGTAGTTATTTCCACTATTTTAGCTTTCAGGTCTCTTATCCGTTCTTCTGTCTCAGTTATTCTGCTATTGATTCTTTCTAGAGAATTTTAAATTTCATTTATTGTGTTGTTCATCATTGTTTGTTTGTTCTTTAGTTCTTCTAGGTCCTTGTTAATTGTTTCTTGTATTTTCTCCATTGTATTTCCAAGGTTTTGGACCATCTTTACTATCATTACTCTGAATTCTTTTTCAGGTAGACTGCCTATTTCCTCTTCATTTGTTTGGTCTGGTGGGTTTTTACCTTGCTCCTTCATCTGCTATGTTTTTCTCTGTCCTCTCATTTTGCTTAACTTACTGTGTTTGGGGTCTCCATTTCGCAGGCTGCCGGTTCGTACTTCCCATTGTTTTTGGTGTCTGTCCCCAGTGGGTAAGGTTGGTTCACCGGGTTGTTTAGGCTTCCTGGTGGAGGGGACTGGTGCCTGTGTTCTGGCGGATGAGGCTGGATCTTGTCTTTCTGATGGGCAGGACTACATCTGGTGGTGTGTTTTGTGGTGTCTGTGACCTTATTATGATTTTAGGCAGCCTCTCTGCTAATTGGTGGGCCTGTGTTCCTGTCTTGCAAGTTTTTTGACATAGGGTGTCCAGCACTGTAGCTTGCTGGTCGTTGAGTGGAGCTGGGTCTTAGGGTTGAGATGGACATCTCTGGGGGAGTTTTCCCCATTTGATATTACATGGGGCCTGGATGTCTCTGGTGGACCAATGTCCTGAACTTGGCTCTCCCACCTCAGAGGCACCTGGCTGAGAACCAAAACCTTGTCAACCACATTTTTCAGAAGAAATGGGAGGAAAAAGAATGAAAGAAAGAAAGAAAAAGAAAGAAAGAAAGAAAGAAAGAAAGAAAGAAAGAAAAAATTAAGTTATTAAAAAAAATTTATAAAAAATTTAAAAGTAATAAAAAAGAGAAAAAAATGAAAGGAAGAAGAGAACAACCACACCAAAAACCAAATCCACCAATGATAACAAATGTTAAAAACCTTACTAAAAAAAAAAAAAAAAAAAAAAAAGGACCGACAGAACCCTAGGACAGATGGTAAAAGCAAAGCTATAAAGACAATATCACACAAAGAAGCATACACACACTGAGTCACAAAAAGAAGAAAACATCTCTGGGGGAGTTTTCCCCATTTGATATTACATGGGGCCTGGATGTCTCTGGTGGACCAATGTCCTGAACTTGGCTCTCCCACCTCAGAGGCACCCTCCTGAGGCTTCTGGGAGAAATTTCCCTGTTTCTCCTTTTTTTGCACAGCTCCTGGGGTTCAGCTTTGGATTTGGCCCCTGCCTATGCATGTAGGTCGCCCTCTGGCATCTGTTCTTCACTCAGGCAGGACGGGGTTACAGTAACAGCCAATTAGTGGGTTCTGGCTCACTCAGGTCAGGGTGGGGGGAGTGGTATGGAATGCAGGGCGAGCCTGTGGCAGCAGAGGCTGGCGTGACATTGCACCAGCCTGAGGCGCGCCATGTGTTCTCCCAGGGAAGTTGTTGCTGGATCACGGGACCCTGGCAGTGGCGGGCTACACTGGCTGCAGGGAAGGGAGGTGTGGATAGTGACCTGTGCTTGCACACAGGCTTCTTGGTGGCTGCAGCAGCAGCCTTAGCATTTCATGCCGGTCTCTGGGATCTGTGCTGACAGCCGCCGCTCTTGCCCATCTCTGGAGCTCGTTTAGGCGGTGCTCTGAATCCCCTCTCCTCGTGCACCCAAAACAATGATCTCATGCCTCTTAGGCAGGTCCAGACTTTATCCTGGACTCCCTCCTGGCTCACTGTGGTACTCTAGCCCCCTTCAGGCTGTGTTCACGCAGCCAACCCTAGTCCTCTCCCTGGGGTCTGACCTCTGAAGCCCGAGCCTCAGCTCCCACCCCCCACCCACCCTGGTGGGTGAGCAGACAAGCCTCTCAGGCTGGTGAGTGCTGGTTGACACCAATCCTCTGTGTGGGAATCTGTCCACTTTTCCCTCTGCACCCCTGTGGCCGCACTCTCCTCCATGGCTCCAAAGCTTCCCCCCCATCACCCCCTGTCTCCACCAGTGAAGGGGCCTCCTAGTGTGTGGAAACTTTTCCTCCTTCACAGCTCCCTCCCAGATGTGCAGGTCTCGTCCCTATTCTTTTATCTCTGTTTTTCCTTTGCCCTACCCACGTATGTGGGTTTTTTTTTTTTGCCTTTTGGGAGGTCTGAGGTCTTCTGCCAGCGTTCAGTAGTTGTTCTGTAGGAGTTGTTCCACATGTAGATGTAGTTCTGATGTATTTGTGGGGAGGAAGGTGATCGCCATGTCTTACTCCTCCACCATGTTGAAGGTCTCCTCCTAAGATATTTCTGAGGTCCCAGGAAAACCAAACTCTTCCTCTCTTTTATTGTCTAGCCAGGTTCTGGCAGGTGTTTCCTGCTATCTCTCACCCACAGGTCTTCCTCTGAAATTTTAAAGAGCTTACTGTGCCATGAGTTCTTTGGACATTCCAGCAGCTTTTTAAAAACAGAACGTTATCATATGTGCATGTATTTCCTAGCTTTCATAAGAAATCAAAATTCCCTAAAGGTTACAGGTTATATCACAATCTCCCTGCTGCAATCCAGTGAGTACACAGTCCTTGGTAGTAATAAATACTTGTTAAACTTAGTATGTTCTTGAAAAACATATGAATATTGTCTTTTGTTGTTGTTGTTGTTGTGTAAGGTAAATCATAAGTTTTATGCTGGGGAAGAAAAGGTGACACTCGCAAGTTAAAGCTGTCTTTAGACAAATGTGTTATGCTCAAGAATCCTTTCAAAGTATGAAACATTATTAAACTTATTTAGTAAAATAAGATCATTAATAAACATCCTTTTCACATAATCTTGCTTTAGAAAAGTAAACCTAAATACAATTTATATAAAGAGATTATTCCTACCAATGTGCTCTCACAGCACATAGGGGTGCTGAGCTCCCATTAGGGGTTCAGAATGAAAATCTAAGGATTCAAGAATTCAGTGAGAATAGAACAAGTTATAGGCCTTTGAAAATGATGAAGTCTGATGGTAGGAATGGTAAGAGCTGACACCTTTCTTCCTCAAGAGAATGAAAACAAATTGGTTTTAAATTTGATTGAGTTAACTCTGATTCTCTCAGATTGCTTTGGATCCCTGAGCTGGTAGGGCCTGTGCATGAACTTGGCTTCAACCCCAGCAATAAAAAGTCCTTAGTTCCGTAAGTCTGGATATGAAAAGGCTGCACAGTCTAAGGAAAAGGTCATAGCTTTTAGAGATAGACAGATATGGGCTAAAACCCTCTTGGCCCTATCAAATACCATGATTATTAGGTTATTGTGGACAAGTTATGTAACTGAGCTGGACTTCAGAATATTCATCCATACAAATGGTGAAAAGCACACTTGTGAGACTTAAGTGGGACCTGGAGTTCTCTTTGCTCAGATGTTCTTTCCTTTTATCCATTCAGTCCTTTCAGATTATGACTTTTTTTAAGACTGAGGACAAGGATATAGGACAACCAAAGTGTTGGGTGATTATAATGATAAGAAAATAGATTCCTGTCTTGTCATAAGCTAAATCATAGCTTTAGTTTCAAAATTTTCTCTGAGTATATGAAATGTCTCAGGTTGTCAAAGACAATGTGAACAATATGAAGGTAATGCTACTTTATTCGCAATGCTAGGGCAGGTAGAACGTTATACTCTGTGGTCTGCCACCTTTTGGTTGGCTGGATCAAAGAGGAAGAATCTTTTCCTGGACAGTAGGGTTCCTGAGACAGTGCAAATCTGCCAGTCATTCTAGTGGGGTCAACTCCCATGAGAATTTGCTTCAAACAAATCTTTCTCTCATTTCAAACTTCAGCAGTTTTCTTTTTTGAAACATGGTCCTTTTCTTTTATGTTTTACTGGTACATTTATCATTCGTTTGGTGTGTGCTTTGATGTAATTCACTTAACCTCTTTGGGGCTGAATTAACCAAACATAAAATCTTGGCTTCTCAACGTGACTCATGAATATTTTAGTGAATAAAGTGCTTATTTATGTAGTGGAAGTATTCCTTTTCAAAACATCCTCAGTAAATTTAAGAAAAATAAGTGCAAAAATACAATGATTTTAACTAATGATACATATGAACAAAAGAACCTTCAGATATAATTTAGTCTCTCCATTCACTGTGTGTGCTGATGATAGTTACAAGAACAATATTGATAATCACCCTTATTTTCCATTATGTCTTAGAATTTATATCACATATATTATTTCGTTTGTTAGCTAGTTTAATGATACTCAGATCAGCCTGTTACCCACAGATTGAAGCCCAACTCTATCTTCTGTACCAAAAATCTTCATGTATTTTTTATTTGTCCAAGGCATCTTTACTGAGCATATAATATATGCTAGAAACTCTACTAAACTCAAGGAATACAGTGACTGCCAAAACAGAAAAACCTCTGTTTTCAGAGAACTTCTACTCTAGTGGAGGAAGACAGACAATAAACAAATGAATATACAGATGATGTGAAGTGTCAAGAAGAATAATAAAGCAGCATGCGAGGAAGGGTTTGACTATGGGAGGGCGTTTAGTTAGAATTGGTGGTAAAGGCAGAGTTCATTTGAAGGTGATTTTTTTTTTTTTTCATTAAAGGTAGAAAGGAAAAAAAAGAGAGAGCAAGTTAGGAGACTATCTTGGAGAAGAGCTTTCTCAACAGAGAGAATAGCAAGTGCAAAGAGCCTGTCTGGGGGTGGGATTGGCTTGCTTGGGGAAGGAGAACAAGGAAGCTGCTGGGCCCGGGAAGAGTGGAAGAAGCTGAGTTCAGAGGGACAGAATGAAGGCGGAGCATTTGTGGCTTGTGGGCTGAGGTGAGGATTTGTGATACTTTTGTGAATGATGTGGGCGTTTTGAGCATATGATTTACATAATCCAGTTCTCTGCTTTAGAGTCATTCTGGTGGCTGTTGGAGAACAGACCTGATGCAGTGAAAAGCTGAAGCAGAGTAGGATGACCATACACTTTATCTAAACCAGAGCACTCTTTGAGAGTGAAAATTGACACAATTCATAGATAAGCAGGACAGACATAACAGACATTGTCCTGAGCAAACCGGGATCCATGTTTGCTCTAAAGCAGGGAGACCAGTTGGAAGCTACCAAGCAGGTGACAGAGAGATGGCATGCTCCCTGCTTGTACCAGATTTTTCCAGTTGCCCCGCTGGGTCCAGTCTCCACCTGTCTCCACCCCACTCTCTGCCCCAGGAATGTGACCTTAGGAAATCTTGGATGGACTCTTGAGTCTTATGGCTTCCAGCTGACTTCAGCCCAAGCAGAACTCCAGCCAGAGATGGAGGGAGGGAGTACTCACTCCTCTGCTCTTTCCCTCAAGGTGGCCTCACACTAGCTCTGTCCCTCCATATGTCATTCCACCGTTCTAGCAAGGTAGCTTACTTCCAGGACTTTTTCTTCTTCCAGGTTCTGGTTAACCATTGTTAACACAAGTTCGTGTGCCCCACGCACAGTGAGGCCAAACAAACTGAAACGTTGGAGTTTGCAGCAGAGAAACGTTTGTTGCAAGGCCACGCAAGGCGAGGTGGTTCATGCCCTGAAAAGCCTCGAGCTCCCGAAGGGTTTTGGCAAAGCATTTTTAAAGGCCAGGACCAGGGCTGTGGAGTGGGGGGACTGGGGGGGTGGGGGTCGCAGGGTAGGCGATCAGCTTGTGCACAATTCTCTGATTAGCTGATGGTGAGGCAGCAGGGTGGTGTCACAAGGGTTCATTTATCAGTCCTTAGGCTCCAGGAGGCCTGGGGCTATGTGCTCATGGTCATCAAGTAGTTCTTCTATTTGGTGGTGGTGGCAGGGTTCACATCTGCAAAACAACTCAGGAAATGTGCATCAAACACGGTTATCTAGGTACTTCAGAGAGGAGCCAAAGCAGAGGGTCTGGGGGAAGGCCTGTCCTGGGAAGGCCCCATGGGGTCCTGCTATGTTACACCATCCCTGTGGTTCCCTAACACCCATCTGCTCCTTTCTGATTAATCTTTTTATAAATCAGCTCTCCTTGAATTAATCAAATTTGGCTGTGCCCTTGTGGGAGAATGCCTGGTACACTATCCACCCCTGAAGACAGTTCTAGGAATGAACCACTGCAAGATGTGCCTGGCAAATGGGATCTTAGATACACCAGGCTCCGGAGTGGCCTTCATAAATCATAACGTGCATTAATTTCCTAAGGGAATAAAGGAAAAGCAAGGAGGATACTTTTCTCCTCTGACTTCCTTTAAACTCAGGAATTCATGAAGCATCTTTAAAAGGAAGCATTCAAGACAAATCTTAGAATACTATGTTTTTCAACTGCAGCCTGAAAGGCTGCTTTATATTTCAAAATAGGTTATCTGATACCTGTATAATGAGGAGAGTTTTTCAGCAAAGGCAGCTCCAGATCCTGCTTTTGCCTTTCAGGGAGGTTTCCTTATTTGCACACCACTGAAAGGGTTTCACCTCAAGGAGGTGGCAAAATAGAGGCACAGCTGGATGATGCTGAAGCACAGCTTTGTGATGTTGAAAAAGGGGGATCAGAATAAGAATGATTTAAATCAGAAATAGTTACTTTAAGTCAGGGTGAACTAGCAATTGAGTTTGGTGCTGTATGAAATGCAAAATAGCTTAAAGCGAATGCTCTGGATAAGATGATGCTTTGTATTTGTTTCAGTGGTTTTGGGAAATGAAGTAATCCAGAAACTCCAAGTCTTGATCCTCACGAAGTCTTAGGAAGAGAGGAGCAAGGGAGGGTTAGAGGGTGATTGCAATCCCTAGACGCCCTTCACTAGCAGAAAACGTGGTCAGCAAGCCCTCCCTTTAATTTTTGTATTCCGAGCATCTAGCACAGTGCCTAGTTTTAAGAATTCATAATGCTTATCAGGTGAATGCAGTGAGTGAAGAAAACAGCATTAAGTGAATTTCAGGGTATAGTAAGACACCATACCACCCATGAGATTTACTACTTCCAAATTGAATTAAATTGGTAAAAAGAATTAGTCAGGAGAACAAACAGATCCACTGTGTAACCTAAACAAAAAGATGCTTGTCCAATATTTGTCATACTCAACTTGTTTCTTTGAATGAATATTTCTAGTAACGAGTCATAATACTATGACTTTCTCATAGTGACAATACTTTTTGTTTCCAGGTCAAAAATGCTGAATTGCATGCTTTTTTGATTAATAAGGATAAAAATTATTTTATTATGAGGCTTGGGGGAAGAATTTAACAGCATTCTAAAAGACAAATGTTTATACTTGGAGTGTGCAGATACTAGAAGCAATCTGTAGAAAAGATGCCTAACGTCTAGGTGCAAGCACTGTCCAGCCTCGGCAAAAGCAGAAGATCATGGGCAGAGGAATGGCATGATTTCAGAAAGGAGAAACTGCTTTTACTTTTTAGTCCTTCTGTGGGTTCAGTCAACGGCTCTAAACCTCAGATTACAGAGATCCCCAAATTCACTTCCGGTCTCCGCTTGCTCATTTATGGGGAAAGGAAAGTGGAATAGCTAATTAGACAGTGGTTCTAATCAACTGGGTACCAGTTGTTCTGTTACGTGGTATTTGATTCTTTTTTATTTTCTCACCTGACATTGTTCTGGCACCTGAGGTATGACTGTTTAAAATGTACTTGTTCTTCACACTATAAGTGCATAAAAGCTAAGCAAGGAATCTGAATGTCAAATGAATCTATCACATTCTTTGATGATAAAAATAAGAGAAGCTCCTCTGACCCTTCTAATCATCAGGCCTAGTACACATTCAAACTGCGAAGAACTTTTTCTTCTCTACCTATCTTGGTCTCCCATTTGGTTTATGCCATTTTCTTTTTCTCCTGCATGACAGTTTATATGGCCTCTTACCTGAGAATCCATTGACATTTGTATTGTTCTTCAGGATAGGCATTGAAATCATTCATTTATCCTTTAGGATGAATGTAACTGGGTTACCTCTCTCAGAGGTATCAGCATTTAAGCCTTTGTTCATTGTTTTGCTCAATAGATACACTTTAAACATCAGAAAACAGAGGTATAGTGACGGTACAAGTGCTGTATTCTTTGTTCCTTAAGTCATAACCCACTGATGAACCTATTTAAGATAAGACAGTGGCTAGAGCATCCTCCTTATCCTTCTTTCTCCATAGAGTAAGAGGGGACACTCACTGACTTATACATTGTTCACCGTATATATCCTATTATTTTAGCTTAGATTAATTTTGTCTTTTAATATAAAAAATAGCCATATCATTTAAGAATGAGGCATAACTACAGATAACTTTTTTTTCCCACAAATAAAACTCTCCCAAACCACAAACTTAGTAAATGGAAGACTCTCTACTAAAACATGTCTCTCAGATTATGGCCCCCATCTTTTCCCAAAACACTACCTGGTACACTTGGTCTCTTTGGACCCCCAAGAGTTTTACATTATTCTGATTTCTTTGTGTTGAGTTACATATTGGATGTGCTAGTATATGCAAAATATCTGAATAGTTAAGACCCCAAAATATATTTTTCTAGCTACTCTTCAGTTATTTCAGGTGAAAGAGTTTCTTTGCTCCAATTATCAGAGTAATTTAAGTACATAAAATCAATCTGAGTTTATACCCAGTGCTAATGCTCAAACCATTTTCTTCCTCCTTTCTGAGTGATAAAAATTTTAAAAGAGCAGAAAAAGCATTAAATGAATATATTTTTGCAGTCGTTTGAAGCTCTGTAATGAGAACAGGAAATACATAATTGAACACAGAATAGTACAAGGTAAGTCATCAGTGTAATAAATTGAAACACACAGTCGTGCAAAGTAATAAACTAGAACACTTTTATATGAGGTCAGGTGTGTTGCTTTGAAGTCGGACTTCAATTTGCCTTCCCTTGGATGGAACTGTTTCCTGATTCCACGTGCTCATTAATCCACAGTCATTTAATGAGGCAAAGGGTGACCAACAGGTGATATCAAAAAGTTTGCTCTAGTATCAACAGGGCTAGAGATCAGCTAGAGTCTGGAACATGCAAAATTAGCTTTCTTTATTCTTGAGTTGATTATCAGACTGAGCTCAATTCGCACCATGGCATTGTACAGATACCTTCATGCTGCCCTTTGACTCTTTTTGCCTATAAATTGAAACAATAACATCAGTCAGGAGAGTCCCTCCCATCACTTAGTGAACAGCCGATCTGGGTTCTAGTTCTAGCTATACCAGCATTCATTACATGAAGAAAACCTTTTCATAGAAGCCCCAATTCAAAATGGCCCCTCCGAATCCTCATTCACTCCCACCTCATCATGTTTCATGGAGGCACTTAAAGTATGAATGGGCTGATGCAAGGGATGTTTTCTGGAAACTTCTGGAAAGAAAAATAAAGCAAACCCCCCAAATTATAATGTAGTTAATAACCTATGGATGTGAAAAAAATTCTGGCAGGTGTCTGAAAACAAGCAAAGTCCAATTAGCTGGAGAGTTTTTCCTAGTGATGTTTGATGAACTTGACTCCCAGCTGAGCTAGAACTGTAACTAGCATTTCATTCCTTAATGACTTTCAGGGAGATCTCAAAATGTTTATAAACAGGGATAAAGGCTTAGAACCTGCCTTTGAAGAAGACTTAAATAAACAGAATTTGACATCCAGATATGGATGGGGCACCTATTAGGAACAATCTAGTAACAATGCCATTATTTGAGCTCTGTTAAATTCTGGAGGTAGACTTGCATCTAGTGTCTTAATTCATGACACACTTTTTCATGTTAGCAAATTTATCCAAGGAAGAACATAACTCTGAATGGTTTTGAGAGTTTGCTTCTTCTCTTAATTGAATTACTCAGCAAATTTATTTGGTGCACCTACTATGTATTCAGCCTATATTAAGCATTTTGAGGCTTTGAAATGGAGACTTGGGACAATGAGTCCTATGACAGGAAAGAAATGAAGGAACAGCACAGAGAAGGGCAGCAGGACAGTGCACCCCAGTAGGAGAAATAGGTCACTGAGGATGAAGAGAACTTGGCTTTTAAGACTCTATCTAATGTTTAAGTAACGTGCCACTTTTTTCCTGATTAGTATTAACATATGCAGAAAGCTGGAGACAAGTGTCAGTAAGACACTTCTTACATTACCAGTCAATGGGAGATTGGAAAATCAACCCCGTTACCCAACATGTTGTTAAAAGTGAAAAGCAAAAACATCTATTGGTAAATTATGAACTTATATATAAATAGTGTATTTCTTACTGAAGCAAAAATTCTACCTGACTTAAAAGCACCTGATTAGAAATTTTATATTCAGTAACAACACATCTGAAGACTTCCAGGAGTGTTCTATTGCTCTTAGCAACTAATATTCTTTTACAAGAAGTCAGTGGTACTGAGTGCATGGCAATCATTACCCTCATTACAGGCCATTTAGTGTTTTAAGATGCTGCATATGTCAACTTGACCTCACAGTGACTTTTCTGAGACTGCAGGTAAGACACAAGAAACAGGGAAGAGAAAAATACAGAAGCTGAACTTGGAACCAAAGCCATTTGGCTCAACTTTTTTACGTTTACCATTAAGAAGGCCAGGATTGATGTTTAAGCCCCAATCCAAAGACTCAGATTTGCCTATCTCTGTACATTCTATAGACAGTTCTTCCACCAAGGCTGGCTATCCATCTTTAAGTGGATATAGTCAGAAAGCAAAGGAACTTCCACCCAAGGCGCATCATATACCCTGCACACAATGCTAGCACTAGCCTTGAGAGTTATCTCTTTTAGACGCAATGATTACAATGGCTATTTCCAACGGCACATTCTGGGAAGAAATATTCTCCTAACTGAGGCTATCCCAGTACGCTGATAATTTTATTTTTGTTGAATCAGGCAACTATTTATCCCAGTCTTTCTTTCTCTTTCACTTGAAACAGAGTTGACTTTTTTTTTTGCTCTCCCATAATAAGGTACCAGCAGCTGAAATTAAGGCTAACTTGATATCCCAAAACATAGAATCAAAAAGGTGTGTTGTGTTGACCAGACTGCCCCTTCTAATTCTTCTCATATTTAATATGAGATTCCTCATTTCAAATTGAAGGTCATCTTTTTCTATCCTTCCTTAAGGCCTTTGTCCTCTCATTAGTCCATTTATTCAACCATTCAATTAATACGTATTGAGTGCCACACTCTGTGCTCGACATGAGATAAAATGGTGAACAGAAGAGCAAATAAAATCTCTGTTTTAATGGAAGTTTCAGGCTAGTGAGAGAAGACTTAATTAAATGATCACACACAATTAAATCTAAATTTTCAACAGTGAGCAGTGCATCAAAAAAGTACACAGTGTCTTAATCTAGGTAAGTGTGATTTTCCTTTGGTTAGGTTTGAGGTCTCTTTATTCCTAAAAATCAGTCTTGTCACTATTCTTACTATTCAAAGCAAATTGCTCCTTGGAGCTTTGGAAGTTTGCACAGTAGCTACATCTTTTCCTTGCTATCCCATTATTTCTCCAGTGCTCCTTGGATATCAGGGAGACTCTGAGGCACCTATAACAATAGGGGAGAGTAAACAGAGCAGAATATCTCTTGGGAAGATACATGACCTGGCAGCTCACTTAGGTCAATTATTTACTCACCCTTGCACAATTCTGTTCTTCTCTATCCATAATTTCCTTATCTGTGATATGGAGAAAAATAAAGACCATCTTCCTATTAGGAGTGTCATACTAATACACACAAAACAATTTGTAAATTGTGAAGTGGAATATAAAATTAAAGTCGCGTTATTATAATTATTTTTGTTATGAATATTATGGCAGAACAAGAAGAGCAGAAGTCAGTTAACATAAAATTCCATTGTCTTTTTCTTTTACTCCTTGTTTCTTGCCAGAAAGCAAAAAAGCCGTAGGTAGGAACTCTTAATTCACCCAGGCAGACCTTGTCACTGCATGAGCTTTCTAGCTTATGGTGACCATAAATTTCCTACACCAAAAATTGGGACACAAGATCTGACAAACGCTTTTTCTCCCACTGATTTATGACTTTATTTTAATGAAAATCTATAATAATTACAGTGCTTTAAGATATAAGTGTAATGTCTCAACTTTATATGAAGGAATAAAAGAAAACAAAACGATGTCCTCTTGGAAATCTTAGGGATAGCATTATCCTACCCTTGGCCCACCTTGTGAAAAATGGTCACAGATTGGGGTTCATCTAGTTCTGGTGGCTTTCAGTGCAGGGTGAATACATCTGTCCCCATGCGCCACCTTCTGAAAAGATGATCATCTAGATTCTGAGGATGTTTATTTACCTCTGCCATGATTTAGAGAAAAACTCCTCCTTTACAGGTTCCCCCTGCCCTTTGATGCTGATAACACACCCCTGTAGATTTCTGTTGCTACCCAATAGCAGGATTTGTGAGTTCAGATCATGTTGCTGGCACTACCCTGGATAAGACACATTTATCACAGCCATGCTTAGTCTTATTTGCATTACATGTTGTGCTGCCTATATTGTTAAACCCCACTGCTTTTAAACTATGGGCTAATTGGTATAGTATCTCCCAGATCTATCAGCAACGCAAATTCTGCCTTTAAAAGCAGGAGAGCAGAACATAATTGTGCTCGACTACTAAAAGCATCACCACCTCCAGCCTGAACTTGCTGCCATTTTATTAACACCGGTAGACAGAAGGCCCAAGATCATCTTAACAAGGCCTTATCCACAAAGTCAGTAGAGGATGGGTCTCAGATGACCAGGGGCAAAGACATCTTCTAGGAATTGCTGTTTCCGGCTCATGTTAGGTAAGTGGCTCTTTGGGAAATCTCAATATGAGAATATTTATGACCTGTAAGAGATCAAATAACTTGAGCTAATAATGAGTCAGAGTGGATCAAAGGCAGAGTTAGGCTTCAAAGGCATCCAGTCAGTGAGATCAGAGTTATGGGCTGCAGAAGAGAAGGAAATCTTAAACAGACTAAGCATCATTCTGGCTGCAATTCAGTTGTGCTTGAGTAGAGCGTCCCTGTTTCCAGGGATGGAACTTTGCTGTTCTTCATCTGTGAAGTCTTACTTGGTAATATAAAACCAAAACTTAAGTCATTCCAAAGGCCTTTGGCACAAACAATGATTTCTTATGCCCTGCTTAGAAGAGCTTAAAATAAGACTTAAGTTCCTAGACTCTAAAGGATTTTCTGGGGATTTTTGTTTGTTTGCTTTTGCTTTTTTTTTTTTTTTTTAATGAAAAAAAGCAAAGATATAAGTCAATTCAATTTTACTTCAGTCTTAATATCTTAAATTTCCTCTACAGAACTGGTACCCAGATATTGACTTCCCAGGTATCGACTAAGCTAACCCCCTCTGTCAGGGTTTTTGTTCTCTTTTTGATATAATTCCACCTTTGACTCCTAGTGCAGTTCTGCTAGAAAGGCTACTCCCCTTGTCTCCCTGCCATAAAGGCTTCACGTACACAGTGACCTCCCCACTCCTAACCTCACCAACTTCAATGATTTTCTCAGTTAGCAATTAGTCACATCCTCTCCTGGGACATCTCCTACCTCGTATTCTTTGTTGTTGTTTAGTACTGGATTGTTTTCCAATACTCCTTTTCTTTCAAAATCTAGATGGTGGATTGAAGGAAGGCATCATGTTATATGTTACAGGTGTTATAAAGGAAAAAAATACTGATGAAAGAAATTTTGAGGATGACATTTCCTTGCCAGATAGATTTAGGCAACTCTTTAAAAGTATCAGGGATCTAATTTTATGACTTTCAGTAACCCCAGACTAGCTGAGCGAGTACTTTGGTTGTGATAGATGCACAATAAGTTTGTTACTTAATGATAAGCTTTGTTCAGATCCCTTCTCACATTATCCAGTCCAATTAAATGGGGGCATGTGGGTTTGAGTGTGATACACAGGGGCTACATCTGGACAAGGACGTCTGGAGAACAAGGCCAAGCAGGAAAGAATATTCCTGAAAGATGATTAACAATGAGCAAGATCAAAGGAGAACAGGTAAAGGAGTAGTTGGAAGGATCAGCATGGAAAGTAAATGTCAGATAGACAGGGAGGTTGGCAGCCACAAGATTCAGGAAAAATAGAGTGAAAAGTAGAGCGAATGTGACAGTGGAATCTAACGGAGTTAAAGCAAACTATTTAAAATTCAGTCCATGAATTCTGGGCATGTGGTAGATGCTTCTTTTGTGGCACATACGAAATAGCCAGAACAATGGCTAAATGATATGTATTACCTTAAAAAATTCTACTGACCAGTACCGAGGTTGTTTTCAGTCTGTTGCTAATATGAATAACTACCTTAAGGTTATAACAAGGACCAGACAAGTCTATTATGAATAGTTCCTAGATTCCTAGAGAAAAATGATGATGAGGAGCTTATGGGGGGCTTTGCTTTGTTCATTGGTCTCAGTCTGCAAGTAAACCCTGTCAGCTGACTGTCCTGCAAACTGGCACTCAGGTTCTCGAGGGAGACCTGGGAGAGGATTTGAGTGGATTGATGCAATTCCATGTTAATATTACAAAAAACAACATGGTGATCATAAGGAAGATGGGTTTGTCTGACCTGAATGAGACAACGTTTCAAAATATTTGCTATTATGGTGAACTCTGTGAGCAAAAGTAGACTTGAGGTTTGCAGTCTGTGACTGACTACTTTCTGATTTTTATGTTTATCTTAGTATAGTTTTTAGCACTTGTTATCATTTGTGGATTTGTTTATTAGTTTGGTTGCTCTCTTCTTTTTTTTATTACTTTTTAAATTTTTTTAATTTTAATTATTTTATTTTATTTTATTTTATTATTTCTTTTTTTTCTCCCTTTTCTTCTGAGCCATGTGACAGGGTCTTGGTGCTCAGGCTGAGTGTCAGGTCTGAGCCTCTGAGGTGGGACAGCCAAGTTCAAGATGTTGGACCACCAGAAACCTCCTGGACTCACATGATATCAATTGGTGAGAGCTCTCCCAGAGATCTCCATCTCAATGCTATGACCCAGCTCCACTCAATGACCAGCAAGCTCCAGTGAGGGACACCCCATGCCAAACAACTAGCAAGCCAGGAACACAACCCCACCCATTAGCAGAGAGGCTGCCTAAAATGATAATAAGTTCCCAGACACACAAAAACACACCACCAGACGTGGTCCTACCCATCAGAAAGACAAGATCCAGTCTCATCCACCAGAACACAAGAAAAAGTCCCCTCCACCAGGAAGCCTACACAAACCACTTAAAGAACCTGACCTGCTGGGGGCAGACACCAAAAACAGTGGGAAATACAAACCTGCAGCCTGTGAAAAGGACACCCCAAACACAGTATGTTAAGCAAAGTGAGAAGACAGAGAAATACGTAGCAGATGAAGGAGCATAGTAAAAACCCACCAGACCAAACGAATGAAGAGGAAATAGGCAGTCTACCTGGAAGAGAATTCAGAGTAATGATAGTAAAGATGACCCAAAATCTTGGAAATAGAATGGAGAAAACAAGAAACGTTTAACAAGGACCTAGAAGAACTAAAGAGCAAACAAACAATGATGAGCAACAAAATAAATGAAATTAAAAATTCTCTAGAAGGAATCAGTAGAAGAATAACTGAGGCAGAAGAACATATAAGTGACCTGGAAGATAAAATAGTGGAAATAACTACCACAGAGCAGAATAAAGAAAAAAGAATAAACACAACCGAGGACAGTCTGAGAGACTTCTGGGACATCATTAAACACAGTAACATTCAGGGCTTCCCTGGTGGCGCAGTGGTTGAGAGTCCGCCTGCCGATGCAGGGGACACGGGTTCGTGCCCCGGTCCGGGAAGATCCCACATGATGCGGAGCGGCTGGGCCCATGAGCCATGGCTGCTGAGCCTGCGCGTCCGGAGCCTGTGCTCTCACAACAGTGAGAGGCCCGCATACCATAAAAAAGAAAAAAAGAAAAAAAAAAAAACACAGTAACTTTCAAATTATAGGGGTCCCAGAAGAAGAAGAGAAAAATAAAAGAACTGAGAAAATATTTGAAGAGAGTATAGTTGAAAACTTCCCTAATATGGGAAAGGAAATAGTCAATCAAGTTCAGGAAGCACAGAAAGACCCATACAGGATAAATCCAAGGAGGAACAGGCCAAGACACATATTAACCAAACTATCAAAAATTAAACACAAAGGAAAATATTAAAAGCAGCAAGGGAAAAGCAACAAATATCATACAAGGGAATCCCCATAAGGTTAACAGCTGATCTTTCAACAGAAACTCTGCAAGCCAGAAGGGAGTGGCAGGACATGTTTAAAGTGATGAAAAGGACAAACATACAACCAAGATTAATCTACCAAGCAAGAACCTCATTCACATTTGAATGAGTAATTAACACCTTTACAGACAAGCAAAAGCTAAGATAATTCAGCAGCAATTTACAACAAATGTAAAGGAACTTCTCTAGGCAGGAAACACCAGAGAAGGTAAAGACCTACAATAACAAACCCAAAACAATGAAGAAAATGGTAACAGGAACAAACGTGTTGATAATTACCTTAAATGTAAATGGATTAAATACTACAACCAAAAGACATAGACTGGCTGAATAGATACAAAAGCAAGACCCATATATAAGCTGTCTACAAGAGACCCATTTCAGACCTAGGGACATATACAGACTGAAAGTGAGGGGATGGAAAAAGATATTCCATGCAAAAGGAAATTAAAAAAAGCCAGAGTAGCAGTTCTCATATCAGACAAAATAGACTTTAAAATAAAGACGATTACAAGTGACAAAGAAGGACACTACATAATGATCAAGGGATCAATCCAAGAAGAAGATATAACAACTATAAATATTTATGCTCCCAACATAGGAGCATCACAATACATAAGACAAATGCTAACAGCAATAAAAGGGGAAATTGACAGTAACACAATCATAGCATAGACTGGCTGAATAGATACAAAAGCAAGACCCATATATAAGCTGTCTACAAGAGACCCATTTCAGACCTAGGGACATATACAGACTGAAAGTGAGGGGATGGAAAAAGATATTCCATGCAAAAGGAAATTAAAAAAAGCCAGAGTAGCAGTTCTCATATCAGACAAAATAGACTTTAAAATAAAGACGATTACAAGTGACAAAGAAGGACACTACATAATGATCAAGGGATCAATCCAAGAAGAAGATATAACAACTATAAATATTTATGCTCCCAACATAGGAGCATCACAATACATAAGACAAATGCTAACAGCAATAAAAGGGGAAATTGACAGTAACACAATCATAGTAGGGGACTTTAACAGCCCATTTTCACCAATGGACAGATCATCCAAAATGAAAATAAATAAGGAAACACAAGTTTTAAATGTTACATTAAACAAGAGGGACTTAATTGATATTTATAGGACATTCCATCCAAAAACAACATAATACACTTTCTTCTCAAGTGCTCATGGAACATTTTCCAGGATAGACCATATCTTGGGTCACAAATCAAGCCTTGGCAAATTTAAGAAAATTGAAATTGTATCAAGTAGTTTTCTTGTACCACAACGCTTTGAAACTATATATCAATTACAGGAAAAAAACTGTAAAAAATACAAACACATGGAGACTAAACAATACACTAGTAAATATCCAAGAGATCACTGAAGAAATCAAAGAGGAAACCAAAAAATACCTAGAAAAAAAATGACGATGAAAACACGATGACCCAAAACCTCTGGGATGCAGCAAAAGCAGTTTTAAGAGGGAAGATTATAGCAATGCAATCCCACCTCAAGACACAAGAAACATCTTAAATAAACAACCTAACCTTACACCTAAAGCATTTAGAGAAAGAAGAACAAAAAACCCCAAAGTTAGCAGAAGGAAAGAAATCATAAAAATCAGATCAGAAATAAATGAAAAAGAAATGAAGGAAATGAGAGCAAAGATCAATAATACTAAAAGCTGGTTCTTTGAGAAGATAAACAAAATTGATAAACCATTAGCCAGTCTCATCAAGAAGAAAAAGGAGAAGATTCAAACCAACAGAATTAGAAATGAAAATGGAGAAGTAAGAACAGACACTTCAGCAAATCAAAGGATCATGAGAGATAACTACAAGTAACTGTATGCCAATAAAATGGACAACCTGGAAGAAATGGACAAATTCTTAGAAAAACACAACCTGTCAAAACTGAACCAGGAAGAAACTGAAAATATGAACACACCAATCACAAGCTCTGAAATTGAAACTGTGATTATCTTCCAACAAAGAAATGCCCAGGACCAGATGGCTTCACAGGCGAATTCTATCAAACATTTAGAGAAGAGGTAACACCCATCCTTCTCAAACTCTTAAAAAATATAGCACATAGAGGAACACTCCCAAACTCATTCTACAAGGCCACCATCACCCTGATACCAAAACCAGACAAAGATGTCACAGAAAAAGAAAACTACAGGCCAATATCACTGATGAGCATAGATGCAGAAATCCTCAACAAAATACTAGCAAACATTAAAATACATTAAAATACAACACATTAAAAGGATTGTACACCATGATCAAGTGGGGTTTATCCCAGAAATGCAAGGATTCTTCAATATACACAAATCAATCATGTGATACACCATATTAACAAACTGAAGGATAAAAACCATATGATAATCTCAACAGATGCAGAAAAAGATTTTGACAAAATTCAACACCCATTTGTGTTAAAAATTCTCCAGAAACTAGGCATAGAGGGAACTTTCCTCAACATAATAAAGGCCATATATGACAAACTCACAGCCAACATCATCCTCAATGGTGAAAAACTGAAACCAGTTCCACTAAGATCATGCAACAAAAAGAATAAAATACCTAGGAATAAACCTACTTAAGGAGAGAAAAGACCTGTATGCAGAAAACAATAAGACACTGATGAAAGAATTTAAAGTTTATACAAACAGTTGGAGAGATATACCATGTTCTTGGATTGGAAGAATCAACATTGAGAAAATAATATAGTACCCAAGCAATCTACAGATTCAGTGCAATCCCTATCAAACAAACAATGGCATTTTTCACAGAACTAGAACTAAAAATTTCACAATTTGTATGGAAACAAAAAAGACCCCGTATACGCAAGCCATCTTGAGAAAGAAAAACGGAGCTGGAGGAATCAGGCTCCTGGACTTCAGACTAGCCTACAAAGCTACAGTAATCAAGACAGTATGGTACTGGCACAAAAACAGAAATAGAGATCAATGGAACAGGATAGAAAGCCCAGAGATAAACCCACGCACATGTGGTTAGCTTGTCTTTGATAAAGGAGGCAAGAATACACAATGGAGAAAAGACAGCCTCTTCAATAATTGGTGCTGGGAAAACTGGACAGCTACATGTAAAAAAATGAAATTAGAGCACTCCCTAACACCGTACACAAAAATAGACTCAAAATGGATTAAAGACCTAAATGTAAGGCCAGACACTATAAAACTCTTAGAGGAAAACACAGGCAGAACACTCTGACATAAACCACAGCAACATCTTTTTTGACCCACCTCCTAGAGTAATGAAAATTAAAACAAAGATAAACAAATGAGACCTAATGAAACTTAAAAGCTTTTGCACAGCAAAGGAAACCATAAACAAGATGAACAGACAACCAAAGAAGATGTTCAGATTGCCCACAAACACATGAAAGGATGCTCAACATCACTAATCATTAGAGAAATGCAAATCAAAACTACAGTGAGGTATCACCTCACACCTGTCAGAATGGCCATCATCAAAAAATCTACAAACAATACATTTTGGAGAAAGTGTGGAGAAAAGGGATTATTGTTGGGAATGTAAATTGTTGGGAATGTAAATTGCATTATTAACAAAATGTTAATGCATTAACAAAAATTGCATTATTGTTGGGAATGTAAATTGATACAGCAACTATGGAAAACATTATGGAGTTTCCTTAAAAAACTAAGAATAGAACTACCATATATCCCAGCAATCCCACTACTGGGCATATACCCTAAGAAAACCATAATTCGAAAAGAGTCATGTACCACAGTGTTCATTGCAGCACTATTTACAATAGCCAGGACATGGAATCAAGCTAAGTGTCCATCGACAGATGAATGGATAAAGAAGATGTGGTATATATATACAGTGGAATATTACTCAGCCAAGAAAAGAAACGAAATTGAGTTATTTGTAATGAGGTGGATGGACCTGGAGTCTGTCATACAGAGTGAAGTAAGTCAGAAAGA
The DNA here is from genome assembly GCF_002837175.3 of Physeter macrocephalus. Classification (NCBI taxonomy): domain Eukaryota; kingdom Metazoa; phylum Chordata; class Mammalia; order Artiodactyla; family Physeteridae; genus Physeter; species Physeter macrocephalus. The sequence goes on along the minus strand of NC_041229.1, from coordinate 6,500,797 downwards.
GGAAAAACAAATACCGTATGCTAACACATACATATGCAATCTAAAAAAACCCAAAAAGGTTCTGAAGAACCTAGGGACCGGACAGGAATAAAGACGCAGACGTAGAGAATGGGCTTGAGGACACGGGGAGGGGGAAGGGTAAGCTGGGTCGAAGTGAGATAGTGGCATTGACATAAATACACTACCAAATGTAAAATAGATAGCTAGTGGGAAGCAGCTGCATAGCACAAGGAGATCAGCTCGGTGCTTTGTGACAACCTGGAGGTGTGGGATAGGGAGGGTGGGAGGGAGACGCAAGAGGGAGGTGTTATGGGGATACATGTATACATATAGCTGATTCACTTTGTTATAAAGCAGAAACTAACACAACATTGTAAACCATTATGCTTCAATAAAGATGTTAAAAAATATATACATCTGCCATTGGAGGGCTTCTGATGCATTAGACTTTTGTTCCGTGAATATCAGAGGGAGGGAAGAAGGAAGTAATAGTCAATATCAATTGTACCTTTTGTAGTTGAACAAATCTCTGCACTTTGTCTTCTAGAAGACTAATGGCTATTTTCTTTTTATTTCTGCCATGATAACTTGAGACTGGAACCTCATCTGGTCTCCGTCCTCAGCTGGCTCAATATTCTTGTGCTCGGTGTGGTAAGAAATTTTGTCTTGGCTCTCCAGCATGTACTCTGGTTTATGCATTTAGTTATTCTCTCTCTCCTCTCTCATAGACAGGCCATCTAAAGCGAGAGAGCGAGAGAGGGAAGAAGATCCTGTGGTTTAAGATGGGTATGGTATAGCTGTCACTACCCTGCTGTGTACCTTTTAGCAAAACTACTCTGCAAGACTAGTGTCCATAGAAATCCCAGGTAGTCTCCTGTTCCTACCTTTTGGGCTAAATCCAATAATAGCCAATGGCTCTCTAACACAGTTTATCCAGCGGGCTCAGTAGAGATTGCAAACTGAGCTGAGATATACAAATAACCCCCAGAAGTGTGGCCAGAAATCTCAGTTGGCTTGGCCACTCTAACTGGCTGGTGCTCAGAATGAAGTTGCTAATGGTGAAAGAGTTTTATCACTGCATTTTCCCATCCCCAGCAGATATGGATGCAGCTGTGCAGCTTGAGAACACATTCCTCCTTCAGGATTGTGAGGTCAGTTGCTTTATGTTAAAAGGTGCTTCTAGTTAGAAGTTACTTTCATATCCATTGTATAATTTTATCCTTACCATGAGTCAGATGAAAGTTATTGTAAATCCCACTATATAGATAGGTAAACTGAGGCCAATGATTGCACTGTGCCCAAGGAACAAACAGGGATCTGTTTGTCAAAATCAGAGCTGCAGAGTTGCAGAGCTCCAGCTTCTTGACCCCAGCCAATGCTCTTATATCAGAGCATACGTGCTATTCCAAACATACATACTATATTTTTCAATGCAGATAGGACACTTGGCTAGACTCTCAGAGTAAGAACGAAACAATCATTGCACAGTTGTAAAATGACCAATCTTTAACTCTCATTGCATATTTTGTGTCTTTAGAAAAAGTGACAGAATTTTGAATGTAGTGCATTGTGCTCCATTCTTCATATCTATGGTGGATTTTAAGGCTTGTAGAGAAGTATTTGTAAGGATTTGGAAGTTAGGGAAGAAGAGAAGGATGAAGGAAGGAGGGAGGGAGGACATTGAGCACTGTCCCCACGATCAGCACTGATAATCTTTTCCATTTATCTCAATTCATCCTCACTTTAGAAGGATCATTTAACCTCACTGGGCCTCAATTTTCTCATCTGTAAAGTAGAGCTATGATGCCTACCTTGGAGCTCCAGAGTGGACAAAATGGTTTGATGCACATAAAGCACTTGTAAAAGTACCCAGCATGTATTAAATATTTGCTGTTGTAATTGTTACAATGACCTATGTACAAAGAAAATGAGACAGAATTTTAAATACATCCAGCCAAGTTCTCAGTTGATGAGAAACTAGGACAGAAACTCAGGTCCAAGTCATTGTGGAAAAAACCTTAGTGACATATATGAACTATTTTTATGTTATTAGCTGAAAAGACCTTAAATCCTTACACAAGACAAATATTCCAAGGCAGAATAGGCAGATCCAGCTACATGTGGGTAGAGAAGGAGGGAGGTTGAGGGAGAATTCTTTATTATTGGCCAGAAATAAAGTAAATACATGAAAGAGCAGAAAGCTGGGAGAGAGATTACCTACCTAGTACCACTCCTCCTCATAAGAAAATAAGACATCTTCCTTGAAATCTACAGAAACTAAAATTATTAATGGCCCAGTATATGTGAGAGTCGTTCATGTAGCATTTTTTTACAGCTGACCAGTCTGTTTTAAGATGTTTCCTACATAGTATTTTAAAAAAAAAATTTTCTCTTGCTGTCCCAATAAGTCACTCAAGGAGCAACTGATTGTTCCTTTTTACTATTTCTTATATGAAAAAATATTTTAATGCTACAGTAGTTTATGCATACTGTGTCGTTTCAGTAGGAGTAGATTATTTTTACTTTTTCCATTTTAAATTAAATAATCTCTGAGTTAGGGTCACCAACCATGCAGATCTTTCGGCATTAAATAAGCCACCCCTGGTAACACAGGGTCAAGCTCTTCTGTGGGGCAACCAGGCATGTCACGGGAGCCAGCGGGCTAATATGGACTTCAGTCATTTTCTGTGGGTATCAGAAAGAGAGCAAGGAGCAGGCTATCTTTGTTAACATCAACGGGAGGTGTGGGATGTAGCTCGGCATGTGTTAGGGCTGTGGTCCAAGCCTCTGCCATGTGCCAAGACTTCTATTCTCCTTTAAGATCCCCCTCCCAGCTGGCTTTTAGATTTAACACAGAGAAAGAATGGACCTGATAGTCACTTACTGTTATATATTTCTCAAACCTTTAAAAAATAAACACACACACACACACACATACACACAAATAACTTTCTATTCTTCCTCTGTATGGCAGGAAATCTCCATGTATAAAATTCAGACCCAAAAGAAAACTAGCATTTTGTATTTCCTAACAGAACACTGTGATGGAAGGAAAAAAAAAGAAAAAAAACCAGAACTGTGTCCAATGTCACATGAGATACAGGCTTTTAAAAAGACTAATGCGTTGAAAAGCAAATATATTGGCACTATCCATAATCTTGACATTTTGACAAATACCTCAGTGTCTGCCTGTGTGATCAAATTGATTATCTCTGTGAGTTTCCTTAAAAGCCACTCACCTCTGTGGCACCTTCCACTTGGTTCTATAAAACCCCGGGGCTTGATTCCAGTATGCTGTTTTCATCCCAGAATCCTTTGCCACTTTGTTCCGTTATTCTCATCTCCCCAAAGAAAAGCAGTTCAAGAAATTCAGTGGAAGCGGTCTTGAGGGTGAGGTAAATATGGTTAATTGCTGAGTTTTGTTGAGGGAAGAAAGCTTTGTGAGAGGGAGCTCAAGATAATGAATTCCCTTCCTTCTTGAAAATTTCACTAAGAAGACTATCCAGGTGAGTTGCCCTGGCTGTGTTGAGCTCTGCCATATTAAAGACAGCCGTGGAAGTAGAGGAAAACATAGTTCCTTGGGATGAATGCATCTGCTGCTTGCATTGACTAGAACATAGAAAATGCCTAGCAAATTTAGTAGGTGGTGGTGGTGTTTGGAGGAGAGGGATGGGGAGATGGGAGGTATTTCAATCCTGATAGAACCCTTTAAAGAAGATAGAACCACTAGAATTAATTCACCTTGAGTTGAACTGAGGTATTAAGAAACTGTGTCTTCATTCATTCATTCATTCAAGAAATGTTTATTGAAACTTTACTGGGTCTCAGGCCAGGTGCTAAACACTGAGGTTGCTAAGGATGGTTGCCCCTCAGGTTATAGGCAGTCTTCCTAAAGCTTGTTCCAAAGGATTTCCTTTGCATTTTCTAGTCTTTGGCAAGGAGAAGAGGATTTGAGGCTGGAAGCTTGCTATCAGTTTTGCTCAGAAAAGAATACATTAGAAGCTAAGAGACATTTAAGGGAGGAATGAGGAAAGCAGATAGACATGGAGAAGTGAGGAAGGGCCCCTGATCTGTGCCACAGATCTGTGTCTGTTAATAGTATCGACATCATTAGTTGCAAGCGTATCCTACCTCCCAAATTTTCATTCCTGTTCTCTCTTTTCTAGCACAACCAACGTAAGTCAAGGTATTATCTTTTACCTGGATTGCAGTAGCTTCTAAAGAGATCTCCTAGATTCGAGGCTCATTCCAGAATACCTTCAGTTCAGGTATACCTTCAGCAGGACCTTTGAGGAACCAATAACTTTCCAGCTGAACTCCCTGCCTTTCAACTCTCCTCATTCAAACCCATTCCATACATGATCACCAGATTAACCATACTATTGTGCATTCATGTTATCCATACTAAGGTCTTTAACCAAAGGAATATCATGATTGACTACTCTGTCTACCATCACAGACTCTCCACAGTGCTTTGAACTTAGTTGTTCTACTCCCCCGTAAAAGTATATCGCATGCCAATCAATCTGGACTTCTGATTGGTCCCTAAAGCCCTCTGGCTTTCCTGCCTTTGGGGCTTGCTTGTGCTGTGTTCTTCCTCCGGAAGAATCCCTGAAAAATACTTCCTCTCATGCCTCTAATCATTTTTTAAAGCACATCTCAGTCAGTACCTCCTCTGTGCAGTCTTTCTGCACCTGTTTTAGGAATTGATATGTCCCGTTTACCTGACACTCCGACCCCTTTAACCATTCAGAAGGCACTTTGCATATTCTCCCTTGAAACCCTCTGCACATCTCTCCTTTACCCTTCACACTCTAAGACCTGAGAGGGCTGTGATAGCACCTTCTCGTCCTTGCCAAACCCATCACAGTGCCTGGCACCTTATCATTTTATTTTTGAAGAAGTAAAAAAAGTAAGTTGATGGTATAAAAAAAAAGTTTTTTAAGTTTTTAAAGTAGTGCAGTTGTTAAAACTTGCCTTAGTTCTTCAACAAGACTTGTCCTATGACATGGATGTGAATACTGCCTGAATAATGACAATTTTGAAGGGTAGAGTGAGGATGGTCTATCATAGGTCCTTTTATCTTGGTGGCCCTTCTTTCTATGTATATCGGTCCCAACCCTGCCTGGCCAGCTTTAGCAATGTGACACTAGTACTCTGACATTAGCAATCTGACACTCGTACTCTGAAATTGCTTACAATTATGTCAACAACTTTTGCTCTGAGCTTTGTCATTGTGTTGTTGTTCTTTTTGGTTGTTTGCGTGTTTTTAAACAGCTTAAATAAATACATGACAGACAAAAGGCTGATTTCTTACAGTGCAACCCAATATACCTGTCAATTGGACTGTTCCATCTCTATTGATGATCCCTGGTAGCCAGGTGTCCAGAGCTACCATCCACAAGGAGCCCCAGATCTGATTCACCCAAGACCTGATCAGCTGGGGTCTGGCCCAGTCTGACACATACGTTAATGAACACAAGTCATCTTGACAGTGAGTAGGCAAGAGCCTCTCACCCAAATGAGTATAGTGGGGCCCCAGATGGTGATAACATAGACATCCTGTTGGTTTTGGCATCCCTGGAAAAAATAGAAATAATGCACAAGCCAAAAGGTTACCCAAGGTAAAGCTCACGTGCACCCAAGAGATCGTTCTCCTTTGTTTTCCTCTTGCAAGAGATGCAGGTAGTCACCCTTCCACCTGCTGCAGAGGAGTCAAGCCTCATCTTCCTTTCATAACTGAGGAAGTGCCGGGTAAGTGGCTCAGACCTTACTTGGACTCTTCCCTTCTGCATTTACCAACATTTAGGAGCCAAAACCTATTACCTTAAAATTGGCTAAATAAGGTCTCTCCAGTTAATTTTGCCTATAAAACAGTTTTCCTATTCAAGAACACTGAACACTGGACTCCATCTCTCATAATAAAGAGGCCATTAATTCTCTGCTACTGCTCATTATTCTTATTAACTATTTGCAGACTTTGTGCTGGAGGCAAAATGTATCTATTAGAGCCAGCAAATAAGGATTGCTAACATGCTGAGGCCAGCGTCCTCACCCAGGCAAGCAGCAAAGCCAGCGACATTGGACTCCACCAGCTGGGCCCCGTGCTGAGCATCTGTGCTGTCGTGAGCCCGGGAGGGGAGGTGGGAAGAAGGGCTGTTTAGGCAGCAGAGTCGTTTTTCAGATTTGCTTATTCAGAGCCCTCTCTCTCGAATATGTAGCAAAAACAGTTTTCTAAGAGTAAAAACTGACTGATCATTTGGATTTTTCTTCAGTTTTGTTTTTTTTTTTTAATCAACGTTACTGAAAAATCTTTTACATGTCATAAAATTCACCTATTTCCAATGTAAAATGCACTAATTTTCACTTACTTTACCAAGTGGGGCAATTAATACAATAAACTCATTTTAGAACACTTTCATCCCTCCAGTAAGATGCCTTTTGCCCATTTACAGCTAATCCTAATCCACTCACACCTGCTAGCCCCTGGCAGACCCTGTCTACTTTCTATCTCTTTAAATTTGCTTTTTGAGACATTTCCTGTAAAGAAACTATACAATATGTGGTGTCTGTCATTTAATGTAACATTTGAGGTTCTTCCATGCCTTAGCATGTGCCTGTAATTCCTTCATTTTTACTGCTGAACATTATTCCACATAGGATATATCTTATTTTATCTATCCATTCACCAGCTGATGAACAGATAGGTTATTTTTAGCCTTGGGCTATTATAAATAATGTTGCTATGAACATCCATGTGCATGTTTTGTGGGGACATATGTTTTCAATTCTTTTGCATATATACCTGGGAGTGGAATTCCTGGGTCACATGGTATTTTTATGTTTAACCATTTGAGAAACTCCCAAACTGTTTTCCAAAGTGGCTGCAACTTGTTACATTTTCACCAGCAATGTAAGAGGGTTCCTGTTTCTCCATAGCCTCACCAACATTTGTTATTGTCTGTCATTTATTTTAGCCATTCTCGTGAGTGAAATATGGCATTTTGTCGTGATTTTAATTTGCATTTTGCTAATGAATAATGCGTTGAACATCTTTTCATGTACTTATTTGCCAGTCGTATCCTCTTGGGACAATATCTGGTCATACTCTTTACTCCCCCCCCCCTTTTTTTTTTGATTGATTTGCAATATTTGAGTTAGAAGTATTCTTTGTAAATTCTGGATGCTGGGACTTTACCACATTTGTGCTTTGCAGATATGTTTCTCCCATTCTGTTGTTTGTCTTTTTATTTTCTTTATAATGTCTTATGAAGTGCAAAAGTTTTGAACTTTGATGAGGGCCAATTTATCTTTTTTTTTTCTTTTTGGGAGACCTATCTAGGAAATCTTTGTCTAAGAAAAAGTCTCTAAGGTTTTATGTTATGGTGTCATAAAAATTGTTTCAGCTTTTACATTTATGGCTACAATCATGAGGTGATTTTTGTGTATGGTGTGAGGTGAGTCTAAGTTCATCATTTTGCATATGGATATGCATTTGATGAAAAGACTATATTAACTGTCTTGGCACCTTGGTAAAACAATCAGTTGACTATAAATATAAGGGTGTATTTCTGTACTCCCAATTCTGTTTATAATTAGCTTGAGATTTAAGTATTGCTATCCCAGTTTTCCAGATGTTGAAGCAGAGTCTGGTCAGTGATAGAACAAGTTCCCAAATTTAGGTATTCTTCTCTCTAATAGGCACACTCTTTTTTTTTTTTTTTAAAGACTCCACAATATAGAAAACTGTTATTTTAGACTTTCATAAAATTGACAAAGGGATCAGGAATCTGAGGTTAATCTTTAATAATGGTCTTATTGAAAAGGATGCCCGTTATTTTTCAATATTAGATAATTTAGGTGTACAGCCACCCCCTTTATTTTAGCCATTGATAATTTAATGTAAGAAACAGGAACTTCACTTATTCATTTACTTAAACATACAACAAATCTTTATTGAGTTTCTGCAATGCAGAGGAACCCACTAATCATTTAATACCAAGTATTTATAGTAGATCATCCATGTTCTGCTCGAGAAGAATCTTCTATCAATTGCTACTCCTTATCATCCGACAGACGTCAATTCAATCACATGTTCTCAATTACCTACTCCCTTCCCTTGACACCAGCAGGGCATAGTCCAGAAGTCACAAAGACTTTGGTTTAGAACTCAACAAGAACTATATAAAAGCTCCAGGCCTGAGGCAAAATTATTGTTGGGAATGTAAATTGATACAGCAACTATGGAAAACATTATGGAGTTTCCTTAAAAAACTAAGAATAGAACTACCATATATCCCAGCAATCCCACTACTGGGCATATACCCTAAGAAAACCATAATTCGAAAAGAGTCATGTACCACAGTGTTCATTGCAGCACTATTTACAATAGCCAGGACATGGAATCAAGCTAAGTGTCCATCGACAGATGAATGGATAAAGAAGATGTGGTATATATATACAGTGGAATATTACTCAGCCAAGAAAAGAAACGAAATTGAGTTATTTGTAATGAGGTGGATGGACCTGGAGTCTGTCATACAGAGTGAAGTAAGTCAGAAAGAGGAAAAACAAATACCGTATGCTAACACATACATATGCAATCTAAAAAAACCCAAAAAGGTTCTGAAGAACCTAGGGACCGGACAGGAATAAAGACGCAGACGTAGAGAATGGGCTTGAGGACACGGGGAGGGGGAAGGGTAAGCTGGGTCGAAGTGAGATAGTGGCATTGACATAAATACACTACCAAATGTAAAATAGATAGCTAGTGGGAAGCAGCTGCATAGCACAAGGAGATCAGCTCGGTGCTTTGTGACAACCTGGAGGTGTGGGATAGGGAGGGTGGGAGGGAGACGCAAGAGGGAGGTGTTATGGGGATACATGTATACATATAGCTGATTCACTTTGTTATAAAGCAGAAACTAACACAACATTGTAAACCATTATGCTTCAATAAAGATGTTAAAAAATATATACATCTGCCATTGGAGGGCTTCTGATGCATTAGACTTTTGTTCCGTGAATATCAGAGGGAGGGAAGAAGGAAGTAATAGTCAATATCAATTGTACCTTTTGTAGTTGAACAAATCTCTGCACTTTGTCTTCTAGAAGACTAATGGCTATTTTCTTTTTATTTCTGCCATGATAACTTGAGACTGGAACCTCATCTGGTCTCCGTCCTCAGCTGGCTCAATATTCTTGTGCTCGGTGTGGTAAGAAATTTTGTCTTGGCTCTCCAGCATGTACTCTGGTTTATGCATTTAGTTATTCTCTCTCTCCTCTCTCATAGACAGGCCATCTAAAGCGAGAGAGCGAGAGAGGGAAGAAGATCCTGTGGTTTAAGATGGGTATGGTATAGCTGTCACTACCCTGCTGTGTACCTTTTAGCAAAACTACTCTGCAAGACTAGTGTCCATAGAAATCCCAGGTAGTCTCCTGTTCCTACCTTTTGGGCTAAATCCAATAATAGCCAATGGCTCTCTAACACAGTTTATCCAGCGGGCTCAGTAGAGATTGCAAACTGAGCTGAGATATACAAATAACCCCCAGAAGTGTGGCCAGAAATCTCAGTTGGCTTGGCCACTCTAACTGGCTGGTGCTCAGAATGAAGTTGCTAATGGTGAAAGAGTTTTATCACTGCATTTTCCCATCCCCAGCAGATATGGATGCAGCTGTGCAGCTTGAGAACACATTCCTCCTTCAGGATTGTGAGGTCAGTTGCTTTATGTTAAAAGGTGCTTCTAGTTAGAAGTTACTTTCATATCCATTGTATAATTTTATCCTTACCATGAGTCAGATGAAAGTTATTGTAAATCCCACTATATAGATAGGTAAACTGAGGCCAATGATTGCACTGTGCCCAAGGAACAAACAGGGATCTGTTTGTCAAAATCAGAGCTGCAGAGTTGCAGAGCTCCAGCTTCTTGACCCCAGCCAATGCTCTTATATCAGAGCATACGTGCTATTCCAAACATACATACTATATTTTTCAATGCAGATAGGACACTTGGCTAGACTCTCAGAGTAAGAACGAAACAATCATTGCACAGTTGTAAAATGACCAATCTTTAACTCTCATTGCATATTTTGTGTCTTTAGAAAAAGTGACAGAATTTTGAATGTAGTGCATTGTGCTCCATTCTTCATATCTATGGTGGATTTTAAGGCTTGTAGAGAAGTATTTGTAAGGATTTGGAAGTTAGGGAAGAAGAGAAGGATGAAGGAAGGAGGGAGGGAGGACATTGAGCACTGTCCCCACGATCAGCACTGATAATCTTTTCCATTTATCTCAATTCATCCTCACTTTAGAAGGATCATTTAACCTCACTGGGCCTCAATTTTCTCATCTGTAAAGTAGAGCTATGATGCCTACCTTGGAGCTCCAGAGTGGACAAAATGGTTTGATGCACATAAAGCACTTGTAAAAGTACCCAGCATGTATTAAATATTTGCTGTTGTAATTGTTACAATGACCTATGTACAAAGAAAATGAGACAGAATTTTAAATACATCCAGCCAAGTTCTCAGTTGATGAGAAACTAGGACAGAAACTCAGGTCCAAGTCATTGTGGAAAAAACCTTAGTGACATATATGAACTATTTTTATGTTATTAGCTGAAAAGACCTTAAATCCTTACACAAGACAAATATTCCAAGGCAGAATAGGCAGATCCAGCTACATGTGGGTAGAGAAGGAGGGAGGTTGAGGGAGAATTCTTTATTATTGGCCAGAAATAAAGTAAATACATGAAAGAGCAGAAAGCTGGGAGAGAGATTACCTACCTAGTACCACTCCTCCTCATAAGAAAATAAGACATCTTCCTTGAAATCTACAGAAACTAAAATTATTAATGGCCCAGTATATGTGAGAGTCGTTCATGTAGCATTTTTTTACAGCTGACCAGTCTGTTTTAAGATGTTTCCTACATAGTATTTAAAAAAAAAAATTTTCTCTTGCTGTCCCAATAAGTCACTCAAGGAGCAACTGATTGTTCCTTTTTACTATTTCTTATATGAAAAAATATCATTTTAATGCTACAGTAGTTTATGCATACTGTGTCGTTTCAGTAGGAGTAGATTATTTTTACTTTTTCCATTTTAAATTAAATAATCTCTGAGTTAGGGTCACCAACCATGCAGATCTTTCGGCATTAAATAAGCCACCCCTGGTAACACAGGGTCAAGCTCTTCTGTGGGGCAACCAGGCATGTCACGGGAGCCAGCGGGCTAATATGGACTTCAGTCATTTTCTGTGGGTATCAGAAAGAGAGCAAGGAGCAGGCTATCTTTGTTAACATCAACGGGAGGTGTGGGATGTAGCTCGGCATGTGTTAGGGCTGTGGTCCAAGCCTCTGCCATGTGCCAAGACTTCTATTCTCCTTTAAGATCCCCCTCCCAGCTGGCTTTTAGATTTAACACAGAGAAAGAATGGACCTGATAGTCACTTACTGTTATATATTTCTCAAACCTTTAAAAAATAAACACACACACACACACACATACACACAAATAACTTTCTATTCTTCCTCTGTATGGCAGGAAATCTCCATGTATAAAATTCAGACCCAAAAGAAAACTAGCATTTTGTATTTCCTAACAGAACACTGTGATGGAAGGAAAAAAAAAGAAAAAAAACCAGAACTGTGTCCAATGTCACATGAGATACAGGCTTTTAAAAAGACTAATGCGTTGAAAAGCAAATATATTGGCACTATCCATAATCTTGACATTTTGACAAATACCTCAGTGTCTGCCTGTGTGATCAAATTGATTATCTCTGTGAGTTTCCTTAAAAGCCACTCACCTCTGTGGCACCTTCCACTTGGTTCTATAAAACCCCGGGGCTTGATTCCAGTATGCTGTTTTCATCCCAGAATCCTTTGCCACTTTGTTCCGTTATTCTCATCTCCCCAAAGAAAAGCAGTTCAAGAAATTCAGTGGAAGCGGTCTTGAGGGTGAGGTAAATATGGTTAATTGCTGAGTTTTGTTGAGGGAAGAAAGCTTTGTGAGAGGGAGCTCAAGATAATGAATTCCCTTCCTTCTTGAAAATTTCACTAAGAAGACTATCCAGGTGAGTTGCCCTGGCTGTGTTGAGCTCTGCCATATTAAAGACAGCCGTGGAAGTAGAGGAAAACATAGTTCCTTGGGATGAATGCATCTGCTGCTTGCATTGACTAGAACATAGAAAATGCCTAGCAAATTTAGTAGGTGGTGGTGGTGTTTGGAGGAGAGGGATGGGGAGATGGGAGGTATTTCAATCCTGATAGAACCCTTTAAAGAAGATAGAACCACTAGAATTAATTCACCTTGAGTTGAACTGAGGTATTAAGAAACTGTGTCTTCATTCATTCATTCATTCAAGAAATGTTTATTGAAACTTTACTGGGTCTCAGGCCAGGTGCTAAACACTGAGGTTGCTAAGGATGGTTGCCCCTCAGGTTATAGGCAGTCTTCCTAAAGCTTGTTCCAAAGGATTTCCTTTGCATTTTCTAGTCTTTGGCAAGGAGAAGAGGATTTGAGGCTGGAAGCTTGCTATCAGTTTTGCTCAGAAAAGAATACATTAGAAGCTAAGAGACATTTAAGGGAGGAATGAGGAAAGCAGATAGACATGGAGAAGTGAGGAAGGGCCCCTGATCTGTGCCACAGATCTGTGTCTGTTAATAGTATCGACATCATTAGTTGCAAGCGTATCCTACCTCCCAAATTTTCATTCCTGTTCTCTCTTTTCTAGCACAACCAACGTAAGTCAAGGTATTATCTTTTACCTGGATTGCAGTAGCTTCTAAAGAGATCTCCTAGATTCGAGGCTCATTCCAGAATACCTTCAGTTCAGGTATACCTTCAGCAGGACCTTTGAGGAACCAATAACTTTCCAGCTGAACTCCCTGCCTTTCAACTCTCCTCATTCAAACCCATTCCATACAAGATCACCAGATTAACCATACTATTGTGCATTCATGTTATCCATACTAAGGTCTTTAACCAAAGGAATATCATGATTGACTACTCTGTCTACCATCACAGACTCTCCACAGTGCTTTGAACTTAGTTGTTCTACTCCCCCGTAAAAGTATATCGCATGCCAATCAATCTGGACTTCTGATTGGTCCCTAAAGCCCTCTGGCTTTCCTGCCTTTGGGGCTTGCTTGTGCTGTGTTCTTCCTCCGGAAGAATCCCTGAAAAATACTTCCTCTCATGCCTCTAATCATTTTTTAAAGCACATCTCAGTCAGTACCTCCTCTGTGCAGTCTTTCTGCACCTGTTTTAGGAATTGATATGTCCCGTTTACCTGACACTCCGACCCCTTTAACCATTCAGAAGGCACTTTGCATATTCTCCCTTGAAACCCTCTGCACATCTCTCCTTTACCCTTCACACTCTAAGACCTGAGAGGGCTGTGATAGCACCTTCTCGTCCTTGCCAAACCCATCACAGTGCCTGGCACCTTATCATTTTATTTTTGAAGAAGTAAAAAAAGTAAGTTGATGGTATAAAAAAAAAGTTTTTTAAGTTTTTAAAGTAGTGCAGTTGTTAAAACTTGCCTTAGTTCTTCAACAAGACTTGTCCTATGACATGGATGTGAATACTGCCTGAATAATGACAATTTTGAAGGGTAGAGTGAGGATGGTCTATCATAGGTCCTTTTATCTTGGTGGCCCTTCTTTCTATGTATATCGGTCCCAACCCTGCCTGGCCAGCTTTAGCAATGTGACACTAGTACTCTGACATTAGCAATCTGACACTCGTACTCTGAAATTGCTTACAATTATGTCAACAACTTTTGCTCTGAGCTTTGTCATTGTGTTGTTGTTCTTTTTGGTTGTTTGCGTGTTTTTAAACAGCTTAAATAAATACATGACAGACAAAAGGCTGATTTCTTACAGTGCAACCCAATATACCTGTCAATTGGACTGTTCCATCTCTATTGATGATCCCTGGTAGCCAGGTGTCCAGAGCTACCATCCACAAGGAGCCCCAGATCTGATTCACCCAAGACCTGATCAGCTGGGGTCTGGCCCAGTCTGACACATACGTTAATGAACACAAGTCATCTTGACAGTGAGTAGGCAAGAGCCTCTCACCCAAATGAGTATAGTGGGGCCCCAGATGGTGATAACATAGACATCCTGTTGGTTTTGGCATCCCTGGAAAAAATAGAAATAATGCACAAGCCAAAAGGTTACCCAAGGTAAAGCTCACGTGCACCCAAGAGATCGTTCTCCTTTGTTTTCCTCTTGCAAGAGATGCAGGTAGTCACCCTTCCACCTGCTGCAGAGGAGTCAAGCCTCATCTTCCTTTCATAACTGAGGAAGTGCCGGGTAAGTGGCTCAGACCTTACTTGGACTCTTCCCTTCTGCATTTACCAACATTTAGGAGCCAAAACCTATTACCTTAAAATTGGCTAAATAAGGTCTCTCCAGTTAATTTTGCCTATAAAACAGTTTTCCTATTCAAGAACACTGAACACTGGACTCCATCTCTCATAATAAAGAGGCCATTAATTCTCTGCTACTGCTCATTATTCTTATTAACTATTTGCAGACTTTGTGCTGGAGGCAAAATGTATCTATTAGAGCCAGCAAATAAGGATTGCTAACATGCTGAGGCCAGCGTCCTCACCCAGGCAAGCAGCAAAGCCAGCGACATTGGACTCCACCAGCTGGGCCCCGTGCTGAGCATCTGTGCTGTCGTGAGCCCGGGAGGGGAGGTGGGAAGAAGGGCTGTTTAGGCAGCAGAGTCGTTTTTCAGATTTGCTTATTCAGAGCCCTCTCTCTCGAATATGTAGCAAAAACAGTTTTCTAAGAGTAAAAACTGACTGATCATTTGGATTTTTCTTCAGTTTTGTTTTTTTTTTTTAATCAACGTTACTGAAAAATCTTTTACATGTCATAAAATTCACCTATTTCCAATGTAAAATGCACTAATTTTCACTTACTTTACCAAGTGGGGCAATTAATACAATAAACTCATTTTAGAACACTTTCATCCCTCCAGTAAGATGCCTTTTGCCCATTTACAGCTAATCCTAATCCACTCACACCTGCTAGCCCCTGGCAGACCCTGTCTACTTTCTATCTCTTTAAATTTGCTTTTTGAGACATTTCCTGTAAAGAAACTATACAATATGTGGTGTCTGTCATTTAATGTAACATTTGAGGTTCTTCCATGCCTTAGCATGTGCCTGTAATTCCTTCATTTTTACTGCTGAACATTATTCCACATAGGATATATCTTATTTTATCTATCCATTCACCAGCTGATGAACAGATAGGTTATTTTTAGCCTTGGGCTATTATAAATAATGTTGCTATGAACATCCATGTGCATGTTTTGTGGGGACATATGTTTTCAATTCTTTTGCATATATACCTGGGAGTGGAATTCCTGGGTCACATGGTATTTTTATGTTTAACCATTTGAGAAACTCCCAAACTGTTTTCCAAAGTGGCTGCAACTTGTTACATTTTCACCAGCAATGTAAGAGGGTTCCTGTTTCTCCATAGCCTCACCAACATTTGTTATTGTCTGTCATTTATTTTAGCCATTCTCGTGAGTGAAATATGGCATTTTGTCGTGATTTTAATTTGCATTTTGCTAATGAATAATGCGTTGAACATCTTTTCATGTACTTATTTGCCAGTCGTATCCTCTTGGGACAATATCTGGTCATACTCTTTACTCCCCCCCCCCTTTTTTTTTTGATTGATTTGCAATATTTGAGTTAGAAGTATTCTTTGTAAATTCTGGATGCTGGGACTTTACCACATTTGTGCTTTGCAGATATGTTTCTCCCATTCTGTTGTTTGTCTTTTTATTTTCTTTATAATGTCTTATGAAGTGCAAAAGTTTTGAACTTTGATGAGGGCCAATTTATCTTTTTTTTTTCTTTTTGGGAGACCTATCTAGGAAATCTTTGTCTAAGAAAAAGTCTCTAAGGTTTTATGTTATGGTGTCATAAAAATTGTTTCAGCTTTTACATTTATGGCTACAATCATGAGGTGATTTTTGTGTATGGTGTGAGGTGAGTCTAAGTTCATCATTTTGCATATGGATATGCATTTGATGAAAAGACTATATTAACTGTCTTGGCACCTTGGTAAAACAATCAGTTGACTATAAATATAAGGGTGTATTTCTGTACTCCCAATTCTGTTTATAATTAGCTTGAGATTTAAGTATTGCTATCCCAGTTTTCCAGATGTTGAAGCAGAGTCTGGTCAGTGATAGAACAAGTTCCCAAATTTAGGTATTCTTCTCTCTAATAGGCACACTCTTTTTTTTTTTTTTTAAAGACTCCACAATATAGAAAACTGTTATTTTAGACTTTCATAAAATTGACAAAGGGATCAGGAATCTGAGGTTAATCTTTAATAATGGTCTTATTGAAAAGGATGCCCGTTATTTTTCAATATTAGATAATTTAGGTGTACAGCCACCCCCTTTATTTTAGCCATTGATAATTTAATGTAAGAAACAGGAACTTCACTTATTCATTTACTTAAACATACAACAAATCTTTATTGAGTTTCTGCAATGCAGAGGAACCCACTAATCATTTAATACCAAGTATTTATAGTAGATCATCCATGTTCTGCTCGAGAAGAATCTTCTATCAATTGCTACTCCTTATCATCCGACAGACGTCAATTCAATCACATGTTCTCAATTACCTACTCCCTTCCCTTGACACCAGCAGGGCATAGTCCAGAAGTCACAAAGACTTTGGTTTAGAACTCAACAAGAACTATATAAAAGCTCCAGGCCTGAGGCAAAAACCTGTCTCACGTAACCTACTCTGTCATGTTTTGTTACTTCACATCTGTTTTCCTGCATCTTGTGTCTCTACCTTTAGTTGCTGTGAATACTCGGTTTCTGAATATTTTTGTCTTTAGACTACCTTCTTTGCTCCACTTTTTGTTTTCTTTTCTGTCTTGAAATGTTCGATCTCTACTTTGGGCTGTTCCGACCTTCTCTAATGATCCGTGTTGTGACCCTTCATTTTGACCTGCACCTTTTTCCTCAACCTCTTTAGTTTGGGTGCATTTCCACTAAGAATTGCTTACCTGATTCAATGCTCAGTTCATCCGTGAACATCAAAAACTTCACTCTGATGTGGAAATGGCTTATTTCTCAGTCCTTAGGATCTACCTTCTGTTTTCATTGACATTACCCTGTTCTAAGTATTAATAAGGCAGTGATTTTTAAGGAGGTGGGCTCTGGGCTAAGACTCTTTGGATTAAAACTTTGGATATATTCTTCACTAGCTATGTAAGCTTGGGCAAACTACTCAGTCTTTTCTGTCTTAACTCCTCATTCAGAAAACAGGAATAATAGTTATATGACCTTATGGGGTTGTAGTTAGAATTAAAGAATTAACACACACGTTAAAATAGTGTCGGACACATTATAAGCTCTCAATATATTTGAGTTATTCTCCTATTATGGCTACATCCACCATTGTAACCCACCTCCCTGCCCCTAGGCTTGCTCCCTTATAATGCATTCTCCACACTGCTGCTGGAGTACTCTTTCTAATATGTAAATGTACAATACTGTTCCCTCGCTTCAGGTAGAATATGCAATCTTGATCTTGCCTACAAGGCCTTTCTTCATCTCACCTTTGCCCCCTCCTCAGAGTCATCGGGACCAATTTCTTGCCAGTGCTCTAGTCATATCTTTTTTTTTTCTTTTTTAGTATTGCGTGGCCTCTTGCATCTGCTCTTTCCACTCACCTGTTCCTGCTGATTGAAACAAGCCTTATATTTACGTAGGTAACTTCTAGTTATCCCTTACTTCTTAATTAATTATCAGTTCCTCCCCTGGGGACATTCTCTGGACCCCTAAAGCAGTTTAAAAACCTCTTTGTATGTTTCCAGAGCACCTTGAGTTCCCTTGTCATGGAATTTATCATGCTTTACTGTCATTGTATGTATAGGTGCCTTTCTGTTTCACTCATAAGTTATTGAGGTGAGAGTCCTCCTCTGTACTGCTCATAGTTTTACTGCTAATGCCTAACGCAATATTTAGAACATAGTAAGCGCCCAGAAACTGTGAATCAGGCTTCTAAATGGCTGATAATGGTCTGTATTTTGGTAGGCGTTTGTAAGTGAGGTAAAGGCAATCCACATGCTGAAATCTGAGAACATTTGTTACCAGATATTAGAGATAGTATTCCATACATTCCATGAAGTAGCTTTAGTTAAAAATAAGAGTGTAGGACTAGAATAGATTGATTAAGGCAAAAGAGACAAATGGAAGAGCTCTTCTACTCTTCCATTTATCTTCAAAGAACAAGTCATAGAGCTTTGGGTGAAAAAAATCAAACACACAGCAGAGGGGGAGAGAGAAAAGCACAATGTTGGCACTGACGTAATACCTTTTGAAGATTGGCTTCTTTTCCTTTTGGATCCCCAGATGGTGGCATGTGAAATTGCCACCTAGTATGGAGTCCATAGTTGGTTTTCATGGGAGTGTCGCCATGCATTTCATTTATTTGTCACTTATGTTTACTGCAATTTATATATTTAGCTAATTTGACTTGACATAATCAGAACATGGCTATGAGAAGCAAGATGATGTCTTTTAAATATTTCATTTAATAAGAAAGTACTGGATGCAGTCTGTCCTGTTCCTTTTTTATTAGGGAAGGAGATACGGACTAACCACTATTACTCACAGGGTTAGCATGAATTTATAATAAACTTTTCCAAGACATGTGCGATATCTACACTGTAACTAATGGGAATTGATTTAGAATTGTATTCATTTTTAACGAGTTGTAATGGACTCTTCTTTTACATTGCTCCCAGTCATTCATTAGCTCTTTAAGTGCCATACAACCCAAGAGAAATATATATACTATGACAACTTACACTGGTGTTTGCTCAGCTAAATGTGTTTTGGTTCTCCCACAGCCTCTTGAATGTGACATGGCCCAATTCAACATGGCGAATTTCTCCATGTCTTGACCCCATTCCCTGTGAAAAATAAGCACAAAAGTTTGGAAGTCAACTGACTTCAACTTCACTTGTTTGGTGGAAAATTAAGGATATATAAGAGACCTATCGTGTCTTTATAAAGCTGTGGTTTCAATGAGCTGAAAATCCAATTCTCTTAATAGCTCTTCTGTATTCAGTTCAGTTCCTAATGACTAGAAGGAAGTTTTTAAGGAAGCCAAAGAAACTTCTCTTACTTCTCATTTTGAATTGCTTTAAAGGTAATGCCTAAAAATACAGTATGAGCTCCTTCCTTAGTGGTATTGTCTGTGGCATTATTCAACCTTACCCATATCAAATCAGTGGCTCCTAATCCATAAAATATGATCTGCCATCAAAAGAGAAAATGTATATGATACCTATAAACTGAAATGTTTTTCTCCATTTAGGAGTCACTTACTTGCATCTCACCTTATAGAAGTCACCCATATTGGACTAAGCAAATATATATTGAAATATATATTGCCTAGAAGGCTAAGAATAGTAGTTTACAGTTATTTTTAAGACACTATTTAGAGGTACTATTTTAAACACTCTGAAATGAATTCTAAAACCTAATCATCCTTGAATGGCAAAGTGCTTCATGATAACGTGACCTCCTGTGCAGAATCTCCATGTAACTGGTATGGCCTGCACATTCAGAACACTACCCGAAACAATTCTATGTGGTCCATAAATGATGATTTCTTCTGTTGTTAGCCTTCATGATATCACAAGCATGGTCCCCTTTGCCTCACCACTGGTCACTGATTGGTCATGGTCCTACAAATACTGCTAAACCATGTCAGGGAGCCATAGATGGAACACAGCTCACTTCCCCTCTTGAGACAATTAGTTCACCTGTTCTTCGAGGTTGAGTGCCACTGACCCCAGTTCTCTCTCAAGGTCGTATCTATAAGCAGGCAAAAATATAGTTTCTCTAAGTTTAGGAGCTGGCTACAAGAATTTATTTTTTCACTCTCTAATTCTAGTCTACAGATATAGAGCTCAGCCATCTGTTGATTCCTTTACTTATTTACAGGTGGCATAAGGAGAAGTGAGACTAACTGGAGATTGAAACCCCACAGAGCTCTACAACTTTAGCCTTATTCATCTCTGGAGCCAAAGAATGCAGCTTCTAGGTTTGAAGAGACCAGAAGCTGTGCTTCTTCCAAATGGGTCTCTACCCCTGCTTGTTGCTGCACTGCTACGATGGTCTTAAATTTTAGTGTCTATACTCATTCTAATTTAGAATGCTCATCAATCACTCCTTGGGCACTGGAGGGAAAAAAGAAGGTTAGACATAAACAAAACAGTAATCATTCCAGGAGTTCCAGAAAATCCACAGAATTATTTATTTATTCTATCATCCATTCAATGAAGTTTCTCGAGTGTGTGTACTCTGTCACTTCTGTGAGCATTAGGAAATCAAAATTTAAAAAGCATAATTCTCTTCTTGAGAAGCCTATCACTTAGGAAAGGAGATAGATACAGAAAGGAAAATAAAAGAAATCTGCCTCTATCTTGGAGGTCTGCATAAATTTATAGTAGAAGCACAGGAAAAGCAACACCAATGTTTCATTGGGGAGAGAAGCAGGGAAGGCTTACTATAGGAGAAGGGGCTTGGAGTGGGCCCTGAGGATCAGTGTTTCCCAGTTTATAAGCTGAGAGGGCAGCATGATCAAAGGCGCAGGGCATGATGTGGAAGGGAAAGCCTCTATAAGAGAGCACACTAGTGCCTCAGCAGAGGTCATTTCTTTTCCTTGATGACCTGGAGGACATGCAACTGGTACCTTCCCAGAAGAGAAGGTTGGAACAAGTGCAAGGGGCTGACCATTCATCAGCTTTAGCCTGTGGGGCAAGGCCAGTGACAAGGAAGCAGAATCCTGAGTAGGAACCAAGTCCCTTTCACTTTCTCTTCCTTCCCCCGATTTCAATCACAAGCAAGGCAACAGCCCATGACTTATGTCATTCTGCTTAGGCAGGAGAGATCTGTGGGTGTGATTCTGGAAAAGGTCTCAAATAAACACCCACAGCAGTTGGTCTTAGTTTGAATGTTGTGCACTCACTCCTTCGTTGAACCAACTGTGCTCAGAAGTGTCTGCTTCATCTCTGGCATGGGTCCAGGTATTTCTGTGAGCCTTGAAGCAGAAATACTTTGCAAGCCTTGTGAAGTTTATAAAGGAGCACATCACAAGGGTGATTCGGAAGTTCTGATTCCAGTAAATGAGCTGATAGTTCATTACAAAACCAACTTTGTTTTTGATAAATGAAAGTGGCAATCCAGCAGGTATTCAGGGACACAGGACACCCTGGCCACTGCACTGGAGAAGAGAGAATTTAAAAAATTACAGTAGCTTTCCCTGGAAAACAAGAAACCATCCGTAGTACTTGAATACCTAATTTCTTATCAGGCATTGCCTTGGGCAGCTATGACACAAGTGGAATATAATTTACTGGATACTATGTCCTCTTCGTTGGGTGAGCCACACATTAACTAGTAGATGTGTGATTCCAGATTGATGAGGAAATAATTTCAGAAAATTTCTTTTTGAAGGGGACTCATTACGAAGACCACACCAGAGTAAATCTCCTCAAAGAGTGCAGAGTACCACTTGACATTATTGGTTAGGATCTTTTCTCCACCAATTAAGATAATAACAATACGTAGTGCAGAAAGAGAGGCTATTACTTGCTAGATTAGGATTCAGTTTTTCATTTTCTCTTTTGTAACCTGAGTTAACAGGGGTACCTTGGTTTCTCAATCTATAAAACTTAGGAATATATATGACATAAGAGGACATGGTGTCAGTAAGTGGAAGAAGCCAAAGGTGGTTATTAAACTTTTATGATGACCTGTGAATGGCACCTCTGAGTCACTTCCCAAAGCAAGCAATGGTGCCATGAGTTTGGAGGATGAGCTGTAAAGGAATAAAGTAATCCCTTTACCCCTTAGGAAGACGTTTCAACTCCAGGAGGGCTTGATTAGAGTATATGGTATAATTGCCATCGATTGACCTCTTTGAGTTCATTTATTTTGCATAAAGTCGTTGAAATGTAGGGACTTTCTGGATATAATATGCAAATATATGTAAACTGGAAGCCATGTTTATAAAATATGCTGTGAAAATGCTGTCTGGATTTTTGTAGAAAAAATTCATTTTACCTAATCTTAGGCAGGTTGGAAAGGATGGGCTCCAAGGGTGACTATGATTTCTAAAGTGGAATATAAGGTGGATTCCAGGGCTTACTTTGTTTTACAATTGTTTAACTATTACTCCCACACTAAGAATTCCCTCTACTTCTCTGCACAAGTGGTGGTAAGCTTGGGGTACGTATGGTTTTGGGTAGTAAGTAAAACCCCTATGCCTGTAGGTGTATAGACACATTCATTCATTCATTCATTCATTCATGCAGTCATGCAGTCATATAGTGAATGGTTAGGGAGAGCCTGCTGTATGGTAGGTACTGTTCCTATGCCCTGGAAATACGGCAGCAATTCCTGCTTTATGGACTTTAGGTATTATTTATATAAGAGCAGAAGTATCAAATTACAAGTAAAAGAAACAGTAAGACAGGATGTGGTAAGTTCTAGGTAGAAAAATGGAGCAATGAAAGAAAAAAGGGAATGTTAGGAGGGCTATTTTAAACAGAGCAGTTACTGATAAGTTAACTTTTGAACCAAAAAGCTGATAAAATCCTGAGTCACCAACTATTTAAGGGGGAACATTCCAGGTAGAAGGAACAGCCAGTGAAAGGGCCCTGAAGGAAAGGCATCCTAGACCCACTGGCAGAAGGCAATCAAGGAAAGAGAAACGTAGTATAGGATGAAACTGGAGAGGTAGCAAAAGGCTATGGAGATGTGCTTGGGCATGTTTAGTATGTATGGGTGAGGCGGGGTGGGGGCACTGCCCTATACCCATTTAGGATTGCTGGTGTAAGGCATTTGCAGCTGCAAAGGGACCTCAAGGTCAAAGATACTTCAGGCCAAATGTCAGTGAATATCCTAGCATTTTAAGCTTTCCAAGTTTGCAGAGGTCCATCTGGTACAGCACGATGCACATGGCACCAGGCATAAGTCAAAAGGCATTTCTTTGATCTCATGCACCTGTTTAATACCTTATAGGACTGCCTGTGTGTCAAAGCATCTTGAGGCGAGTGTCCTTGCCTGATTTACCTTTGTATTTTCCACAGCACCTAAAGAAACTTTCCGAGAAGTAAATAGCCAAAAACACTTGTTGAATGCACGAGTGAAATGTGTAATTAGAGGTCATGAGGGCGTGATGATATATAATAACAAAAATGTTACCTAATGTGTAATCCTAATATGTATCACAACTCTTCATGGTAAAAAAAAATTACAGCGTGTCTCTTGTAAGATCGCATCTTTGAGCCAGAGAGGACTGGCAGACATAAGTGTTTTCACATCAGATGAATGTGAACACAAGGAGGAAAGCACATTTTTTTTTAAAATCACTTTTTCTTCTTAGGTAATGAATATAGAGGCAGCATTCAGCTCATCATTTCAGATTGCTGAGTCATTTGCCACTTGAAATGAATTGAGGGCTGTTAAAGGTTTTATAGAAGAATTCATTAAATATGTATTGAGCCAGCTTAAGATGGAAATCAGTTCAAACAGCAAAACGTTTCAGTTTATGATGGAGATGTTTTACTCCCGCCTGGATTCTGTCCTCCTTTAGTCCATTCACGCTGGCTAGGCTCGAGTCATCCCTGCGGGTCATGGTAATTGCTGTAACTGCTCACGAGGCTGTTCTGAGAGCCAAGTGCAGCATTGTGATTCCAGCCAGGTGTTCCCTCTCCCGGAAGGCACAGTGTTCAGTGAGATCTGTGCATTCACCTAAGTGCTGACACCTTCTGATTGCCCGGAGGTGGGATGTGGAATAAACACACGCGTATGCATACATGTGCACACTTAGTCACACATGTAGACACATGCTCACATGCACACAGGGTGTCCATATTCTTCTCCATGCACTAGTGTTAGCTTTGGGGATCAGGAGGTGGTGGAAAGAAAGGAGAGTTGGGAAGCAACGTAATATGATGGAAAAAGCAAGCAGCTTAGAATGAGACAGACCTGGATTCATATTCCAGCTGTGCCACTTTGTAGTTAAGTGACCAGAGTCAAGTTACTTAATCTGACCCTTGTGAACCGATCTATTAGTACAGGTTTGAAAATAATACCCATCTTTGTGTCTGACACTTAGTGGGTATAAGTATTTCTGCTATAATGTTTTAGATATATTTCTGACATTCTGAAAAATCCTGCTTTACATATAACAAGATAAAGGAAAAATAGAGTTAGACACACTCTATTAAAAATATATACAGTTTGGTAACCAAGCACTAATAAAAATTGTAAAAAATTAAAAACAAAACAAAACAAAAAAAAAGAAAGGAAAACCCCTAAACTAGCAATTAAACAAAAAAGGTAAAAGTCCTAATAAATAAAAGGTAGTATCAAACAAACAAAAAGATTCAGGTAGCTTGACCCAAGGGAGCATCAGGAAGGAAGGCAACACTGAGCATGGAGGCCAGGTCAAATGCATAAAGATCAGGAAGGCCACCAATATGCATTTCCAAAAGAGAGCATTTGGTCAGAATAAGCCAAAAGAAAGAAAATGGGATAAATGGGCATTATGTACAACATTGTAATTTTTTTTCCAGCTTGCTGTTTTCAGCCGAGTTGGTATACTTTGTGTTTAGATGTTGCTCCTTGGTGGCACAAAATTTAATCGGCTGGGAAAAAAACCACTTATTAACCCACAGGATTTCTGCATTTTATTGATGGCATTCCCTTATGTGAGTGAGCTAATTTGCATTACAAAAATAAGATCGAGAGAGCAGACTGTACTTAATATGCACTTCTGAATGCAATAAATAGTATTGTGAAGAACTATGTGATGGCACAGATGATACAGTGAAATGCTTGGCACAGTGTCTGACACAGAGGATATGATAAATAAATATGTTTCTCTCAAAAGATAAAATCAAGATGGGTATAAGTGTTTCGAATCCTGTCCAGAAAAGGGACCAACAAACCAAGAAGGTGAAGAACTTTGCTCTGTTTAATACTAGCCTGGAGTAATTCCAAGTGTCAGAAATGGGACACAAAGTAGGGCTGGGCAGGAGCAGTTGTGACATGGAGAAAATTATTGAGTCTTCACATGCTGAAGAGGAAAATCAACAAATATTGAAAGTCCCGATAACATCTTGATATCCAAGACAAATGAAGACTTTTCAACTTGCCAAGAGATTTCTTAATTACAAAGTATAAACAGTCTGACATGGAGAAGCTTGATAAATTAGTGAAAAGCATTGTGCTTATCCACACTGGGAAAATTGTCTACATTAGGTCTCTGAAGAGAAACCCTCTTATTTCCATTCTTTGCTGGAATATTGCATTAGATGTTGTCACCTAGTTGATTATCATTTAAAATTTAACCTTGATTTCTAGATTAAACTTTTAACATTTATAATGAGAGTAAACATATTGTAAACTATATAACAATCTATAGTTTATAAAGCATATGAAATTTGGATTATTACGAAATCGCCATGGCCTGTGAGAGTTGGATAGAAAACATAATGGGAAAATCTCCCCATCCTCTGATTCACCATGAGCAACCTAAACACAAGCTTTTTGAGATAAATTTCATACCATCACATCTACTGATTCAGTTATTACTACACAGTTGATATACAGAAAAATCAATTCACCCAGGATGGGCCTCCCAGCCAACAACCTTCACAGAATAGCTAATGTGCATTTAGTGGTGGGCTAGGAGATGACAAAGAGGCAACCCTTCTTTTTGAGGAACTCATGATCAGGGTGGTCTGTCCAAAGAGAAGGATGTTTGGGGGACATTTGGAAGGACAGTGTGGCGGCTCAACCTAGAGATTAAGGGAAAGATTCCAGAGATTGAAGATGTGTCTGCAGAATCTGAAGGGTACATAAGAGTTAGCGTGGCAAAGAAAGATGGAGTGTGTGATGAGATTAAGAGAACAGGATGAACAAAGACAGGGAGGTGCAACAACTTCAGGAAATGAGCAGGGAGATGAGCAAGAACTTCAATACCACTGGAAGATAGAGCACAAGTCTGGGACTGTCAGAAAATGAGGATACAGATGCAGTAAGGACCATATTACGGGGCTTATTTTTCTATGCAAAGAGTTTTGATTTATTCTTGTAGCCATCAGGATAAAACTGAAGAGTACTAATTCAAGGAGGAAATGGGTCAATTTGTGATTAAAGATAACTGAGTAGAAGAATGTGGAAGAAAAATATGGGGAGGAGCTGGTCTGGATCAGTGAGACACAAAAATGAAGTTACATTTTGTTTTTTGTAAACCAAAGTCATGTTTAGCCACTGCTCCCAGGGTTCAACCTGCCTTCCCTGTCCTACTGGGTTGGCCAAAATGTTCGTTCGGTTTTAAGTTACAATAAAACACACATTTTTTCATTTTCATGAAGACTTTTATTGAACAACGTATTTGCTCACCGAATGAGCTTTTTTTCCAACCCAATATTTCTTTGTATAATTTTTCTCAATTATCTATCCTACCTCCATCATTTGAAACGAGGGCCTATTTAAATTTGACGTAGTCAAATGGTGAGGGGTCTAGAGTGAGGATGTGCCATGACCAATTATGAAATGGGGAGAACTACACTTAGTTGGAGCAATCATCACAGGCTTCATGGAGGAGGTGACTGTTGAAGAAGTTATGCAATTTAAACAGGAGGAAAGAGCAATAAGAACACTGATCTCAGACTCAGAATTATAATCCAGGCTCCCTTAGTGCAGCAGGTGGCTGTATGTCAGATATATCACCCCTCTCAGAATAAGTTTCTATGTTGCTGACTAGAGAGTCAAGTTGGATAACTATGGCTGGTTTATGTGGCTCTTAAGGTGAAAGGAGTGTGGGGAGGTTGGTTCTTGCTGGATGGAGAAAGAAATGTGCCATGGGACCATGCGAGTGTAGACAAAGGTGATTGGCCTGCATATGAAAGACTGGAAGAGTCATTCTGTGTATTTCACCATTAAAAGGAAAAGTTACACCATTCAAAACCAGCTCTGTCTAAGGTATGGGACTTAGTCACTTCCAGAATATTCAGGTTTGTTGAAAGGCTACTGGAGCCTTTTCCTGAGTCTGATTCCTGGAAATAAGCTTCTGAGTTAGATGATGTCAGCTGAACTTGAGATGCAAATTATACTCCACTGCTCACGTGGTTGCTATTTTTAGCCCTTACAGTGTGTGATTTCTCTCAAGGACAACAGGAATGTTCATAAACTATGCATAGGTCATGATGGTGCTTAATGGAGGAATAACCATTTGTTAACAGAGCATTAAATGTTTGAGTCCATTAGCATAAAATCTATTTTAAAATTTGGGAATATTTTCTAACATGCCTCATTCCACAAACCAGATGAGTGTTGTGATACTGAAATTCATAAAGGTGCCTAGTCTTTTGACCCTACCAGAGTCTGGTAGGTTTTTCACCTAATTCTTTGGAAATGTCGCATTTAATCACTCTATAATGATCAGTTAAACAGTCAGCTGTAACTCCTCATGGGTCCTTTGGAACTCATGAGGAACAATTAGAAGCTGAATCACTTTGCCATCCTTTTATGAGTGGAGGTGGAGGGGGTGTGCCATTCCTTGTTAAAGAGGGGCCTCTGATCATTGTAAAGAGGACGCTGCATGAGCCGCCTCAAAGAAGCCAGACATAGCTGGGACTTCCGTTTGCATGTGTTCAGAATTGCTGGCCATGGTGTCAGATGTTACCTCTCTGTATCTCAGCAAGGGAAACTGAAAGAGGGTTGATAGGAACAGGAGGCAAAAAGAGAAAGAAGTGGGTGGTGTTGCTATCTAGAGCTTTGCCAATCAAGCTGAGAAGAGCTATAAGGTAGAAAGAGCCAAAATCTCTCTGAGCCACATCCTCCCCACTCCCATGGCCAGTTCAAGCAGGGCTCACTTTCATGCCAGGGCAAATGGAGGCAAAGCTGAACAGCAGATCAGAAAAGGAGGTCAGCACAGGGAACCTCTCAGACCAGTTCAAAAATACAGCATTTCTTCCCACACCATTCCTTCACAGAGCTGAGCTTCCTCACTGGGAAGCAATCTGCAATTTAAAATGCTTGAGTGTGGGGCTTCCCTGGTGGCGCAGTGGTTGAGAGTCCGCCTGCCGATGCAGGGGACACGGGTTCGTGCCCCGGTCCGGGAAGATCCCACATGCCGCGGAGCGGCTGGGCCTGTGAGCCATGGCCGCTGAGCCTGTGCGTCCGGAGCCTGCACTCCGCAACGGGAGAGGCCACAGCGGTGAGAGGCCCGCATACCGAAAAAAGAAAAAAAAGAAAAAAGAAAAATAAAATAAAATAAAATGCTTGAGTGTGAAGATTTAACTTCTGAATCTTGTAGGGTTGGAGCACCCCAAGTCTGTGGGTAAGGCCCTAACCTTGACTCTCTTGAGATGAGGGGAATGCAATTTCAATGCTTTGGCCAGAGAATGGAATGAAATATTTATTAGAGACTTCTGTCTATTTTGTTTTCTCATAACACTTGAATCTCCATTTTACAACTACCCCCAGAGGCTTTGGACAGAGAGTATTTCTGAAAGATCAATGGTAATTGCAAGAGTAGAGAACAGGTCAAAAATTGGCATTACCTTTTAAAATTAGAATAACTAGTGAAAGGCATAGATCTTAGGTATTTGGAAAATTCTGTCTGGTCTGGCAGGGACCTTAGAGACAGCTGACCTAACTCTTTTGTTTTGCAAATGAAGGAATTTACACAGGTTAAATTACTTGCCCCAGGTAACAACTCTAGCTGGTGGCAGAGCTGTTCCTAGAAACCAAGTATCCTAACTCCCTGGGAAGAAGTTTCACGATTAGTCATTTTTTAATCAATAACAATCAGAATAATAGCAATTACATTTCCACAACCAAACAGCTTGAGGTAATTTTGTATTTGAAATGGAAAATGATTAATACAAACCTAAGAAAAAAGAGGGTGATCATATATTAAGTGTATATATATATATATATATATATATATATATATATATGTATGTATAATGCTAAAAATGGTAAAGTTGAAACTTTGGGGCTCACATTAACGTTTTCTTGGGCTAACTTGAGATGTGTTTAAATTAACATCATTGATATAATTATGTACTCACATATATTTAACAAACCTCAGCTACTTGTATTTATCATATTGAAAAAATGAAGCATATGCTGTATTGAGGCCTTTGGTAATTACATTATTCATGGTCCTGATATATTATAATATTTTGTATCAGTTTGTGTTTGTCTTCCTACATCTCAAATGCAAAACAACCTCCCTTATTGTTATGATGCATTACAAATCAGAACATACTCGTGTCAAAACATGCAACATTTAAGATTCAAAACACTGTGAGTTTAATAGACTTATTTATGACCCTGACTATTTCACAGATCTTTTCACATTTACTAAATTGTGTGTTTTAATTTGCCAATGTAGATTGGTTTTAAAATAAATTTCCAGGGTTTAATATCCATTAAAAAAAGGTAAAATGATTTTAACTTCTTAATCACATTCCTATTTCGATGACCTCTGTATGTGTGAAGTTAATACCTCATTGAAATGAGTGGGTAAAGGAAGGGCAGTTCACATTATTTATGTTAACTGCAGAATTTCATTAAGGAATGATTTCTTTGTCTTGCTTCTCTTTTTTTACATCTTTTTCCACACTCCAGTCCAGGGAAAGTCTTACAAAATCCAGCTGAACCTGACATTTGAATACCTTTGTGCCTTAGTCACGGGGACACAATGGAAATGACTGGAAAGAAGTTATCTTCTACTTTTCCCTGTGATACCTTAACCTCTAGGGGGCTGCTATTCCTATCAAGAATACTAAGAATTGGGGTGGAACTGTAGGAGATTGTGTCTTCTTTTATTTACCACACCTGCTAATCCATGTAAAGTTATTATAGTGATCTCATATCAGGGCTTTTATTTTTCTTGGAAAAAAATATTAATTGCTTTAACAAAGATTCTACCTTATAAGTCTTCATTCTTCTTAGTACCCATTTTTGTAACATAGCTTTTTGTTTAGAAAGTGTCCTGAAGTCTTTTGGTAAAGAGAGATCTCAAAGAAGCACTACATTCTAAGATGCCTAGAAACATGTCTCCCTTGGATGCCTCACCTTGCCATCTATAATCTTACAAAGTGTGAATCATTTATTGGGGAGGAGAGGTGGCATGCACTGTCTGCTGGGAACAAATAGGCGTGTCTGGATTTGTATACTAGCCTTGCCTCCACAGTGGCCTTGCAAGTAAGAATTAATCGGGGTTGCAATTACTAATGTCATTTCTACACTCTTTGTGCATGTGTATGTGTGTGTGTGTGTGTGTGTGTGTGTGTGTGTGTGTGTGTGTATACCCAAGCAAAATGTTTGGATGTGAATATTGATGGGGTTTATTACTATGGACCCACTCTGTCGGTCTTGAAAAACATTAGGCTTCTCTTCAAAGAAAACAGAGGTGCCAGGTAAGGCATATGAATGAAATACACAAGAGTATTAATCCTATTGAATTTCAAGTGTTTTGCTATAATCTTGATACAGGGTAGTTAGGCCTAGGAAGCAAAAAAAAAAAAAAATAAAGAATTTGAGAGTTTGGTGGATTATTATAAACCTGTTGGAAAATTGCTTTTAAAAATACAAGTGTGACAAATGATTGTACAAATAAACTGTGGGCCGTGTTTTCTTATTCATTAATTTGTTCATTCATGCAATAAGTGTTTTTGATGGCCCACTACATTTCAGGCCTTCTTATAGGCAGCACAGATAGAGTAGTGAACAAAACAGACAGAAATATTGGCTGTCATGGGGCTTATATTCTTTGGAAAAGAAAATCAGTATTAGTCATTCATTGTTAAACAATTCCTAGGCTAAGTTTAGATTAATAAGTAGTGATAGTCTAGTAAGTATTCACAAATTTCTGGATGGAATAGTTTTCCAGTAACATACACAGATTTTATATTCAGATGCTGATTATTGTTTTGCTTATCACTGGCTGAATCCCAGTGTTTCAGAATCAGCCCATCGCATTTGGACCCATTGAGCTGAGTTAGGGAGTTTCTCCATTTCCATCTTCATATTCCCAGAGTCCACAGTGATTGAACTGAGCAGACAGTGCTGCGTTATTGCCTTCTGTTTGGCTTATTACCACCATGACCTCTAGATCTCTCTCAGTACCAGCTCTAAATAAATTTAAAATTGGAATCCTTGGGTGTCAGGCATTGAGAAAGAATATGAACTTTGCACTTGACCTCATAGCTTTTTATTCCAAGTTTATACTCAATACATTATAATAGACAAAACAAATCTCAGTCTTATAGAGTTGATGAGGAATGATCCATGTAAATTAAAATGTGCCAGCTTTACTGTAGGGGAAATCTTGGCTTGCTGTGTGGAGTCCTGGGAGTTGGGTTATTAGCCATTTTGAATTCACATACCTGAATGCAAAGGCTTGGAATGTTATAGGTGTTTTTTCAGAACCCAGATCTGTGCTCTTGCAGAAGTTACCTCCATCTCGTTTTTTTTTTTTTTTTTTTTTTTTTTAGTTTCCAAATTTGTTTTTACGGGAGGGGAGAATGAGCCACAAGAGTCAGTTTCATTTTTTTAACTAATTATCTCATGATTATTTTTTTTTAACATCTACCCAGATCTGTGCTCTGGCGGAAGTTACCCCCCTCTCGTTTTTTTTTTTTTTTTTTTTTTTTTTAGTTTCCAAATTTGTTTTTACGGGAGGGGAGAATGAGCCACAAGAGTCAGTTTCATTTTTTTAACTAATTATCTCATGATTATTTTTTTTTAACATCTTTATTGGAGTATAACTGTTTTACAATAGTGTGTTAGTTTCTCCTTTACAACAAAGTGAATCAGTTATACATATACATATGTTCCCATATCTCCTCCCTCTTGCGCCCCCCTCCCTCCCACCCATATATATGTGTTAGCATACGGTATTTGTTTTTCTCCTTCTGACTTACTTCACTCTGTATGACAGACTCCAGGTCTATCCACCTCATTACAAATAACTCAGTTTCATTTCTTTTTATGGCTGAGTAATATTCCATTGTATATATGTGCCACATCTTCTTTATCCATTCATCTGTTGATGGACACTTAGGTTGCTTCCATGTCCTGGCTATCGTGAATAGAGCTTACCTCCATCTCTTTAACCAAATCATGTTTCTACATAAAGAAAAGTGGATTGGCTCAGTACCAAATGCCTCTAATATTATTGACCCCATAGTCATGGTCCCAGTGCTTTGCCATATCTTCTGATCTTACCAGCAGGTGAAATTTTCTTGCAAAAATGAAGATCCTTCTTGAGTCCTTGCTGAAAGCATCAGCATTTGCTACTATGCCTTCAAAGAAAAAAGAAAAAAATCTGCCCCAAATATGTTCTTTTCCTGGACTTAAATCCTTTATAGCCTGAAGGCAAATGGGAAGGTAGATCTGGGTTTTCTCTTATTGAGTTTTTGATTTATCTGTACACTTTCCTGGATCAGTAGTGTATCAACGCATGTCCCTACAGTTCACTTAATGTGGCACATGGGAATCCTGTAGCTATATTACTACCATTCCTGGCTGTGATTTTTGACAAAAAAAGACCATGTCTTGTACAGGTACATGAATAATAGTCACAGTGCTAAATATGGGGTGTATGCAGTTCTTTTAAAAACTTACCTCAATTCCAGGTACATTGAAGGGAGAAGCTTGGCTCTCTAGATTTTGAGGCCTGAGTATCTTTTGGAGAAATTCTGAGTCAAGTTTCAGCCATTGTGATGCAAAGAATAGAACTGTATGTGGGACTGAAAACAAGGAAGTCACAGGAAATCTTTGAATGTACAATGATCATTACTCCTTTCTAGAAAGGAAATTTGGAGGTGGGAGGGGAGGTAGCAGTTTTTAATAAGCAAGAGAACTTACTTATGAGACTTGTTTTGAGTCCCCACAAGATGGGTAAATCACCATACTTGCCCTCCAGAATCTTAAATGTTCCTGTAGAGAACTTACCTGGGTTCAGTCATGTATTCAGTCCAGATGCTCTCAGTAACACCTCACTATCTCAAGTCTGCCTCCTTGGAACAAACTTCCCCTGTGTGAATGGTAGGCAGGGCATACATTCCAAAAACAGGAGGGGTGAGGAGCCTCCAATTGCCTGGGTCCAGCCTGTGGGTCAACCAGAGGAAGTCATGTCCTCTTGAAGACCTCATCCAACAGAAACTAAAACAGAGAGGTTAAGTAATCTGCTTGAGTTCACACAGTTGGCTAGTGGTGGCTCTAGGATTCAAACCTAGGCACTAAGACTGCAGAGACAAAGATGGCAGTCACAATGTATGCAACGCAGTCTCTCCTAATAAAGAAATCTTCTAGGGAAATTGTGTAGGACCAGGACTAAGCTTCTCAACCCTGGCTACTCATCACACTCATCTGCAGAGGTTTTAAAAATTTCTGATACCTTCTAGGGAGGAAATTGAAACAAGAAGCAAATAATTCGGGTTGAAGCTACTTCTCTGAATTTTTGCAAGCTGCATTTATCAGCCAAGGGCTGTTTATCGAGCATGTGCCACTGTACTATGTGTTGGGACTGTGGTGTGACTGACCAGATTCTGGCCTCACAGAGCTTCTATAATTGCAGGCCATGTGTACACAGAATTATACAAATTACACAGAAGTCCAGGTGGTTATGAGAGTGTTTAATAGAAGGACCTAATGGTGTCTGATAGTCAGAGAAGTCTTCCTTGAGGAAGTGACATTTGGGCTGACACTTGGAAAGATGCTTGAGGTTGGCTTATTCTTTATCATATGTTGATCAAAGTAAGAAAATTCCAGGAATCCAAAGTCTCTTTTATTCCTTCCCTCAAAATAAATATTTTTAAAGTCAAGCTGGATGCAATATGATTTTGGCTAAAAATTGATAATAGTTATTGGAATCAAAATAAGCATTCACCATGTATTATAGTGGAAGGTATATTTAGATTTTTCCCCATCTCTGCCTCTGTTCACTCCCATCCAAAGGAGAATATGTGAAAGTCACCCATCTCCTCTTTAAAGTGGAATATGAAGTTCCCAGTTAGTGGCATTTTGGTAGCATTGGTTTCAGAAAGAGGCTGGAAGTTTGTCGGTGTTCCCACAAACACCAGGTCTACCTTCACTCTCCTTTAGGCCCCTGACCTCCCTCCAGGATGAGCTCCTTGACTCTAGGTGGTCTCCTTAACTCCTGTCTCTTCCCTAGTGAATCCACTCTCCATGCTACTACTGGGGTTAGCTCCCTAAAAAGCAAATCTGATGATGGCACATTTGATGATGATATTGTTTCTTAAGCCACAACACAAGCCCTTCATGATCAGCCTCTTTCCCCTACCTTGTCCTCCCAGTCAATTCAAAACACCCTCAAGCCGCAGCTACTGTGAACAGTTGCTAGAGCAGGTCACACTCTCCCACACTCCAGTGCCTTTACATTTACTGTCTCATCCACCTAAAGTACTTTTCTCAGCCTTCAACCTCTACCTTGTTAACCCTTACTTATTCTTAAATACTCAGGTCTAGCTTCAGCTTCTTTAGGAAATCATTCTTACTGCCCCGGTACCAGTGAGATATCTGTCTGTCCTATGCATTCTCATTGCACCTGGCATGTTTCTCTCTCATAGACTTATCTCACACCATCAAACTGATGCCACTAGCCGTGTGTGGATATTTAAATTTACAATGTAAACTGGCACAGCTACTATGGAAAACAGTATGGAGGGTCCTCAAGAAACTAAAAATAGAACTATCATATGATCCAGAAATCCTACTTCTGGGTACACATCCCAAAGATACAAAGTTATTACCTCAAAGAAATATCTGTACTTCCAGTTCATTGCGGTATCGCTCACAACAGTCAAGGTCTGGAAACAACCTCAGTGTCACCCAACAGATGATATATATATATATATATATATATATATATATATATATATAATGGAATATTGTTCAACCTTATGAAAGAAGAAAACCCTGTCATTTGCAACAACATGGATAAACCTGCAGGGCATTATACTAAGTGACATAAGCCATACAGAGAAAGACAAATACTACATGGTATCACTTATATGTAAAATCATTTAAAAAAAGTCAAATTTATAGAAATGGAGAGTAAAAAAGTAGTTGTCAGGGACAGGGGTTTGGGGAAAATAGGATATATATATATATATATATATATATATAATGGAATATTGTTCAACCTTATGAAAGAAGAAAACCCTGTCATTTGCAACAACATGGATAAACCTGCAGGGCATTATACTAAGTGACATAAGCCATACAGAGAAAGACAAATACTACATGGTATCACTTATATGTAAAATCATTTAAAAAAAGTCAAATTTATAGAAATGGAGAGTAAAAAAGTAGTTGTCAGGGACAGGGGTTTGGGGAAAATAGGGAGAAGATGGTAAAAGGATACAAACATTCAGTTATAAGGTGATTAAGGTCTGAGGATCTAATGAATAACATGATGACTATAGTTGATAATACTGTACATATAATTGAAATTTGATAAGAGAGTAGGACTTAAACGTTCTCATCAAAAAAGAAAAAGTAAATATGGGAGGTGATGGATGTGGTAATTAACTCAATGGAGGGAAACCTTTCACAGTATATATGTATGTCAAATCATCACGTTGTACACTTTCAATATCTTACAATTTTTTTGTCAATTACATCTCAATAAACCTGAAAACTAAATTTGCAATAATTAAAGTTAAATACAGATTTTGTTTCTCAGTCACACTAGTGCCATTTTAAATGCTTAATAGCATGTGTGATTAGGGGTCACCAAACTGAACATCAGAATTGTAAAACTTTTTCACCATTGCAGAAAGTTCTATTGGACAATGCTGTTACCTTCCTCTTTGGTTTGAACATCTTGGGGTCATGTGTTTCCACAGTAGATATTTGCTGAAAAAAAAAAAGTAAATTATTAATACCTGAGTTTCATATCTGTTCTGTTATTTCATATAAGCAATCAAAATCTTTTCATTTTGATCTAACAAAACACATTTTGACCAAAGGGGATTCTGGACAGGCAGGATAAAAAGTTAGAGAAGAAAAGAAGGGTAGTGCCCCTGGTATATCTCTTGTCTTAAGCTCTGGAAAGGATCAAACTTCCATCCTGTCTCATTACTAAGAAGGAAGACAGTATAAGTTTAGAGTCTCATTCTGGGAAACCATTCATTTGACTTTTTTTTCTGAGTTGGGTGTGAGAAATTATAGCAGGTACAAATATTGCTTACAGAAACAGGCTCTATTGTTTCTCCTACAAATAAAGTCCATTAGACCGTGTCACTTTTGGTTTAAAGACAATACTAATGGTAGCCTAAATGTGTAGTTTTAATTGCTAAGGGGAGTGAATGTTCAGCTTAAAGTGGTAAGAGGAGAAATTGGGGTGATTTAAGTTATTCACCAGCCATCGACCATGCAGTTAGCTAGTTTAAAGATGTTGCTTTAAGCATGGACTGTTCTCTAGGATTATAACATGATCAGAAGCAATGCCCAGATCTAGGAGGATCAAGTGTAATGAGCAAGGAAAATCTATTCTCCAGAAAAATAAGTGAGGCTTTGGGCCCTCAAACCTGTTTTATAAAAAAAAGAGGCTGATCCTGAAAAGAAGGAAACATGAAAGAATAGAAGGAAGTTGTTTTTGGTTGTTGCTTCTGTTTTGTTTTCTGAATGCAGCTGCACTATACCGTCTCCTAATTCTACAATTAGTTTATGGAAAGTATTCAGTGATCACGTTTTCATCCTTTTCAAGTTGGATATGCTTCTAAGTTGTACGGGCTCTCTCAAACCTTCATTCTAGGTAGCCAGTGGTAATTGGTGTAGCTTCCAAAGTTTGAAATAAGCCTAGGAGTAAGTCCTACTTTTAAATGACTCATAATTACTGGCAGATTTAGCTGGATTTATATGATTTAATAGTTGGTCCCCACTTTCTCTGTTCTTCTTCCTCCATTGACTTTGGATGGAAATTTGTTTAGTTAAAAAAAAAGAAAACAACAACAAAAAATCAGATCATATTGTGTTTACAATTCTGAATATAACCATTTGTCAATATGACCAAGCTACTGCTCGTACCATTAGTTGAGTTAACCTAAAGAGAGCCAATCCTAGCACCTGTTTGGGAATTTTTTAAGGAGAAAATTAGTTAACAATAACACAGGAGAAAAGAAAAAACAACCTTTATCCTACCACCCCCAAAACACTGTTTTTGTTTGTGTCTATAATTTTCCAGCATCTGTCTACATGTATACACATCTTATCGATTGTAGTTTACGTACTACTTTGCATTTGTTTTTTTCTCTCTCTCTCAAGATTACATTTCAAACATTAAAAAATTCAGTTTTGGAAAGTGATAACTCTAGTATCACTCTGCAGTAGTTTGAAGAGACATTTACTGCCTAAGGAATCCCAACAAATCATTCCAGGCTTCTGTCAGGCTCCAGTGACACCATGTAGGAGGTAAGAAATAAAAAAAAATAATGTAACCCTGTGAGGGAAGAAGACAACAGAGTTGCCAAGTGCTATTGTCTGACAAGACATCTTTAGAGAGGCTAGGATGAAAACCACACAAATTACTGAAAACAATTTAAGGAACTGGAGATCTTTCAAGTGTGGGAAAGGAAGATGTAAAGGATAGTGGTGTCTGGAGGAATCTGTTCTTTTTCGCAAGAATATGTGGTAAAGGTGGTTAGCTAAGTGAGTTCGTATATTTGCAAAAGAGTGCCCTCTTGGTCTGGGAAAGAAGGGACATGCCAGTCACACTGCATTGGAGGGGAAAGTGCAGATTTTGTCCTGCAGAGCTGAAGGCTTTTGTGGCAGGGCCCACCCATCCCTGCCTTAGTCAGACATCATCCTTGCCCTGACCTTGCAAAAAAGTGTCTGCATTTTCTGCAGCTGTCTGAGCCATGCAGCTTCTGAAATATCCTGTCTTTGTGAAAGGCCACTGCTACCTGGCATAGTAACATAGCAAACACACATGCATTCTGTGTGTGCATGCTCCCCATCTGTTCAAGGGGTACAAAGAAGACACACTCTCTACCTTTTCTTTACTCTTCTGCCATGCTCGGGTTTTTTTCTTAGGATATGACTCTCGGAAGGGGAGAGATCTAGGTTTATCATACAGCTGATGATACAGGGAAAGCACTGTGGATTTAACTAACCTTTTGCTTTGGTGACTTAGACGTCAGTAAACTCAAACTCAATTTTTTTTTTTTTTTTTTTTTTTGGCTGTACGCGGGCCTCTCACTGTTGTGGCCTCTCCCGTTGCGGAGCACAGGCTCTGGACGCGCAGGCTCAGCGGCCATGGCTCACGGGCCCAGCCGCTCCGTGGTATGTGGAATCTTCCCGGACCGGGGCACGAACCCGTGTCCCCTGCATCGGCAGGCGGACTCTCAACCACTGCGCCACCAGGGAAGCCCTCAAACTCAATTTTTGCTCTTCAAATTGACGGGCTGGAGTAAGAGGAAAAATGAAAGAGTGAGCCCGCTGTTTTCTTGATGCCTTCTGTGTCTCTGGCGTACCTGATTTGTTTATAGAAGGGTATCGTCATGCTGGAAAAAATCATCACTGGCCTGAATCCTCAGAAAGAAGCTGAGGGTGATTTTCCCATAATTCCAGGCTCCTGGGTTATGCCACATTCTCTCTGTGTGCCCTTGACATTTCTGGTTCTCTTGTTTCCTTTCTTAAAATAAGAGGGATGGACTTTATAGATGTCATTTACGTTTGCTTCTAGTTCTACCACTTTACAGTTCAATGCTTTATTTATGGTTGGCCCTGCACAGTGAGGATAATGATACACGTAGAAGTTTATAAGAGGAGGTGGGGGAAGGGAAAATTTGTTAAGGGCTTATAGGGTGCTGAGCACCGGGTTGAGCACTGCATCTATGTGATATCCTTTAATCCCTAACTATGAGGTAAAAAAAAAGTCCCACTCTCAATATAAGATGAAGAAACGGGTCAGAGATAAATAAGTGGCCAGTGTCTTCAAGCCAGCATGCTGCAGAATCAGAAAAGGAGCACAACTTTCTTTGACTCCCACGTCCAGCCGCTTCTAACTCTGCTTTGTCAGTACCCTGCTGCCCACTCCCCAGCGCATGGCCTGTGCCATCTCGTCTCCTGCAGAACCCTCTGATCTGAGGGTGTTGCAGGAGAGCATGGAGAGGACTTGACCACCAATTCACCCGTGAGCTGGACCCAGGCAATAGGAGGCTCCACACCCCTCCCCGTCCTTGGGATGTATGCTCTGCCCACTATTCCCAGAGTGGGAGCCTGTTTCAAGGACGCAGCCTGGAGAGAGCAAGGTGTAACTGAAACCATCTGGACAGTGTACATGACTGAGCCCAGCTAAGGCTTCTTTATGAACTTTTAAGATTCTGGTAGGCAGGTGCAGACATCACTTGTCCTGAGGCCACCCAAGACAAGCCTCGTAGTAAGTTCCCTTCCTTGTTAAAATTGCCACCTACGAATCTGGAGTAGCTCTTTTTCTCCAGTCTCTCCTTGCTCCGTCTGTAGGGGGACCGGTTTCAGATTTCACCTGGGAAGCTCCCAAGGTTTAGAACCAACAGAGGGAGAAGAGTGGACAGCAGAATACCGGTCATGGGAGCAAGCTTTGGAATCAATACCTAATTTGGAAAGAGATCAGAGGAACAACTCTGAACGATCTTTGTGCTTTATTTTTATTAAATGAAAAGCATAAAACATTAAAGGTAATATTCATAGTGACACTCTCATAATCCCATCATCTGAAAACAGCTATGTTAATTATTGCATGTTTTATACATCCGTAACTATTTCATATATTTACAATTATCGTCTCCCTGTGGCTTTTGCTCTGCCGTTATAAAAATTAATATTATTTCATAAACATTTTGAGGGGTGCTTTAGCTGTCCCCCTTTATCATGTTCTACCTCTAATCTCCTCTGTGTAACACATGCAGAACATATGGCAAAGAATAAAATGACTTCAGACCAAATGACAATTTTCTAATAAATTTCTGTTTGGAATATGTCAAAAACTGTACATATTGACTCTATACAAATGAAAACATATTAATTCTATAGAAATTAAGATAAGGTTTCAATTTCTATCTTTCTCTCTATATGTGTATATACATATATATACACACACGCACACATATTTTTCTTTTCAAGCAAGGCATTTATGGTTGATTCACTTTGCTAATAAGCGCACCTTTGAGTCATTGATCACACATGTTAGCATAATGTCACACCTAAATTTCATTAATTTGATAAGAAATCTATACATTTTTAGCTCTGTTTGCCATATATAGAAGTACATCATATACCCCTAAAAATTTGGAAAGCAAAGGCTTCAGTTAGTCTAATTCTAATTAGAAGAAATAAATGGTGCATTATATGAGAGGAAAAGCCAGGCACCATCATTCACTCCTACAAGTTTGCCATGTTAATTTTCTCTTTTTTTTAACATCTTTATTGGAGTATAATTGCTTTAATATGGTGTGTTAGTTCCTGCTGTATAACAAAGTGAATCAGCTATACATACACATATATCCTCATATCTCCTCCTTCTTGCGTCTCCCTCCCACCCTCCCTATCCCACCCCTCTAGGTGGTCACAAAGCATAGAGCTGATCTTCCTGTGCTATGTGGCTGCTTCCCATGAGCTATCTATTTTACATTTGGTAGTGTATATATGTCCATGCCACCCTCTCACTTCGTCCCAGCTTACCATTCCCCCTCACGTGTCCTAATGTCCATTCTCTACGTCTGAGTCTTGATTCCTGTCCTGCCCCTAGGTTCTTCAGAACCATTTTTTTTCTTTAGATTCCATATATATGTGTTAGTATACAGTATTTGTTTTTCTCTTTCTGACTTACTTCACTCTGTATGACAGACTCTAGGTCCATCCACCTCACTACAAATAACTCAATTTCATTTCTTTTTATGGCTGAGTAATATTCCATTGT
>NC_041229.1:6459040-6459663 GCF_002837175.3 Physeter macrocephalus | reverse complement strand
GAACATCCATACTGTTCTCCATAGTGGCTGTATCAATTTACATTCCCCCTAACAGTGCAAGAGGGTTCCCTTTTCTCCACACCCTCCCCAGAATTTATTGTTTGTAGATTTTTTGATGATGGAAATTCTGACAAGTGTGAGGAGATACCTCATTATAGTTTTGATTTGCATTGCTGTAATGATTAGAGATGTTGAGCATCATTTCATGTGTTTGTTGGCAATATGTATATCTTCTTTGGATAAATGTCTATTTAGGTCTTCTGCTCATTTTTGATTTTTTGATACTGAGCTGCATGAGCTGCCTGTATATTTTGTTGATTAATCCTTTGTCAGTTGCTTCATTTACAAATATTTTCTCCCTTCCTGAGGGTTGTCTTTTTATCTTGTTTATGGTTTCCTTGGCTGTGCAAAAACTTTTAAGTTTCATTAGGTCCCATTTGTTTATTTTTGTTTTTATTTCCCTTTCTCTAGGAGGTGGGTCAAAAGGATCTTGCTGTGATTTATGTCATAGAGTGTTCTGCCTATGTTTTCCTCTAAGAGTTTTATAGTGTCTGGCCTTACATTTAGGTCTTTAATCCATTTTGAGTTTATTTTTGTGTATGGTGTTAGGGAGTGTTCTAATT
>NC_041229.1:6390804-6459030 GCF_002837175.3 Physeter macrocephalus | reverse complement strand
TCTTTTCTCCATTGTATATTCTTGCCTCCTTTATCAAAAATAAGGTGACCATATGTGCATGGGTTTATCTCTGGGCTTTCTATCCTGTTCCACTGATCTATATTTCTGTTTTTGTGCCAGTACCATACTGTCTTGATTACTGTAGCTTTGTAGTATAGTGTAAAGTCAGGGAGCCAGATTCCTCCAGCTCCGTTTTTCTGTCTCAAGATTACTTTGGCTATTCGGGGTCTTTTGTGTTTCCATACAAATTGTGAAATTTTTTGTTCCAGTTCTGTGAAAAATGCCATTGGTAGTTTGAAAGGGATTGCATTGAATCTGTAGATTGCTTTGGGTAGTATATAGTCATTTTCACAATGTTGATTCATCCAATCCAAGAACATGATATAAGTTTTCTGGTACCATCTTTAGGATTCTCTATGTATAGTATCATGTCATTTGCAAACAGTGACAGTCTTACTTCTTCTTTTCTGATTTGAATTCCTTTTGTTTCTTTTTCTTCTCTGATTGCTGTGGCTAAAACTTCCAAAACTATGTTGAATAATAGTGGTGAGAGTGGGCAACCTTGTCGTGTTCCTGATCTTAGAGGAAATGGTTTCAGTTTTCACCACTGAGAATGATGTTGGTGTGGGTTTGTCATATATGGCCTTTATTATGTTGAGGTAAGTTCCCTCTATGCCTACTTTCTGGAGAATTTTTATCATAAATTGGTGTTGAATTTTGTCAAAAGCTTTTTCTGCATCTGTTGAGATTATCATATGATTTTTATCCTTCAGTTTGTTAATGTGGTGTGTCACGTTGGTTGACTTGTGTATATTGAAGAATCCTTGCATTCCTGGTATAAGCCCCACTTGATCATGGTGTATGAGCCTTTTAATGTGCTGTTGGATTCTGTTTGCTAGTATTTTGTTGAGGATTTCTGCATCTATGTTCATCAGTGATATTGGCCTGTAGTTTTCTTTTTCTGTGACATCTTTGTCTGGTTTTGGTACCAGGGTGATGGTGGCCTTGTAGAATGAGTTTGGAAGTTTTCTTCCCTCTGCTATATTTTGGAAGAGTTTGAGAAAGATAGGTGTTACCTCTTCTGTAAATGTTTGATAGAATTCCCCTGTGAAGCCATCTGGGCCTGGGTGTTGTTTGTTGGAAGATTTTTAATCACAGTTTCAATTTCAGTGCTTGTGATTGGTCTGTTCATATTTTCTGTTTCTTCCTGGTTCAGTCTCAGAAGGTTGTGCTTTTTTAACAGTTTGTCCATTTCTTCCAGGGTGTCCATTTTATTGGCATATAGTTACTTGTAGTAATCCCTCATGATCTTTTGTATTTCTGCAGTGTTTGTTGTTACTTCTCCTTTTTCATTTCTAATTCTATTGATTTGAGTCTTTTCCCTTTTTTTCTTGATGAGTCTGGCTAACGGTTTATCAATTTATAGGTTTTTGGTCATCGTGTTTTCATTGTTATTTGTTTCTAGGTATTTTTTTATTTCCTCTTTGATTTTTTTCAGTGATCTCTTGGTTATTTAGTAGTGTATTGTTTG
This sequence comes from Physeter macrocephalus, assembly GCF_002837175.3. Classification (NCBI taxonomy): domain Eukaryota; kingdom Metazoa; phylum Chordata; class Mammalia; order Artiodactyla; family Physeteridae; genus Physeter; species Physeter macrocephalus. The sequence continues at coordinate 6,457,499 of NC_041229.1, read as the reverse complement.
GCCTCAGTGTGTTTGTATTTTTTTACAGTTTTTATTCCTGTAATTGATATGTAGTCTCATAACATTGTGGTTGGAAAAGATACTTGATATGATTTCAATTTTCTTAAATTTAAAAGGCTTGATTTGTGACCCCAAATATGATCTATCCTAGAGAATGTTTCATGTGCACTTGAGAAGAAAGTGTACTCTGTTGTATTAAATGGAATGTGCTATAAATATCTATTAAGTCCATCTTGTTTAATGTATCATTTACAGCTTGTGTTTCCTTATTTATTTTCATTTTGCTTGATCTGTCCATTGGTGAAAGTGGGGTGTTAAAGTCCCCTACTATGAATGTGTTACTGTCAATTTCCCCTTTTATGGCTGTTAGGATTTGCCTTATGTATTGAGGTACTCCTATGTTTGGTGCATAAATATTTACAATTGTTATATCTTCTTCTTGGATTGATCCCTTGATCATTATGTAGTGTCCTTCTTTGTCTCTTGTAGTAGGCTTTATTTTAATGTCTATTTTGTCTGATATGAGAATTGCTCTTCCAGCTTTCTTTTGATTTCCATTTGCATGGAATATATTTTTCCATCTGCTCACTTTCAGTCTGTATGTGTCCCTAGGTCTGAAATTGGTCTCTTGGATACAGCATATATATGGGTCTTGTTTCTGTGTCCTTTCAGCCAGTCTGTGTCTCTTGGTTGGAGTATTTAATCCATTTACATTTAAGGTAGTTTTTGATATGTATGTTCCTATTACAATTTTCTTAATTTTTGAGGTTTGTTATTGTAGCTCTTTTCCTCCTCTTGTGTTTCCTGCCTGGAGAAGTTCCTTTACATTTGTTGTAAATCTGGTTTGGTGGTGCTGAATTCTCTTAGCTTTTTCTTGTCTGTAAAGTTTTTAATTTCTCCATTGAATTTGAATGAGATCCTTGCTGGGTAGAGTAATCTTGGTTGTAGCTTTTTCCCTTTCATCACTTTAAATATGTCCTGCCACCCCTCTCTGGCTTGTAGAGTTTCCGCTGAAAGATCAGCTGTTAACCTTATGGGGATTCCCTTGTTGTTTTTTGTTGCTTTTCCCTTGCTGCTTCTAATATTTTTTCTTTGTATTTAATTTTTGATAGTTTGATTAACATGTGTCTTGGAGTGTTTCTCATTAGATTTATCCTGTATGGGAGTCTCTGTGCTCCTGGACTTGATTGACTATTTCCTTCCCCATATTAGGGTAGTTTTCAACTATAATCTCTTTAAATATTTTCTCAGTCCCCTTTTTTTTTTCTCTTCTTCTTCTGGGACCCCTATAATTTGAATTTTAGTGCATTTAATGTTGTCCCAGAGGTTTCTCAGGCTGTCCTCAATTCTTCTCATTCTTTTTTCTTTATTCTGCTCTTTGGTATTTATTTCCAGTATTTTATCTTCCAGGTCACTTGTCTGTTCTTCTGCCTCAATTTTTCTGCTATTGATTCCTTCTAGATAATTTTAAATTTCATTTGTTGTGTTGTTCATCATTGTTTGTTTGTTCTTTAGTTCTTCTAGGTCCTTGTTAAAGTTTCTTGTATTTTCTCCACTCTATTTCCAAGATTTGGAGCATCTTTACTATCATTACTCTGAATTCTTTTTCAGGTAGACTACCTATGTCCTCTTCATTTGTTTGGTGTGGTGGGTTTTTACCTTGCTCCTTCATCTGCTGCATATTTCTCTGTCTTCTCACTTTGCTTAACTTATTGTGTTTGGGGTCTCCTTTTTGCAGGCTGCAGGTTCATAGTTTCCATTGATTTCTGTGTCTGCCCTAGTAGGTAAGGTTGTTCCAGTGGTTTGTTTAGGCTTCCTGGTGTAGGTGACTGGTGCCTGTGTTCTGGTGGATGAGGCTGGATTTTGTCTTTCTGTTGGGCAGTACCGCATCTGGTGGTGTGTTTTAGAGTGTCTGTGAACTTACTGTGATTTAGGCAGCCTCTCTGTTGATCGGTGGGGTTGTGTTCCTGTCTTTCTAGTTGTTTGGCATAGAGTTTCTAGCACTGTAGCTTGTTGGTTTTTGAGTGGAGTTGGGTTTAGCGTTGAGGTGGAGATCTCTGGGATAGCTTTTACCATTTGATATTACATGGGGCTGGGAAGTCTCTGGTGGACCAATGTCCTGAACTCAGCTCTCCCACCTCAGAAGCTCAGGCCTGACACCTGGCTGGAGCACCAAGACTCTGTCAACCACACAGTTTCTCTTGGTCTTCTCTTTCTTATCTGTTAGTATTGGAGGGCTCCTGCAGAGTTTGGGGGAGCTGGGGCTTACCACAGGGACAAGGACACTGGCAGCAGAAGTTCTGGGAAGTCTGCCATGTTCATTTGATGGCAAATTTTGTGCAGAATGAGAAGGATAAACATCACATGCAGACCACTTTGATGTGTATGTATCATTGCCCTGATTGACCTAGGCCTACAAGAGAATCAGTTCCAAAAAGTTTATAATCCGAGGACTCTTTCATTTATCACCAGAGAATTAGCAGAATGAAATTATCTGGATGGCAGTAAGACTTTATCCCACAGCTGCCCCATAGGTTTACAGCCAAGATGAGCTACCCCAGACACCCAGTAAACTCAGATGCTTACAGTTTTGCCCTTGCCTTTGTTGACTAAGGTCACTTGTTTTCTAACTGCTATTTATTGAGATTGGATTTGCCTGTTTTTTTTTTTGTTCTGTTACAACCTTTCTAATCATGTTTCCCTTTTATCCAGGCAGTGTGATGACCACAAATGTCCTTAGGATGTGGACAGTCACTGGAGAGCTGAAAAGGATGGAGAGGTGACAAAGTGAGTCTGCTTCTGAGCTATCTCTCTTCACCCCCTGCAAGGAGCACCACAGGTGCTCCATTCTAACCTGTGTTCTTTGTGGGTGTGGAAGTGGGGCTTTCCTGACAGACAGTAGAGTCTGCTGTGCATGTGACCTAGCAGAGCCCTGCCTGACTTATCCAGGAAACAGCTGGCCCCCACTAAGGCATCAATGTAAGTAGGCCCTGATTAAGGTGAGCCCTTGACACCACAGCTGGTTAATTTCTGAGCACTGGCTGACACTTGACGCTTAAGTGCTGAGCTGTGTAAGAATCCTCCCCTTCCAGAAGTCACAGACCCTGGAAGCTATGGCTGGATGGGTGACAGTTGTGTGGATAAGCCCAATGGGCCTTGACTCCATTCCTTGTTCAGGATTGCTTTGTCCTGATCTGCTAAGTTTCTTCCCCTTGCTCTTAGGAGAGGATGATTAACATCTGCCCATTTCCATTTCTATTCCCTCTGGCCCCAAATGGCACAGTAGCAACCCTTCAAAAATAATTAGCCCAGCCAGTGTATCATGGGTGAGTAATTTAGTATCTTCTCAAACCCACATAGCCTTTGCCTAATGCACTATGGTGCCATAGGGAGGGTTTAGGCTTTGGAATCAGAGGAGTGTTCCAATCCAAGCTTTTTCATATAGTATTCTCTCATATTAAACATGTCACGTCACTTCACTTTGTTTCAAATTTCTCATCTATCAAATAGCGTTAATAATACCTGGTTTTCAAAGCTGTGAATAACAAATGAAATAAGACTGGTCACAGTTACTGATACATAGTAAGCTCCCAATGAATACTTACTAAAAATGTATTGGCTAATGTAATAATGTATAAAACCCAGGCTTGTGAAGTATGCTTAATCCATGTGAATTATAATTATGGATATTAATATTATTATGTATCCTGTGTGATGCTATCCTTATAAGAAAATGATGATCAGGCTTCAGGGAGCAGTGGGTAGACAGGGTGGTGAGCTTAGAGAGAATAGAGGTTTGTGTAGAAACCTGAAAGTGAATAGACACAAGTGAGCACCAAGTTGGGCAGAAAGACTGTCATCCACTGATCTGAATATACAATGGCTTAGGAAGATACATACCCTTCACGGAGCGTATGGCAAAGGATGGCATGTGGGGAAAGGAAGGACAAACATTACACCGTTAAACTGGCAAGAATGCTGCCAATACTTAGTGCAGTTTCAGCCAAAAGCCAGAAGAGGTATTATTTGATTCCCAATTAAAAATAACAGTTTATTTCCCAGATTCTAAAATGAAGTCTAAAGATGTGGGTTTAGCCCAGGACAGGAAAATGGATGTAAGGCAGCCTAGATAGAAATTATCCAAACATAAATAGCAGAAATAATTGAAGGAACTTTTAAATATGCAATACAGTATTATTAACTACAGTTGTTATGTTATACATTTCATTCCCAGAACCTATTTAGCATATAACTGAAAGTTTGTACCTTTTGACCACCTTCACCCAATTTCCCCATCCCTTACCCTCACCTTCTAGTAATCACTAATCTCATCTCTTCTGTGAATTTGATTTCCTTAGCTATAACTGAGTTCATACAGTATTTGTCTTTCTCTGACATTTCATTTAGCATAATGTCCTCAAGATCCATCAATATTGTTGCAAATGGCAGACTTTCCTTCTTTTTATGGCTAAATAGTATTCCTGAGTCTGTGTGTGTGTGTGTGTGTGTGTGTGTGTGTGTATCTCGCATTTTCTTTTTCCATTCATTCATTGATGGACAATTAGGTTGTTTTCATGTCTTCACTATTGCAAATAATGCTGCTGCAATGAACATAAGGGTGTAGATATCTCTTTGGGATTGTTCATTTCCTTCTGATATATACTCAGAAGTGGAATTGCTGAAACATAGTTGCTAAGGGAATAGATCTTAAAAGGTCTCATCTCAAGAAAAATCAATTGTAACTTTGTAAGGTGATGGATGTTAACTAAACTTATTGTGGGATCATGTCACAATATGTACCTGTATCAAAGCTTTATGTTGTATACCTTAAGTTTAATGCTGTGTGTCAATTATGTCTCAATAAAACTGGAAAAAATAATTGAAAGGAAATAGAAATAGCGTGTTTTGGAATGTTTGGTATTATTGCCATTTGTGATCTCTTCCATGTGTCTGATGCTTTTCAGACTGTGAAACAATATAACCACATTGTTTATTTAATCATATTAATGATGTGATAGGTAGATTGTTATTTTTATTCTCCTTTCTTGCAGATAAGGGAACTGAAGTCCAGGGTGACTCTATGATTTGCCCAATGTTACACAGAAGAAAAAGGTCAGTCTCAGGGCTGAAATCCAGGCCTATGAGTGCAACATCCAGACTTACTAAACTATAAAAAGCTGCTAGTTAAACTATATTTCTAACTTATTTATATTTTGAAATCCCAACTAGGTACATTTTGGAATCCCTGAAATTCTCTATTTTCGTATAAGTCAGTAGTGAACATGAGCAAATGAGACAGTACCCTTGACCTTAGTTGGCTAAACACAGTAGGCTTGACAGTAAAAGGAAATAAACTGTAGGAAAATATTTTATAAATACTAGCTCTTATTGTGATTAATACTCAATTTTAACTTATCATACTATGGTACAATCACAAATCACTCAACGATCAGGCTAAAAGTAAAAAAGCGGGAAGAAAGAAAGGAGGAGTATCATTACATATTTTTTACTAGTTATATTTGGACTTAAAATAGAAAGCATTTAGAAAGACCATATGGTTAGCAGATGCTATTAAACGGGTGCTGAAGATTCACTGGTGGGATCAGGAATAGAGGTCAATGGAATAAATATCTCCATAACTGAAGCAACCTCTGCAGCTGGCACTAAGGCACTGACGTGATCTGTAGAGGGAATCCTTTCCGGGGAATAAGGCCCTGCTGTCTCTTCTGATGAGTCCTAATATATTTAAAATTTAAGACCCTCTGATGACAATACATCTCATTTGGAAAAAAGAAATCACACAAATTTTGTTGCGTGTAAGAACTCATGTGATCCCCTGGCTATAAGCACTGATCTCATGAAACATCAAGTATCCCCACAGGAAAGGAGGTTTATTCAACCTCTTTTTTTCATAAATCAGTTCATTGAAAGTTAAAGAGGTTACTTGACTCACCAAAGGTCACTCAGCTAAATAATGGGAAGTCTGGGACTGAAATCTAGTACTCTATCCACTATTCTACCCGTTCTTCCTTGCTCAGAGGTGAACTTCGGATACACATTGAGTGTCAGCCTTCCTCTGGGTTGGGAGTTAAATTCAACACATTTATTGAGTCTCTACATTTTACCAAGCACTGTGCTAGGCACAAAGATGTAAGACACAGTGTGCACACTCAAAGAGCATACAAATCTAAGGGAGAGATGGATCAGACTCTACTTGATGCCCACTGTTTCTAGACTGTTGGAATTTCTCCTACAGTGGTTTCAGCTCCCAGCTGTACTCCATTACTTGCTAGTCATGATACTCACTGGTCATCACAAACTAACATTTTATTTTATCTACTTGGTTTTCTCTTTACATCCCCTTCTTTGTATCACCACAACATTGCTTATGACGTACTTGCTATCACACATTCTCTCCCTCTGTCTCATTTCATGACAAATATGTTCCTCCATAAACTCTTCCATGCTTTCCTCATACCCAGATATGTTTCTTTCCACTGAGTTCACACCATACCCTGTCTACATCATGTTCATGTCATCTATAACTTTTTATATTCTATTATACTTATGGATATATGCATCATCTCCTTCACTAAGCTTTAGATCCTTGGGGCAAAAATGTAAGTCTGACTTATCCCTATATTCTTACCGTCCTTAGAAGAGTCATCACACAGAGTAAAGTCTCACCACATAATCATATAAATGAATCTAGAATTACATAATTTATTTAATTCCATGCTCATGAGTTGAATATTTACTCTGAGCCTGCTGTGGTGAGTAAATATTCGTTTTTTATTGATCATTAAACAGATTCAACCTTGAGCTTGTGGATGTGATTGCTCCTTCTGACTTGACTCAGGGGCTAAACCTGAGGGGAACCTGAGGGGACTCTGGGGGAATTGTGGGAGCAGTGGTGTCTCCATCAAGCAGATCACTGAGTTTTGTTTTTTAAGGTTAGACCTTAGAGAGAATTCTGGACACCAGAAGACACTTCTTTCTTTCTCAAGCTGGATCTTCAAGGAAATGTAAATGAACCTTATTTTTATTTGACTCCCTGAAGTCATTACTCCGGTTTAATTTTTTGGGTAAGTGTTTTGGTCGTGAAGCAGTATTTTGCTGGGTATCCTTGTGTATCTAGCTAAAACTGAGTTCACAGGTTTGAAGGGGAAGTTGCTTTGCCAAATTTCTTCTTTCTTTGTAGTGAAATATTTTCTCAAAGCTAGATTTGTGTACTTACAGTCTCCTGTGTTATTATTTAAGCCATTTTTTATTCAGTTTCTATTAATTTCTTTACTGTCTCTCTTCCATATCTAATGGCATTTCCACATGACCCCATTAATTAATACCCATACTGCTTGGTATTTACAACAGTGATTTCCAGTTACATAGAACAAAAAAGGGAAATGCTCTTCAAAAGATGACATAGGACTCTATTGCACAATGGATCAGGGTTCTGCCTGGTGATTTACTTTCTTCACCTTTCTTTTTCTGAATTTATATGAGCACAAAACCAACCATGTCGAATAGGGCTTCATATAAAGTCACAGCCCAGGTTATGTCTATATACTAATTGTAAAGACTGACATCGGCAATTCCTTTTACATTTCACAAACTTCTTGCACATGTATTATCTTACTTGCTTCACACAACAACACATCAACAGGATATTATTGTCACTATATTATGGATGGGGAAACTGAGGTTCAGAAAGTTTGAATGGATCTAAGTTGGAACCAGGCTGTAAGCCCAGATATTTTTTTAAACCCAGAAGACATGTTTTATATATATATTTTATATATATATATATATATATATACACACACACATGAATGCATTCTGAAAGTAAACTATATGCAGCAATTCTGTACTGCCACTGAATATCCAATGAGAGCTAAAATCCACCAAAAAACAGAGCCCCCAGGCAGACCCTTGTATGTATGTTCATAGTGAGTATGTGACAGAGAGAGCATCACAAATCAAAGATGAAGGTGTCAATTATTCAATAAATGGTGCTGGGGAAATAGGCTAGGTTTATGAGTAAAAATGAAATCAATTTAGATCTTCTTATAAAACTAAATATCAAAATAAAATCTAGATGAATTAAAGACTCCCATTAAAAAAAGAAATAAATTGGAAGAAAATATAAATGAATAATTGCCCAATCCTTGTTAAGGCAACATTTCCATACTTAAAACCAAGTACTTAAACTTTGAGTACTTAAACTTTGAGAGAGACCTCAAAGGAAGCAATCAATATACTTGACTAGATAACATTTTAAACCTCTTTATGTCACAACCTTAAACAACCAGTAATAATAGGAGAAAACATTTGGAACATGTATGGCAGAAAAAGCTTAACACCCTTAATATATGAAAAGCCCATATCAATCAATGAGAAATCATTAAAACAGTTAAGAAGAGAGAATAAAGGAGGAATATAAATATGTGAAAATCTGTTAAACTATTAATAAAAAATATGAAATCAAAGAAAGAAGTTACTTTTAAAAATTAGGTATACAATGTTTGTAAAGGTCCAGTGAGATAAATAAACAGTTTAATTCACATACACATACATAAATTAATATAGCCCTTTAAGAATATGATTGAACAGCATATATAAAGAACAGGACAATATTCATATCTTTAACCTAATAATGCTGCTTTCTGGAATTTATCTCAAAAGGAATTAAATGTGAACAAAGATATATACATAAAGTATCAATTACAACCTTATTTAAGAAAACACATTAAAGGAGAAATCCTACCTATCGTAGTTATAATTCTTATTGCCAAGAACAGGGCTTTACACTAGGTAGGAGCTTCAAAAAATCAGTTGAGTGGTGGAATTAACTATGGGCCACAACCTAGTACGTAATAGTTGATGACTAGTTAGGTACATTATTGTATATCCAAATAATTAAATATAATCATTAAAATAAATATTTTGAAGAATTTTAAATGGAAAAACACTATCGCTGTCGCATTTTTAAGAAAACAGGATATAAATTATACATGCAATATAATAATGTATGTATATATATTGCAAATATATACATACATATTATCTCAGAGAGAAATTTATTTCCTGGAGTTGAAATTATGGATAATTGTTATTTTCTTGATAGTATTGCTCTGTATTTTTGTTTTCACAGAAAGCATATATCACATTTAATTTATAAAAGAGCACACAGAATAATCTGAAAGGATTCATGTTAAAAAGTTAATAGTAATTTTCTCTAAGTGGTGAGATGTTTTTAATTTCTGTAAATTTTCTATAATAAATCTGTATTATTCTTAATCAGAAGAAAAGTTCATATTCTATTCTAGAAATGCTCTTATTCTATTAATAAGAAAGATTATCAGTCAATAGCAGGAAAAGGTCAGCAGTGCAACTTAGAAAGAATGGGCATCACAAAGTCAAGGTTAGCGACAGTTGTGCAGCAAGGTGAGACCCTAATCAGCCTTATTGATCAATTACGTCAATAGCCCCAATTCTTCATCCCTCCCAAGTCCATTTCCCCTGCTATGTAACTTTTACTGCCCTCCCACACTTACTCTGGGCTTAGCCATACGTTTTCCTTGGTCAGCGGGTTTTGCAAATAGGACCTAAGCTGAGCTTGAAATGGGTGTGGACACTGGGACCAGTTTTCCCCCATGACTCCACCATGAGAACATATTCCATCTATCCTGCTGAGATGAAAGACCCATGGTCAACTTTGTGACCTCAGCTCACCCACAGCTGACTGCCAGATGAGATGGTGGACTCAGCTAAGATCAGAACCACCCAGCTGATCCAGCTAAAGTGCTGATCCATAGACATGTGAGCTAAATAAATGCTATTGTAATCCACTGAGTCATGGGGTAGTTTGCTACACAGCATTATTGTGACAACATATTCTGATTCAAGAGGGTTGTAATGACTATGAATTGATTAGAAGTTACAACAAATATCCCTGCTTCACTGCAAGAATATTCATCTGTTTAGGCCTTGCTGAGGACAGCATGAAACATTCCCCCTGACAATCAACTTCCCATTTCTCAGATGCCATTCTCCCCAGTCAATTCATAGCCCACAAAGTACATAGATTTCATGGGGAAAAAATGCCCCTAATAAAATACTTGGACACTCAAGTTCCTGGAAAGATTTCCATACCCATCCACCCATAGACATTAATACACTGACATTCACATTAATAAATCTCTTAGAAGTTTAGTTAGCATTAAAATGTCTCCATGGTTCCAATCAAATTGAGGCAATTGCAAGCTGCACAGCCGGGAAGTTGGGAGCTGAGAGTAGACCCTGGGATCTGGGCAGTGTACCAGGGCACTGGCATCGTATGGGGCTTCCTAGCAAAGCAAAACCTAACTTTCTCTGGCTGTTGCTGTAATCTTTCCACAATTCTTTAATGTTCAACACCAAACATTAAACCAAGCGCATGAATCAGAGGAGTGCCAAAATTTAAAGGTGGAAATCCACTAATTATGAACTCATTAAACATCATTAAGTTTCTATTTAAACTCTGTTTCAGGGAAAAAGGACCTCGTCAGTCCAATGGGCACATTGGGCTGTCAGAGACTGATGTCATCATCTATTTAATTACAAAAGTAATGATAAAAACCACCATTTACTGAGCATCTAAACTGTATCAATATTGGGCTATTCTCTTTACACAATGACATCATAAGAACCCTATAAGTGTCATTCCCTCCATTTTATAGGAATGTGAAACAAATACACTACCTGAGGTTTAGAGAGACGAGGAAACATGCCAGGTCACAGGCTCATCCCCGGCAGAGTCAGGGCTCACACCATATGCACTGGTACTGGAAGGCCCATTCTTTCATGTCCAGATTGTTCTGCTTCTCATGACTACCTTACAGTGAGCAGACAGCCTGGTGTCCATGTACCTTGTAACCTGGAAGTTGCATTTAACCTTGTCAATCAACAGACTGGCATTCTGACTTTAAAATAAAATTTAAGTTCTAATTAGTTCAGTTCTGTCCTCCAGAGTCTTTTTCGTTTGACACACAGAAGGGACTTTTATGCTTGACTTTCATATGTACCATAACCTTAAAACACTCCAAAAAATATAAATTCTCACCTAGCAATCTGTAATCACTTTAATATGAAGACTTAAAGGACTGTAAATTTTCTTCATCTGTTACTTAACATATGGTACCTTCTGATTCTGTTAGTATAATAGGATAATTACAAATGTACATGATTTAATTATAATGTTTACCATGCTGTTTGTGGGCTCATGATTGTAAAAACAAGAAATGTGTTCCCCATATAGCTAATGAGCCTTGTTTTGCATCACAGCAAAGTCCACCTTTCCCTCATTCCATTCCCTCTCTCCCCTCCCCCTGCCACCTCTCCTTCCTGGGTCAGCCTTTTGGCCAAATAGACCCCAGGACAGCACATTGCCCTGTGGAATGCTCCCTTCTCTTCCCTGCCAAGCTCAGCACACAGTGAGCTGTCTCTTGGAAAGATTTTGATAAATAAATCACATTAAGATATTAATTTATAGCAGTTTAAAATCTTACTCTTTCCGGATTACATGTTTTAACAGGAGAACTGATAAATCAACTTAAAAACTAAAACTCTGGCAGAAGAAATCTTAGTATGAAGTGAAAGCTTTTGAGTTGAAATACTTTTAGAAGTGACCCTTTTCCCAGCGCCCCTCAGCTCATGTTGTGTGGGTCCTGTTTGTCTTGGTGGCATAGCCATTTCTTTTACCCGTAGCAATAAGTCATTAGGAGGCTGTAAAAAAGTCATGCTTTCCCCAAGCCATGAGAAACCAAATTTGAAACTCAGAACCACAGATTATATTCTAAGTGCTTTTCTATAATTTTATTTTCTGCAGTAACATTTTGGTTTGAGTCAAGCTTGACTGCCTTAAGATATTTAGAGGAAAACAAGAGCAGTAACTACAGCTCATTATGATGACAATAATGCCAATTTAAGTGAACAAGAAATACTGGTCCACACATACTCAGTGGTCCATTGAAAAGATGTGAGGCAGATAATAGGAAGTTAATTTTTGAATGTATAAATGAGTGAATATTTGCACATACACACACATTGCACACACACTCACATCCCACATATGCAGACACAATCATACACATTCACTGCACAGACATACAAAGATAGGCACACATAGTTAACATGGAGACAAAATCATTTTCTGAGATTTGGGGAACAAACATTTTTATATATCATGCTTACCACTCACTGTGTATACTTTGCTTTTCTGAAAGATACCAGCAAGGGGACAAAATACTGCCAGTTCCTTTTTCTTTCTCACAAAATTATGAACCTGATCAATTGTCAGGTTGATGGATCCATTTATTTAGGAAACTTTAACTTAATCCCCTAAATGTTTGCACTAGTTATTATTTAACAATCCTAAATCTTGAGGAAATTATTATGGCCCAAGAACCTCTCTGAGAAATTAGGTCTGGGATACATCTGATACTGTTAGCTTTCTCTTAGCTAAAGGATGATCTCTAGCAAGTCTCCAACCTTGTTTTCCAAGAACCTCAGGTCAACCAGACACAAAACTCACCTGTCCTCACAATTCTGGATTTAGAGGTATTTCTGGATTTAGGACCATAGGGAAATAGTGTGGAAAAGGAAGAGAGTTAGGTAGAACTTAAATGCTCTGTCCTTCACACCTATCCAGGAATGACTTCATCCCATTTCAGTATTACAAATCTGAAGCACTGCCAGCCACCAAATTCTCTAGCTTAAATTATTACACTATTAGATAAGTCTCTAGCACAGACATAGGCTAGGAGACAATCAAATTTCATGAATTAGCCCTTATTTACATAATTCTCTTGAGAAAGTATTTGACTAACACTGGATACGGTGGAAGAAACATTATTTTATTCAGTCTTCATTCAGCAAATATCCATGGAGCACTTACTATATGCCACACACTATTTTAGGTTCTAAGGATAGAGCCATTAACAAAACAGCACCAAAAAATCCCACTGACATTAAACTTATATCCTTTTGACAAAAACTAAACAAAATTTAAAACATGTGCAATCCTCTTTCAATAGATCATAGACACAGGTTACATGCAAAGTAGTGTTTAGTAGGCATGTTAGTGGTATGGGTGGTGGCTTGGGGGACCATGTAAGGCTGAGGCAGATTAAGCACTGCCTCTTCTTTTCCTTTCACAGGCTAATTTGAAAGGGACCAGCGATTGTGCATCTCTGATAAGGTTGCTTCAAAGGGGTGGTGTGACTCTTTGGCAGGCTGTGAGTCCTGTCTGTCCTGTTTGTAGGCACAATGAAAACCAAATGAAAGTCAGCTGCATTTTGATGAAGGCTGCCAAGAAATCTGTGCACCAAGCTACTCATCATACTCTCCTCTTTGTTGGGTTTATTTTTGTTGTAAAGGCGTAATTGTATCTGGCAAGAGCCTGCGGACTCCCCACAGTGGGGTAGAATCCAGCCCTGTTTCTCTCCCTGTGAGTAAACCGGACCTGCAGAGCAGGTAAGCTTTCACATGACAGTTCTTGCATCTGCCCGGTCACCTTGAGTTTAGGCTTCAGTCTTCAAGAGAATGCTCCATAAACTTATCTCAAGGCTGATAAAGAAGGTGACATAAATGAGTATGAGGAATGAGGATGGTCATCTACAAATGGAACCCAACAGGTTAGGTTAACAGGAGGCCTGAGCTTGCATAGAAATGGATGTAGGTCCCTGGGATGCAACCACACAGCTCGGTTCATAGCCGTCCATTGTTCAAAAGTTTAATGTAGAAGTATGAAGTGAACACAATTTGTTCTAAATTGCATTGTTTGATCCCATGACTCAGGAAAATTATTCCTCAATTCAACTTATATTTGAAAGTAGAGAAAGGCCAAAAAAAAAAAAAAAAAAAAAGCATGGTTTTCCTTGGAACTACAGGAAGCAGTTACAGAATCCACTACACTCAGATCACCTGATCTGGACAATGACCTTAAAACTAGGGTTCCCCTTGTAGTTTCGTTACATAGAAAACATTCTGTGATGATATCAGCTAATGGAGCTTAAGTATGACTACTTACAGACAGGAAGTTGTTGATTTTCATATATTCTCATTGCCTTATATCTATATTGCATATAACTTCTACAATACCCTTTTTAATGCATCACACTAAAGATTAAAGGAGAAAAAAATCATATGATTATATTAAACAGAAAAATAACTTGATAAAATATAATACCTATTCATAACAAAGGTTTTTAAAAATTAGGAAAAGAGGAAAATATACTTTTTTAAAAAAGTGACTACACTAAGACTTACCGCAAGCACCATATTACATTTTCAAAAAGTAGAAGCATTTCTGCCAAAGTCAGGAAAAGTCAGGGATACCTACTACTATCATCTATTCACTTCTCTCCAACATTATGCTGGAAATCATATACAATTCAATAAGACGAAAGCAAACTGTATAAAGAAGGAAAGAAACTGAATTATCATTTTTAATGGATAGTATTCTAATCCCTAAGTATCCAAGATAATTCATAAAATATTTAAAGTAAGAGAATTTAGTAAGACTGCTATATTAATCTCAAAAACTGATAACATTCCTATTCATTGAAAGCAACCAATTAGAAATATCATTTTAATAAAATGGTAACTATTTACAGTAGAACTAAAGGCCTATTTACCTCTGTTCCTACTACCCCATACAGTATGTTCAGATTTCAGCAAAAATTTACAAGGCATGTCAAAAATCAAGAAAATACAATTCTGAAGAGGCAAAGTAATCATCAGAACCATACTAAGGTTATGACACAGATGTTGGAATGATCAGATATGCTATAATTTGTATTCTAAGGTTTCTAAAGGAAAATGTACACAACATGCAAGCCAATAAATTGGATAACTTAGATGAAATAGACAAATTCCAAGAAACACAAAACCTACCAAGCCTAAGTCATGAAGAAATAGAAAATCTGAATTGACCTATCCAGTGTGTGTGTGTGTGTGTGTGTGTGTGTGTGTGTGTGTGTGTGCATGTTTCTACACCATCAAGCAATTAACTCAATTCTGACACTATCTACCTGGAGACAGCATCAGATCCCACAGGCTAAGGTCTCAGTGCTACAAGACTGCCCCTCTGACTTTGGATGTTAATCTCAGTCTCATCCCCTGTGCTTCTGGCTGTAGACCAGAGGTTCCAATGACCACCACCCCTCCCACTTTGGGTTTGATTAATTTACTAGAGTTGCTCACAGAACTCAGGAAAACAGTTTAATTACTGTTTCCAATTTATTATAAAAGGATATGATAAATGATACAGATAAACATCTAGATGAAAAAAATGTGTGGGAAGGTTTATGGAGCTTCTATGCTCTTTAAGCACACCATTCTCCCTGAATCTCCACATGTCCACCAACCTGCAAGCTCTTAGAACCCTATCTTCTGGAGGGGCGTGGGGTGGTTATGGAGGCTCCATACATGAGCATGATTGATTAAATAATTGGTCATTCGTGATTGAACTCAATCTCCAGCCCCACCCTACAACCCAGAGGTTGAGAGGTGGGATGGAAAGTTCCAACCCTCTAATCACATGGTTGTTTCCCTTGGGCAACCAGCCCACATCTTTTGGATATCTAGCAGCTTTTCCAAAAGTCACTTCACTAACGTGACAAGATACATTTATTGCTTTTAACACTTAGTAAATTCTGAGGGTTTTAGGAGTTCTGTGCCAGGAACATGAACAAAACTAAACACATACTTCTTATTATAAATCACAATATCATAACTTATAACTAGTAAGGGGGTTGAATCAGTAATCAAAATCTCCCAAGCCCTGAACCTGATGGCTTCACTGACGAATATAACAAACATTTAAAGAAGAATTAATACCAAATCCTTCTTAAACTTTTCCAAAACATTGAAGAAGAGGGATCACTTCCTAACTTATTCTCTGAGACCAGTTTTATTCTGATACCAAGTCCCAAGACACTACAAGAAAAGAAAGCTACAGACAAATATCCCTTATGAACACTGATGCAAAATTCCTCAACAAAATACTTACAAGGAGAATTCAGCAAGATATTAAAATGGTTAAGCACCGTGACCAAGTGGGATTTACTTCTGGACTGCAAGAATAGTTCAACATATGAACATTGATTAATGTAATACACCACAGCAAAAGAAGGGAAAAAAACCCACATGATCACCTCAATTAATGCAGAAAAACATTTGACAAAATTCAACACCCTTTTATGATAAAAGCACTCGAACTAGAAGTAGAAGGAAACTACTTCAGCATAAAAGCCATATATGAAAAACCCACAGTGAACATCATACTCAGTGGTGAAAGATTGAAAGCTTTCCTCTAGGGGCAGTAACAAAGTAAAGATGTCTGCTCTCACCTCTCGTATTCAATACAGTACCAAAAGTTCTAGCCAGAACAATTATTCAAGAAAAAGGAATTAAAATTATCCAAATTTTAAAAAGAAAAAAAAATTATCCAAATTTAAAAAGAAGTAAAACTACCTTTGTTTGCACATGGTATAAACTTGTATGTAGAAAATCATAAAGATTCCACAAAAGGACTGTTAGAAATAATAAATGAATTCAGCAAAGTAGCAGGATACACATCAATATACAAAAATAAGTTGCATTTATGTACACAATAAACAATTTGAAAGGGAAATTACAAAAACAATTCCTTTTACAATAACACCAAAAAGAATAAAATACTTTAGAATTAACTTAAGAAGGTGAAAGACTTGTACAATAAAACCATAAGACACTGATGAAAGACATTGAAGATACAAATAAATGAAAAGATATACTCATGGATTAGAAGAATGAATATTGTTAAAAGAACAATACTATCCCAAACAACCTACAGATTCAATGCAATCCCATGAAAATCCCAATGATATGTTTTGCAGATATAAAAAAAAATTATCCTAAAATTCATATGGAATCTCAAGGGACCCTGAATAGCCAAAACAATCTTGAAAAAGAAGAACAAACCTAGAGGACTCCCACTTCCAGATTTCAAAATCTACTACAATGCTAGAGTAATCAAAACATGTGATTTTGGCATAAAGATAGACATACAAACCAATGGAATAGAATAGAGAGACCAGAAATAAATCCTTGTATATACAATCAAATGATTTTTGACAAAGGTGTCAATGCCATTCAATGGGGGAAAGAAGAATCTTTTCAACAGATTATGAGGGAAAACTTAATATATACATGCAAAAGAATGCAAAAGACCCTTACATAATACCATGTATAAAAATTAACTCAGAATCAAACAAGGACTTAATGTAATATCTAAAACAACAAAACCCTTAGAAGAAAACTTAAAACCAAACTTCACGACATTGGGTTTAACACTCAGTAAGAAGTCAAACAATCCAATTTTAAAAATGGACAGAGAATCTGAATAGACACCTGATCAAAGAAGATATACAGAAAGCAAATAAGTATATGAATGAAAAGGTGATCAACATCATTTGTCACTAGAGAAGTGCAAATTAAAACCACAGTGAGATACCATAACACAAAAAACTGAAAATGCCAGTTGCTGCAAAGGATATAAAGCAATAGGAATGCCCATTCATTGCTGAAGGAAATACAAATTGGTACAGCACCATGAAAGAATAGAAGTTTCTTACAAACCTAAACATAATCTTACTATACAACCCAGCAATTGCTCTGCCAGGTATTTATGCAACTGATCTGAAAACATTTATCCATATAAAAACCTGTATATTAATGTTTATAGCAATTTTTTTCCATAATTTCCGCAAACTGGAAGCAACCAAGATGTCCTTGAATAGGTGAATGGATAAACACACTGTGATACATTTTATAATGAAATACTATTCGGTGATAAAAGAAAAAAAACTATCAAGCCATGTAAAGAATGTAAAGACAAAAATAAATCTTAGGTGCATGTTACTATGTAAAATGTCAGTTTAAGAAGTCTACATTCTGTATGGCTCCATTTATATGACAATCTGGAATAGGAAAAAATATTGAAATGGTAAACAAAATAGTGGTTGCTAGGAGTTTAGGGTAAGGTAAGAGTTAAGTAAATGAAGCATAGGAGATTTTTGTAGGGTGGGGAAACTGTTCTGTTTGATACTCTAATGGTGGACACATGACACTTTGTGTTTATTCAAAACTATTGAACTTTATTCTACAAAGAGTGAACCTTAATGTACACAAATTAAAAAAAAAATAATCACTTAGAAGATTAGAGAATCCCAGGACGTAATGCAGAGTGTGATTTTAAAAAAATATATCTAACTGTATTACAAATGTATGAAACAACCATACTGAAGGGAGTGGTGGGGAAAGGGGCTGACCTAAGTGACTGGACACAGTGGAGCCTGTAATACACATGACTAAAAGGACTGTTTACAGCAATGTTGGTAAAGGTTTGGGATTTTTATTTTTTGTTTGTTTGTTTGTTTTCCTCATAAGGGTACAGGTTAACAATTCTGAAAAAATATACTGTAATTGGACAATTAAGTATGTGGATCCAGGTTGATGGAATCCAGGTTTCTTACTGTTGGAGTTGGAGGTTACAGGTACATAAAGAGAGAAGGCTACTAGAATAATCCATGTTTTTATGGATTACTGTTGAAGACATTCATGTCAACTAATGTTTAACTTAACATAGATAGAGATGGATACATATGAAAACGCATATGGAAATATTTATAAATATGTATATATGGAGGGCTTAATATACATACATACTTCTCCCTTCCCTGGCAGCTGACGTGGTCTAAAAATAATGGTGTCCCAGTAACAAAGAGTAAACTCAGTGCCTAAATCTTTTTTTCTAATACCATTTTCCACTAAAAGGGACAGAGCTTTTGGATAAATGGCTGATTCTAGAACTGGGCAGGAAACATACAAGGTTAGCCTGGCGCATGTTGCAGTGTCAGTAAGGAAGTGCTCAAAACAAATAAGCAAACAACAAAAACAAAAATAACACAGTAATAGGGGAATGTCACAGGGACACAAAAGCCAAATAAAAGAGCTCTCAAAGGCCAATGCTGGAACAAGTTGAGTAATAAAATAAATAATATATGATTGTATTAGAACTTAAGCATAAAATAATTGTCCATGAATCCATAGTGATATAAATAATTGTATAAAAACTACATGGGAAAAGAAAGAGTAACAACAGCATCATGGTGATCTAAGCTGTTTCTCCTTTTTGTCCTCCCTTTTCACTTAAGAATTAGACATTCATCCAGGAACAAAATCACCTTTGCAGTAGTTGTGGAATCCAGCACCATACATGAAGAACCCCAGAAGGAGTCTCACCCATGTGTGCCACTGGTAATAGACAGACAGACCTCAGTACAGACTCTGGAATCAATGGAGCAGCAAACCTGCCCCAACTCCTCTTATTGTGGTTGGAAAAAAACCTGTAGTACTGACCTGGGCAGATACCCACAGATAAGAGAGAAATTGCAGAAGTCCAGCCTTCCCCAGGGGAGATCCCAGAACAACTTTGGAACAACAACACAAACAAACCAAGCAAGCAAAACAAGTGCATTTGGATGCAGCAGAAATGGTAAGAAGAAATTTACCAGCACTGTACACCCCCTCCCCTGAAGGCAGCATTGCACTGGGCTGAACTTTCAGGCTGGATGACTTCTCCCACAAGGGAAAGGGTAGCAGTGTACCCAAATACCCCTGTGGTGTGGATGCAGCTGGAGAAACACATTTCTCTCTAGCAGCACACGGAGTTCTAGAGAGGATCTCTTTGGCTGCAAGAAGGGAGGAGATCAGAAAAACAGCAGATAAGAATATCAAAGGGTATTAAAGGGACATGGTTCCACCCATGAGCCTCTGGGAGTACCACACCTGGGGGTCTCCCTATGAGGTCTATGGGCACCCCTAATGCCCTAAGCGATAAACCAACACCGTCTCCAATCTGCAGCTGACGCCTTGTGCATGCTCCTGAGTATGGAGGTGAGTGTGAGCTCCAGTAGACAGGTAGTGAGCTTAGAAAACAAGGCAGGGTCTGTGGGCAGAGGGGAAACCACAAACTTTAGCTATAGTGCCACCTTCTGGAAAATAAAACCAAGGTTTCCAGTAGCCAGGCTGGTGTATTGTTAAGAATCAGAGATGACATGAAACCTTAAGAATTCTGCCACAAGAGAGTTAAAGAAGAGTGAAGCAGTTGTACCCATATAAAGGTGGAGAAAACCCCAGAAATATAAAAGTATCAACAAGTAGAATGCCCAATAGTTAAACAGAAAATATTTAAAAAGGTGTCACTACTTTAAATGCAAAGCAGTAATTTACTCTGTAGACAACTTGAGAATCCTAGTGAGCCCCAGGTGTGAATAATCCATCAGTCTATAATGCCTGTGGGACAGGGGCTGTGTTTTATTCATCTGTGTATCCCTAGCATCTAGGTGGGATGCTCAAAATATATTCGTTATTGAAAACGTGGTGTTATTTGAGGAAGTTTTAGTTGGAGACTAACATGCTAAAATCTCCTTTAAGAAGATTTAGAAAATTAATTGCTAGTTATGGTGAGTAGAATAAGAATTTAGAGAGGAGAAGGAGCTGAATGGGTTAAAGCAACTGAAGAAGTCTTCATAGAAGAGGTAGGACTTGGCTAAAAAAAAAAAAAGGACTATTTTATCTATAAAATGTCTTATGTTAGCTGTATGGTAATCACAAAGCAAAAACTTAGAGTAAATGCTCAAAGATAAAGAAAGGAGAAACAGAGCATACCACCATAGAAAATCACCAATTTATAAAGGAAGGCAGAAGCTCAGGGAAAAAGAAACAATGAAAGAACAAAGCAACCAGAAAGCAATTAATAAGATGACATTAGTAAGGCCTTACATATTGATACTAACTCTAAGTCAAATGGATTGAATTCACACTGTAAAGGCACAGAGTGGCCTTTTTATCCACACAGTGGATAGAAACACAAAATCCAACTATGTGCTGTGTAAAAGAGACTCACTTCAGCTTTAAGGATACATGTAGGTTCAAGGTGAAGTGATAGAAAAAGATATGCCATGCAAATTGGGGGGGGGGACCAGGGATAAGTATACTTATACCAGAAAGACAGACTTTAAGTGAAAAAATGATGACAAGAGACAAAGAAGGTTGTTATATAATGATAAAGAATTCAAGCCAAATTAAAAAAAAAAAACAAAGCAAAAAATAAAATGATAAAGAGGTCAATAGATAGAGAAAATATACAATTGTAAATATATGTATGCACCAAATATGAGAGTACCACTTACATACATGAAACAAATACTAACATATCTGGAGGGAGAAATAGACAAAAACACAATATTAGGAGAGTTCAATACCCCACATTTAGTAATGGATAACTCATCAGGCAGAAAATTCACAGGGAAATATTGTACTTGAACCATACATTAGACCAAATGGAACTAATAGACATTTATGGAACATTCCATTCAAGCAGAAGTAGAATTCACATTCTTTTCAAGTGCACAGGAAACAGTTTCCAGAATAAACCGTATATTAGGGCACTAAACAAGTCTTAGCAAATTTAAGAAGGCTGAAATTATAGTAAGTATCTTTTTTGACCACAGTGGTATGAAACTAGAAATCAACATCAAGAGTAAAGTTGGAAAATCTAAACATGTGGATATTAAACAACATAGTCCTGAACAACCAATGGCTCAAAGAAGAAATCAGAAGGAAAATTTTTTAAAAGTTTCAAAACAAATGAAAATGGAAACACAGCATACCCAAACTTATGGGATGCTGAAAAAGCAGGGCTGAGAAAGAAGTTTATGGCAATAAATGCATATAGAAAAGAGAAAGATCTCAAATAAACAACCTAAATTTACACCTCAAGGAACAAGAAAAAGAACAAACTAAGCCCAAAGTTATCAAAAAGAGGAAATGACAAAAATCAAAGTAGAAATAAATAAAATAGGGACCAGAAATTATAGAAAATATCAACGACAGTAAGTTGGTTTTCAGAAGATAAACAAAATAGGCAAACGTTTAGTTAAACTAAGAAAAAAAGAGAAAAGTAAAACAAATAAAATTAGAAATGAAAGCAGAGACATTAAAACTGATACTATAGAAATCAGAGGATCATAAGACACTACTATGAATAAGTATACGCCAACAAATTGGATAATCTAAAGAAATTGATAAGTTCCTAGATATGTAAACCTACCAACTCTAAATCAGGAAGAAATAGAAAATCTGAGCAGACCAATAATGAGTAAAACAATTGAATCAGTAATAAAAAATCTCCCAACACAGAAAAACGCCTAAGATTAGATGGCTGCACTGATGAATACTACTAACCACGTGAGAAGAATTAACACCAATCCTTCTCAATCTCTTCCAAAAATTTGAAGAGAAGGAAACACTTCCAAACTAATTTGGTAAGGCCAGTATTACCCTAATACAAAAGCCAGATAAGGACACTAAGAAAAGAAAACTATAGACCAGTATCCCTGGTGAATATAGATGCAGACATTCTCAACAAAATATTAGCAAACCAAATTCAACAACATACTAAAAGGATGATACACCATGACCAAGTGTGATTTATCACTGGAATTCAAAGATGGTTTAACATATGCAAATCAATAGTGTGATACACCACAAAAACAGAACAAAAGATAAAAATCATATGATCATCTTAATAGATGTAGAAAAAGCATTTCACAAAATAAAACATCCGTTCTTGATAAAAATCCTTAACAAATTGGGCATAGAAGGAATTCATCTGAACATAATAAAGGCCATATACAAGAAATATACAGCTGACGTTATACATATGGGAAAATATTGAAAGATTTTCCTCCAAGATCATGAACAAGACAAAGGTGTCCACTCTCACCACTCTTATTCAACATACTACTGGAAGTCCCAGCTAGAGAAATTAGGCAAAACCAAGAAATAAAAGACATTCAAATCACGAAGGAAGAAAAACTGTTTTTACTTGCAGCTAATATAATCTTATATGTGTATAGAAAATCCTAAAGACTCAAACAAAAAACTGTTGGAAATAATTTAAAAATTCAGTAAAGTTAAAGGATATAAAATCAACATACAGAAATCAGTTGCATTTCTATACACTAACAAGAAAACATCTGAAAAAGAAATAAAGAAAACTATCCCATTCACAATAGCATCACAAGCAATAAAACACTTAGAAATAAATGTTACCAAGAAAGTAAAAAATCCATACAGTGAAAACTATAAGATCTTGATGAAAGAAATTGAAGAAGATAGAAAGAAATGGAAAGATAGCCCATGTACATGGATCAGAACAATTAATACTGTTAAAATGTTCATACTATCTAAAGCTATCTATAGATTCAGCATAATCCCTATCAAAATTCCAATGGCATTTTTCACAGAAATAGAAGAAAAAAATCCAAAAATTTGTGTGGAATCACAAAAGACCCCAAAGAGACAAAGGAATATAAAACAGTATGTTACTGGCATAAAAATAGACACATAAACCATTGGAACAGGATAGAGAGCCCAGAAATAAACCCATGCATGATAGTTGACAAGCGAGCCAAGACCACTCAATGAGGAAAGGATAATCTCTTCAACAAATGATGCTGGGAAAACTGGATAAACACATACAGTAAAATAAAATTAGACCCTTTCTTACAATACTCACAAAAATTAACTTGAAATGGTTTGAAGACTTAAACTTAAAACCTGATATTGTAAATCTCCTCGAAGAAAACATAACGAAGAAGCTCCTTAACATCAGTCTTGGTAATTATTTTTTAGATATGATACCAAAACACAAGTAACAAAAGCAAAAAACAGCAAGAGGGATTGCATCAAAGTAAAAAGCTTCTGCACAGCAAAAGAAACAATTAACAAAATAAAAAGGCAACCTATGGAATGGGAAACTTTTTGCAAACCATATATTGGTTAAGAAGTTAATATCCAAAATATATTAAAAAAAACTCATACAACTCAGTAACAATAAAACAAACGATCTGATTAAAAATATGCCGAGGAACTAAACTAAATTTCTTCTTTTTTCAAAGAAGAAATCCAAATGGCCAACAGTTCATGGAAAGATGCTCAATATCACTAATCATAAGAGAAATTCAAATCAAAACTACAATAAGATATCACTTCATACTTGTTAGAAATGGTTATCACCAGGGAGACAAGAGATAACTAGAGTTGGTGAGGATGTGGTGAAAAGGAAAGCCTTGTGCACTGTTGGCAGAAATGCAAATCTATACAGCCACTATGGAAAATATGGCAGTTTTAAAAAAAATTTTAAATAGAACTACCATATGATCCAGGAATTCCACTCTGGGGTATATATCTAAGGAAAATGAAACCAGGATATCAAAAAGATATATGTACTCCTATGTTCATTGCAGCATTATTCAAAATAGAAAAGATATGGAAACAACCTAGGCATTTTTCAATGGGTGAATGGCTAAAAAAAAGTGTGATATATAGTGTATATATAAACACATATATACACATCATATATACACATATATACAATGGAATATTATTTAACCATGAGAAATGAACAAACAAAAAATCCTGCCATCTGTGATAACACAGATGGAGCTTGAGAGTTTTATAATAAGTGAGATAAGTGAGACAGAGAAAGACAAATACTGTATGATATCACTCATAAGTGGAATCTAAAAAATCCAAACCATAAAAACAGAAAGTAAATCGTGGTTACCACTGGGTAGCGGGTGAAGGACTTGGGAAGATGTTGTTTAAGGTTGCAGACTTACACCTAGTAAATCAATAAGTTCTGGAGATCTAGGGCCCAGCACAGTGATTATAGGCAACAATATTGTGTTATAAACTTCAGAGTTGCTAAGAGACTAGACCTTTCCATCACAAAAAAGAAACTGTAATTAGGTGACACCATAGAGGTGTTAGCTAACAGTATGATAGTAATCATGTTGAAATATATAAATGTATTAAATCAACACATTATACCCCTTAAAGTCACACAAAGTTATATGTAAATTTTATCTCAAGAAAAATAAATGCAAAAATAATTAAAATTTACTAAATACATGAGGAGAAGAAATAAATGTCCCATGCGGAATTCTAAATAATATGTGTATATATTCTCAAATACAGTGGAATGTAATTCTCAACTTTAAGTGTGGGTCAAACTGTAGTTTAAATCCATTCACCTGCCATCACTTGTCAAAGTCATATTAAGACTTGCATGTTTTCCAAGTGGCTCACACCCTAAACAATAAGATGTTTGCCCGTTATTTTCCAGGAACTTGGAGTCACTTGCATCCAGTTTGAGCTGAGCTGTTTAAGATTGTATAGAAACACCAACCCTCTCCCAACTGGCCATGGGTGAGTGTCCACTTGGTGACTTTTGCAATTTGCAGAGGCATATAGCTTAGTTACACCTATGAAGAATGATGATTATTGTCCCTTTCCCTGTCACCTTTCCCCACACTCCCCATCCTCCCCATACTTCAGACCACCCTGCTTCTTTATTTGTTATCCCACAAATAACTTGAGCTCCTTGCCTTCGGGGATGAGGATCTGAGACTAGTTCTCCTGTCTCTTCCTTGGCTTCCTCGCTAATAAACCCCTCTTTGCTGCAGACCTCATTATCTCAGCATTTTGTCTTGCTGTGTATCAGACAGAAGGAACCTGGTTTGGTAGCAAATTTGACCAGCCAGCCAGGAGTTAAGTCCAGACAGATCTTTTGCCAGTGGTTCATCAGCCCATTGCCCGTATTGAGAGATTGTAGACAAGCCCAATCAGCTGCCTGTCTCATTTGTTTCAGGAATTGTCCCCAGGATTTCCCCAATGAGGTTCCGCAGACCCTGAGTGCTTAGTTTCCTTTTGCAACAAAGAGGTGGTTTTGGGTTTGGAAGATGTCTTTTGGGTGAGTAACCTCATTAAAGAAATGAACTTGTTCTGTGAAAATTGAAAAATCCTTACATCCCTAGAGACTGTCATACTGAGTGAAGTAAGTCAGACAGAGATAAAGATTATATGATATCCCTTATATGTGGAATTAAAAAGAAAGTATGCAAGTGTTATAAAACTCTTAGAGGAAAACATAGGCAGAACACTCTATGACATAAATCACAGCAAGATGCTTTTTGACCTACCTCCTACAGAAATGGAAATAAAAACAAAAATAAACAAATGGGACCTAATGAAACTTAAAAGCTTTTGCACAACAAAGGAAACCATAAACAAGAAGAAAAGACAGCCCTCAGAATGGGAGAAAATATTTGCAAATGAAGCAACTGACAAAGGTTTAATCTCCAAAAATTACAAGCAGCTCATGCAGCTCAATATCAAAAAAAAAAACTAACCCAATCCAAAAATGGGCAGAAGACCTAAACAGACATTTCTCCAAAGAAGACATACAGATTGCCAACAATCTGAAAGGATGCTCAACATCACTAATCATTAGAGAAACGTAAATCAAAACTACAATGAGGTATCACCTCACACCTGTCAGAATGGCCATCATCAAAAAATCTACAAACAATAAATGCTGGAGAGGGTGTGGAGAAAAGGGAACCCTCTTGCACTCTTGATGGGAATGTAAATTGATAGAGCCACTATGGAAAACAGTATGGAGGTTCCTTAAAAAACTAAAAATAGAACTACCATACGACCCAGCAATCCCTCTACTGGGCACATACCCTGTGAAAACCATAATTCAAAAAGTGTCATGTACCACAATGTTCATTGCAGCTCTATTTACAATAGCCAGGACATGGAAGCAACCGAAGTGTCCATTGACAGATGAATGGATAAAGAAGATGTGGCATATATATACAATGGAATATTAGTCAGCCATAAAAAGAAATGAAATTGAGTTATTTGTAGCGAGGTGGATGGACATAAGAGTCTGTCATACAGAGTGAAATTAGTCAGAAAGAGAAAAACAAATACTGTATGCTAACACATATATATGGAATCTAAAACAAAGAAACAAAAAAAGAAAAAGATGGTTCTGAAGAATCTAGGGGCAGGACAGGAATAAAGATGCAGACATGGAGAATGGACTTGAGGACACGGGGAGTGGGAAGGGTAAGCTGGAATGAAATGAGAGAGTGGCATGGACATATACACACACTACCTAATGTAAAATTTATAGCTAGTGGGAAGCAGCCACATAGCACAGGGAAATCAGCTCGATGCTTTGCGTCCACCTAAACGGGTGGGATAGGGAGGATGGGAGGGAGATGCAAGAGGGAGGAGATGTGGGGATATATATATATACATATAGCTGATTAACAGAAACAGAGTCACAGATGTAGAAAACAAACTTATGGTTACCAGGGGGTAATGGAGGGGAGGGATAAATTAGGAGATTGGGATTGACATATACACACTAATATATATAAAATAGATAACTAATAAGCACCTACTGTATAGCACAGGGAACTCTACTCTATAATCTGTAATGGCCTATATGGGAAAAGAATCTTAAAAAGAGTGGGTATATGTATATGTATAACTGATTCACTTGGCTGTACAGCTGAAACTAATGCAACATTGTAAATCAACAATACTCTAATAAAAATTTTAAAATAAATAAATAAATAAAGTTAACGTAAATGTTTAAAATAAAATTTTTTTTAAAAAAGGAAAAAGAAATGCAATTGTGCCTAAATTGTCTGTCAATTCTGTCCATATCCTGGCTTGGAAACCCACCTGGTGGGATTTTAGCAGACAATGTAAAAGGTTATAGCTGCTAAGGTACTCCATACCTGGGTTAGAGGCCTGGGGTTTGGGTTTTGGTCTTGTTTGTTTTTATCTTGTTTATCTGCGTTTGTCTATGTCTGATTGTCTCAATTGATAAGAATTGTTTACTGGAGATTGAGCTTCTTGCTGCCCAGAACAAGGACATGTAGACAGATTTTGTTGTTGCAAACACCTGAAAACAAAACCCCATTCAAAAATGGGATATGTTAATTCAATTCCCCCTTGTAGCCCTCTAGGCTGCATTCTTCAAAATTGGGTGGCTTTCAGTTATGAATCCACAGAAAAATAAAAAGATGGTATTTTTTTGGTAACACTGTGTGGCCACAGTATCATTTAGGCCCCTGAGCAAAATGGCCTGAAAATGGATCCTTAAATTACAACTCAGTCTTGCAGCTAGATTTATTTTGTAAATGGGAAGAAAAATGGGATCAAATACCTTATGTACAGTCTTTTATGTTATTGTACCAGAATAAACCTGTGCAAAGAAGAGGTAAGTTTATGGCCCAACAGGAAGGGAAGGCAAAGAAACCTGTTTTGCTTGATCCTAATGAAAAGGAGGATGACTTGTTGATCCAAACCCTCTGACTGTTCCTCCTTCACCCCATATGATGGTGCTGCTGCTCTTTCCTTGCGACAGCTTCGGGTTTGGGCCCTCCCACCACCTGCTCTGGTCTCTGAGGATGGAGAAATCGGAATTGTCTCTCTCTCATGCCTGTCAGAGTACTCAATTTGGCAGGGAAATACCCAAACTCAAGTAGGGCAATATCCATTATGGCAAGTCCCCATTGGAGGTATAAATGCTGAGACTGGGCAGCTGATGGAATTGATCTGGATCCATATGATTTAACGCGGCCCTGCTGGTCACCTTATAATACTCCAATTTTACCAGTCCAGAAACCTGGCAGAAATGAATATCAGTTTGTACATGACTTAAGAGCAATTAATCAAATTGTAGAAGATATTCATCCAGTAGTCCCTAACCCATGCACTCTGTTCACTACTCTGTCTGGAGATTTTTTTGGTTTATTGTATTGGAATTGAAGAATGCCTTTTCTTGCATACCTTTGAATTTTAAATATCAAGAGTTGTCTGCTTTCAAATGGGAAGAGATAGATACAACTGTTAAACAGTACTGCTGGACAGTTCTTCCTCAGGGATTTAAAAATTCCCCCACAGTGTTTGGAGAAACCCTGGCAAACCTGGACCATCCTGCTTCTTTATTTGTTATCCCATATAGCCCAATCCCCTTGCCTTTGGGGAGGCAGATCTGAGACTAGTTCTCCTGTCTCCTCTATTGGTTGACTTACAAATAAACCCTCTTTGCTGCAAACCTCGACAGCTCAGTGTTTTGTCTTGCTAGTATGTTGGCAAAATGAACCCGATTGGGTAACATGGGCAGCACAGAATGATTCTGTTTCAAAGAATACAGAGTGAAAAGTGTGGGGGATAACTTCACTGTGGAGAACCTGGCTGGCACTACACCAACCGCTTTTTCAATGTTCGCATCAATGGTGTGGATCAAGTTCATAGTATGGTCCTTAATTTGCTGTGATGGGAAGTAAAGAAGTAAAGACCACTCTTTACTTCTGCAGTCTTCCTCCCTAAAATCCATAAAACCAGTCTAATCATGAGAAAATCATCAGAAAAACCCAATTTGAGGAATATTCTAGAAAATATCTGACTAATACTCTTCAAAATTGTCAAGAACGTTACTATCAATGGAAGTATGTGAAACTGTCACAGCCCAGAGGAGCTAGAGACCTGATGACTAATTGAAATGTGATATCCTAGAACAGAAGAGTCATTAGGTAAAAACTAAGGAAATCAGAATAAAATATGGACTTCAATAATAATGTACTGATATTGGTTCATTAATTGTGAGAAATGTACCATACAACTGTAAGATGCTAATAACTGAGGAAACTAGTGGTGAGGAACGTGAACGCTCTGATGCACTCCTACTAAAACAATATTCCATCTTTCTCTGTTGCTCTGAAATATGGCCCTTACAATTCTTTAAATCCCCCATGTTTTTATGTTTGTGTGGATCTGCTCTTTTCCATTGGTCTATTTATGTCTCAGTAACAACTGTTTGTTTCTCACAGTTTAATAATAATTTTAATATCTAGTAATTTGTAAGTTTCTTCGGATTATTATTGTTTTCAAGAAATTCCTTGGCTATTCTCACTTGTTTATTTTTCTATTTAATTTTAATTTTAATCAACTTTCACAAATATATTACCAGTCAGCATTTTTAATGGATTCCATTAAAATTATGAAACTTAGAATTAAAATCTTCTGAATATTGATTCTTCCTATGCAGTAAGAGGATACATATTCCTCTTTACCCAAGTTTGATTTATTACCTTCAGTAGAGTAGTCTTAATTATGCAAATTTACAGTTATTTTGCTAAGTAGTTTGTCTTTTCTGACTTTGTTCATGGTATCTCATTTTGCATTTATTTCCTAAGCAATTTTTCTTTGAACTCAAGACAGCTGTTTTGTGTCTTATAGAATAAAACTATAGCTACTTCCTGTATTTCCTTAAGATTACTAATAATTGTTTAGTTGGCTTTCTTAAAATTTTCAGTTTTACAATAATCATACTCTGCAAATGACAAGAAATTTCCCTCTTTTTCAATTTCCTCCATATCATGGTTGCTGCACAGCTGTCAATTTAGGATCTCCCATCCCAATCACCTTAAACAGATCATTTCTTTTTTTCCTCAAATTAATCATTCATTTATTTATAAGCATTTCGTATATTCTTATTATAAATACAGTAACAACACGAAGCAAGAAAGAAATGATATGTTCATATTGTACTAATTTCAATAGAAAAGTTGAAGAGATTTAGACATTTTCATTGAAAACTCCATAACTCTTCACCTTATTGTTTCTTGGTGTTATTGTCAAACTCAGACTCCTGGCCTGGATCAAATGTCAGTCTGAGCCTATTTTTTTAATTTTCTTTTTTTAATTGAAGTAAAGTTGATTTACAATGTTGTGTTAGTTTCAGGTGAACAAAAGCAGGTCATTTCTTGATCTAATCTCTCCCTCTACCTGATTTACTCCTCAGTTTTAACTGCACACACAAACTCAAGGAATTTTTGAGTAAAGGGTGTTCGGGATATTTTCAAAGATTTTTCATGTCTAAAATATCTTTATTTCCCTTTCACTGACAGTTTGGTTGGGATAGAATTTCGTTTTGGATTTTGAAGGCATTTTTCCATTGCTCTTTCACTTTCATTGTTGCTACTGAAAAGCCTATTGTCTTTTTTTTTTTTTTTTTTCACTTTTTGTATGTGATGACCTTTTTACCCACTCTCTCTGAAAAGCTTTAGTATTTTCATTTATCCTCTTTACTTGAAATTTTTGGATGTTGTGGCTTGGAGTAGAACATATTAAAACCCAAAGTGCTGAATTAAATGATTCAGTGGTTCATTTCAAACCACAACTCATGTTCTTCAATTCTTAATTTTTTTAATATTACTTTATAAATTTCTTCCATACTGTTTTGTTTGCTCTTTATTTGAAACTCCTTTAAATTATATATATGAATTGCTTCATCGATTCCTTATTTCCATGTCCTTTCTCATTTATTTTCTTTTGTCTCTTTATTTGCTGTCTTTTGATATAGCTTCACAGTTATCATCTAACCCTTCTATTAAATATTTTATTCTTTTTTTTTTTTTTTTTTTTTTGCGGTACGCGGGCCTCTCACTGTTGTGGCCTCTCCCGTTGCGGAGCACAGGCTCCGGACGTGCAGGCTCAGCGGCCATGGCTCACAGGCCCAGCCACTCCGCGGCATGTGGGATCCTCCCGGACCGGGGCATGAACCCGTGTCCCCTGCATCGGCAGGCGGACTCTCAACCACTGCGCCACCAGGGAAGCCCAAATATTTTATTCTTGTGATCAGTTTTTAAAAGCTTATTTTCTGTTTCTTTTTTTATAGCATCTTCTTCTTTCTTCAGAGTTGCCATAAATTATCTGACTGCACTAATGATAATAATGTCTTCTGTGATTTTTTTTTTTCCTTTGGCTGCAAGTAGTGTCTCTATGACTTCAAAGTTTTTTCCTCTGGTATTTTGGCTTGTTGTTTCTGTTAGAGTTTTCCTGAAATATGTGTTAACTACAGGTGGTGTTTATTTAAAAGTAAGCCCTTAAAAAGTTAATTGGAAAATCCTACAAGTGCTGCTGTAGGTGGGAGTAAATATTGTACATGGCTATCATTTATCCAGGGCTAAAAAGGAAGGGACCGGCAGTGGCAGGCTGGAAGGAGATTCTCATGACCTGTTATATAGATGTTCACTTAATCCTTTTATTTCTATTAAGGAGCCTACTTCCTTTGCTATGCCTGCTGTCAGTGAACCTTCTTGTTCATTTCTCCTGAGGATAAATCTCTTGTCTACTGCCAAGGGAGGAGTAGTTACTGGCAGCTTAGGAAATGAAGTGCATCTAGGTATCTCCTGCTTTCCTCTAAAGGCTTAAAACAAATCCTTCTTTATTCAGCCCCATACTTTATTCCCATTTTTGAAGGTGCTTAATGCCTCCAATTCCTGAGACTTTCTGCTGTTCTGCAGGGTGCGTTCAGAATGTACCTCGATATGCTCAGCTAAAAAAAGGAATGTACAAGACAAGTGGAATATCTATTTGTATAGAGTCTGAGAGAGAATCCTTTGAAAAAATAAGCCTAAAGAAATACAGAGCTAAGCACAAGGAACTTGACATAGAAATCCCAAAGCCATAGGTTGGAGAGCAGGGGTTCTTATAACCAAAGAGCAGCTGCTACTTGAATCCACCAGCAACTCATTACACTAAGTTTATGTCTAAGTCCTAGGAGGAAAGAAGATTTTAAAATCTTGAAGATCTGTTTCACTGAATTCTGTGACCCAATGAAGCCAAAGCAACTGTTGTTTAGGACCTTTTTTTAAAAAAAAAGTGGACCACAAATGGGAAGGAACATTCTCCTCAGTTGGACATAGAATCCAACTTGAAATGTGGTGACCTAGAATCTCCAGGAAGCTGCTATGATTTAGGAATGGGGATGGGTAAGGTACAGAGACTAAGGGACTTTACAGACAATGGGAGGAGATGCAGTACTAGCTGACAACAGCCATGCCTAGTGGAGAATACTGGTGGAAACAGGTGATTCTGACACAAGAGCCCAAGGAAATTATGGTGCCCCAAACTGGAGTTCAGAACAGAAACAATACCTGGCAAAGTGGTATGGATGCCACGGAAGTAGGTTTTTACCTAAACAAATGTGAACGGTAACCTATCAACTTCTATAGATATTTGTAAAAGACTTATCCAGTTAGGCAAGGCCATAGAGAATTTGTGCTACATGACACTTGAGGTATTTGGACTGCAGAGTAGACACAGTCTATGTGCCTATACCATCACCTGTAATCCATGTGGCAACAAGCCCCAGATTTGTAAGGGGAGGTGGTTTGCATCTGAACATGGCACCTTAAGTTGTTGCTGCTACAAAGAAAGGCCCTACTCATGTTTGCCCCACTTGGAGAACAAGCATTCTCTGCAGAGAGGGAGTACATGTATTTGCCTTCGGAAAGTCTTGCAACCATTAAAAAAGGACAGAGAATTTCTTCCTATAACCAATTGCAAGAACCAGCCAAGTTCTGCATGTCTGACTCAGCATCCAGCGAGACTAAATCAACGCAGTTTGATTGGTGTGTCAATGCTGCAGGCAGTCCCTGAGTAGGTCCCCTGACTGCTGCCTAACTTTTTGCAAGCCCACCTTCCAAGTCTCATATCTGTCTGCTTTAGGGCACCAAAGCAATTGGATTGTAGTCCTGGTAGACATAGGAAGTTAGGGAGTATCAGGCTATGTACAATGTACAGTTAAATTATGTACCCCTGCAGATATAATGGGATATGTTAAATAGGAAGGAAATAATGATTAGAGGAAAAGATAGAAATACAGCAGTCACTCACACAAATTTGATCATAAAGTAGAAATTCTCCAACAGTGTCCTGGGAGGAGAACACACTAATTCGACATGTGGTGAATGTGATCCTAACCTTGGTATTCAAACTGCAATGTGTACACTTACCTAGTTAGAGAAAAACTGAGCTATTAACTTCTTGGGATACTATGCTATAGTAGTGCATTTTCCTCTGCACATGGATGATACCACTTGCCTCAATGAAAATAAATGTTCATAAATTAGCCCATGAACAGTTCAGATAAAATCATGGAGGGTAGGGGTATTAAGAAGAGACACTAGTCACACCCTACCTCTCAGAGCTCTTAAAGGTATGTAGACAAAATTAACTGTCAGAGATTACTTATTAAAATGTCAGGATAGGTTTTCTTAATGCATATTATTACTGCAGAGATGCATAGAATAAAATTTGGCTCACAATGTTTGGGGCCCCACAAGTTTGAGTGTCCTAAAATGATCTTAAGTTACTTCCCAACATTTAAAAATCAGCATTATGTTCATGAAACATCTAGAATATCTCCAGAACAACTGGGATATCTGTCAGCCCTGAACACATGTTCCAACATTGAAATGATATATTGGAGGTGGAAAGGATGTAGAAATCACATGAATTTACTTATACAATCTCTAAACATTGGCAGAAGTTGGCTAGGTTGTGATCCAAGCCCTCAGTGGTATTAAAATCTGGAATAAAAAGCTGATTACTCTAAGAACCATAAGAGAGGTACAGAAATTGGGGTGAAGTGTCAATACAGATGATTACCCATCTTAGCCCACCCAGATTACAGCTTCTTATAGGAGATTCCTCCAGTGTTAGGGTTCCTTAATGACAGGAAATGGTCTTGTCTTCCACACTGGCTGCCTCATACTGTCACTATAATTCAGTGTGACTGCTGCATATTTGAGATATTTCATTTTGTCTTTTAATACCCATGCTGTCATAGGTACACTTGTTAATTGGTCACTCTTTTTATCCTTCCCATATTTTGAGATTTTTTTTTTCTGAATGTCAAGAATGTTTCACCTAAAGAGCTTCTTGCTCACATGAATTGATTTTTTTAAAGGTTTTCATTTTGCATACTGGTCATTTAAGGATCAGGTGGGGATTTTGTTCAAAATGCGATTGTAACTGTTTCCCAGGAAATACTGAACTACTAGGTCTAGAAAATGCCAAATGAAGCTGTTTTAAGGAAGTTCTCCCAGGTTATTCTGAAGTGCATACCTTTCGTTTGATAAGTGGACAATTTTCAATGCGGAGAGGTGAAGTGATTTAATTAACATTTCACCACTAGCTTGTGTACAGGCTGGGACTGGAACACAGGTCTCTCCATTCACAGATGAGTTTTCTTTATCCCACATATTTTGAACAAAGAAAGCTAGTTATTTCTCCTTCAGAAAGTCAGAGAATAGTAAGACTGCACTGGTTCTCTCAGCCTTTAAGCCCTGCTCCTTAGATTTCAACCTGGTTGCGCTGGTCTCTTAAAGTAGACCATCTTTGTTTGGTCTCTTAAAACATAACTTCCCAGACCTCCATCTGGGCTCTTTGGTTAGACCATTCATCAGGCATTTTCTGCTGAGAGCCAGAGAATTGGCTCACTTCTCCATCCCGCACCACAGAGCTTCATTTTTGCTGATTACCCTGCATTTCACATAAAAGTCATTGAGAATTCTGTTTCAGCGAATAAAAGAATGTAAATGAGGTGATTATGAGCTCCACTTACCTTACTAACCCCATGCATTGTGTAATCATTAATGCTTTCACATGATCTGTTCACTGGAAAAATCAGGAAGATGGAAAGCATTATTGTTGGGAAAGAAAATAGTAGTGAGGTTTATTCTGTGGTGGATTTTTTTTTTTTTTCCCCTTTTGGGGGACTTAGGGAAGGTCTTTTGATGTAAGCTGTGAAAAAGACAGCTTGGGAAATAGCTGTGTACTGCTGCTTTAACCCCCACCTACCCTTTGCATAAATTAACTTCAAGTTGCAGAGATTTCTCATAACAACATTTCACACTTGGAAAGCAATATTCATCTGAAAAACTCTTTAAGATACATCCATATGATTGTTTTCACTTACTGGGCAAATGCATCTTCCCACATAACATAAATTGGCTGTTGAGTATTCAAGAGCAGGATGAGGTTAGCTGCTTAAATGATACTACGAATAGGGGACAATGCAGTAGCCCAACCTGGCCTTGGCCAAACTTCCCTTCTTTCCTACCTGCAGTGAGAACATTCTTTTGTCATCCCAGGGCTTCTACCTTGTGAAACTACTTTCAACCTCCACGTGATATTGATGGGTCTGCCAAGGCATCCTGCCACCCTGGACACAGGAGGGGGAATTATCTAATCACAAGTGGTCCTTTCCTTGAATAACATGAGTTATGCAAGTGGAAGCATGTGACCCCAGGAATTCCACTAGAAGGGAGTTTTGGATAGATTTGATATATGGATATGGCAGGCAGATGGTCTCTCTTCCTGTTGGATAGCAAGTCATAAAAATGTATACGTGGGGCTGCCAGAAACCCTCTTTCCTGACAAAGGGGAAGAACCTGACTGAGAATGACTCCAACATAGAGAGAGGGGCAGGGCCAAGAGATAGAGGAAATCAGCATCCGGTGATAGCTTTTGCATCCATGGATCCAACTGTGCCCAAAGCCTGAATAATCCTTAGACATTCTGGTTAGGTTGGACAATAAATGTTGATTTTTGGGAAACCAGTTTTAATAAAACTTTAAAAAATTACGGTCAAAAGGGCTCTCATTAATATAGAAATTGGTACTTCCATATAAGGTAGTTCAAGTGATATAGTCTAAAACAGGAGCTAGACCAGGTTAAGCTGAGGTGAAGTTCAGTGGAAAATAGAATCTTTGTCATGTAGGAGTGAAGCAATTGGTTAAACGTCTCACTATTTTCCCTAACTTATGCTAAGTGCTCTTTTTCGAGATCGCTGAGATATTTGGTAAAAATATTGAGTCTGTTGTGGCTTTGGTAAGGTGCAAAAAGAAAAAAACAAAAACAGATAATTATTGGTCTCAATTAACTTGTTTAAAAAGGAGTGATATGCATCAGAATGGCCCTTTCTTTTTATAGCTAATGGCATATTAGTACTAAAGGCCTGATGATACTTGTCAAGCGCCAAATTCTCTGTAGTGTACTGTAGTTGACTCGAGCAAAGGTGGGAAGATGGAAAACAAACCAGGAGATAAGATTTAGAACCGGAAGATAAAGAAATAGGACAGGCCAAATTATGCAGGACCCTCCCCAAACTACCAGTGTGTACAAGCTTATAGTCTCATAGATAATATTCCCTTGCAAAGCATCCTCCACTGTAATCCAATCTGGTGTCAGAGGACAAATGATATCAGCCTTAAACACCAGAGGTGATTCCAAGATGGAAACTATTCATGGAAGGTTTAGGCAGTGGCCAAAGCCAAAAGGTAGAAACTGTCAGGGTAAATACCTCATCACCAGAAATCTGGTGAAGTATTTTTGCTTGCAGTTTTCAGCAGGAGTATGGTTAGATTTCTTCCTAAATCTGGTAAATGAGAATTTGTTACTGTAATCTGAAAATCCATGAATCACCACCTCATCCCCAGGTATTGTTATGAAGAGCAATAAACTCTGGGGAGCCTCTTAAAGTGTAGAACTAGAGTCAGCCAGCTTCGCTAACTAGCTGACACTCTAGATTGTGTGTACAGGCATCCCTTCCACTCCCCTGTCTTCTTCCTAACAGAATTTTAGTTTTGTTCAAGTAGTCCTGCTTTCTCTAGTATATAATTCAGAGGATGTCAAACATCCTTCCAGCTCCAGCAGTCTGAACCAACCATAGCAATTAATAGCACTGAATGTGATTTATTTAGGTGTTAAATTCCTGAAGCTGACTTCAGAATTTGGGGGGGAAGGGTGGGAGTTGTGTTTAGGAAATTCTGGGCAAAAAAAATCCTCTCTTATTAAAAATGAGTTATGAAGTACAGGTCCTCAGTACTTCCAGCAAGATAAAATCTCAACATATACATACCTAAATATGACACCTGGTATTATAAGAACCACTTTTCTACAAATCTGAGGTTAAAACCATTACACTGAGGAAGGCAAAGCCAAGGCAAAGGCATCTGGATTCCTAAGATATTATGACTACTTATAGATTTCTTGCTTTATTAAATAATAAATTCCCTTGTTGTTTACACCAATTTCATTCAGGGCTTTCTTTCATTTACTGCTGAAATCTTCCTAACTGATAAACTCTCAAGGAATCCACTCCACTTCCAAGGGAGAGATCCTTGTTTTCCCAATCTAGTTAGGGGCAATAGATTCTATAACCTGCTGCCACTATCTTATACAATAGTTTAACAGTAATTATTTTCCCTCCATAATTATTTATTGTAAATTATACGAGTAAATAATGTTTTCATTTATCCATCCATAGATAGCTAGATGCTAAGGAACTACAGCTAGCCTTCACAAGTAAAATGTACCACACTCTGAGATTCTGGATATGAAACAAAATGGAATAAAATAATTGTGTCTTTGATTTCTGTTTGGAAAGGAAAGGAAGCAAATGTTTTTGTGTGCTGGTGGTTGTTTATGCTATGAGAGATAGTTAGAAGAGGAACTATTTGGAATTAGATTCTATGTAGATGCTATTATAGTCTGCCAGACTTTATTCCAGGTGAAACCACCACTACCTCACTGCAGGACCATCTATCTCAGTCCTACTCCTTAACTCCCAGCACACCAAGCACAGATGTGCAGCCTAAGCTAGACCAACCATTGTACCTAGGTGAAGTGTACCATACAGTTTTCCATGAATGGAGAGAGGGGTAGGGCTAGCGAGGTACCCGAAACAGGTCCAATCATAGTTCTTACTTGAGAAGATAAAGACATTTGAAGGGACAAGTTCTATTCATTTAGATTGGCAGGCAATATGGGTATAGCCTTGTTGTTTTTAACAGCCATCTTTTCTGCCATATGGAAAGAACCAGTCTGAGAATAAACCCAACATATAGAAAGAAGCAGAGCCAAGAGGGAAAGAGAAATAAACATCATGACATCATTTGAGCCCCTGTATCCACCCCTCCCTAATGGTTTTTAACTTTATAATTATATGGTACGATAAATCCACTGTTTGTCCTAAACTACTTCTTTATTTAACTTAAAAAACAAAAACAGAATTTTGACTAGTATAACACCTGAGTAAAATACATGGGGAACAGTGTCAAAATAATGACATAATTTTAAATGGAAGAGCAAATAATATTTTATTGTCTGGGATTTCATCCCCCGAACTCAGTTCGAGTCAATAACTTTAGTAACAGGGACTGTATTAAATGAAAGACCATGTTTCCTGTGATAATCAGATAAAAACTGACTTCACCTGTCTTATCTCCCACTATCAAACATAAGCATCTGATCTTGGCACTCTGTTTCACAGAAAGACCAAATTCAACGCACACCCATCACAGAAAACTAAAGAAACCCAAAGAGAAGTATTTTTCCCTCTGTCAGCTATTTATAGTCCCAAATTCCTCCACTGGTAAACTTGAGCACATAAATATCTTTAAATATGGATCCTCGAAGAAGGAATAAAAAAGGTAGGTCAGAGAAAGCTGCTTTCTCTGGAATCTAATATATATCTGAGAAGCAAATGGTGGATCTGATCCCTACACAAAAGCTATCTTTGTAGATCAGAGATTAGATCAAACACCTGCCCAGAAATCACAGAACATGATTATAAAGATAAAACATTTGCTACACCAAATATTCAGCTGCCTCTGCTACATGTACCTATAAACTAGAATTTGGATTAATTAGAAAGGAATCTTTTGAGGTACTCTATTCCTTATCTGAGTAAGTTAAGATAATCTCTAACATTCTGTCTTTACACAGATGTAGAGAACAAACGTATGGACACCAAGGGGGGAAAGTGGCAGGGGGTGGTGGTGGTGGGATTGACATGTATACACTCATATGTATAAAATGGATAACTAATAAGAACCTGCTGTATAAAAAATAAATAAAATAAAATTCAAAAATTAAAAACAATTCTGTCTTTAAAATTTGCATCACTCTTTCAAAATCCCATGTGATATATGGGTAAATAGTTTGGCTAGAAGACATGAGAAATTTGTCAAGTGTTTGCTTTCCTAACTCTAGTCCAGAATGAGTCCCACCGTTCTCACCTCCTTACTCTGATCCTCCAGCACTCTCTGTGGACCTCGTTGCCAGGGTGTTTGGTGTTGAGGTACAAAAGCAGGATATGATGCTGTGGTTTGTGGCAAGAACCCATTTGGATGATTAGCAACATTACCATTTACATAATGCTCCAAACTAGAAAATTCTGGTGCCCTTTTCAGTGGCACTTTTCTCTTTAATAACCTCTGTTAGCTTCCCACTGCTTCCTGCCTTCAATTTATCTCACAAAATCTGTTAACTATACCCCAACATATAATTTCCAGTCTCTTCTCCAGCCACCCACAAATATTACACCCCTGCCAAACAGTTTCCTTGCTATATCAGTCTCCTTCACATTTTATTCTCACTACCTAGAATTCTCATGGCCTCATTTCTCTACAAAGACAATTTCTACTTATTATTCAGAAGATAAAGAGCGCCTCTTGAGTGAAGCCATCCCTCTCTTTCCAGTTATTATTAGGTTCTAATTTAGAACTTTACTTGTGTTTTATATGGTCTGTACTGCATTATACTGCAATTTATTTATTTATTTATTTATATACATATCTGTCTTCCACTAAGCTGTGATTTCCTTAATGGCTGCAGAATTTTGCTTTGTCTTTGCATGACCCTGTGTGATATCTTCCTCTTAAGATAGACTTGAAAAGGATTTGCTGAATGAATGAATTAATTAATTTAAGAATTTGTGAAGTATGCAGTGTTTTGGAAAGGAATCAAGGGGCATGGCTAACCACATCGAACTGAAACAGAGGGAGATCCAGGAAAAAGAGCTCAAAAAACAAGGTTAAATATCCTAGAAAATCTTATCATCAAATGAATCCAAAACAGTAGTTACTGAAACCTGCCATGTGCAAGGCATTTTTATTTGCCCAAAGTGTTCCTTCTCTGATAACTTTAAAATGTTATTATGATGATCTGGTTTAAATACAACTGTTAAATGGAAATATAGTGGAAAACAGATGATAATTGTTCAAAACAGATCAGCAAGAGTGAGCATATTCAGAATAGGTTTTCATCAAGGGGGTAGGACTTGAGCTATACATGGAGGGACAAGTGGCATTTATATAGAATCATTAAATAGATGATATTAAAGTTGGAAAAATCTATGATCCTCTGAAATGTAAGCTCCATGACCACAGAAACTCTGTCTATAGTGTTTGTTATTTTTTTCCCATATTTTTTGTATTTGGCTGCGCCGCGTGCCTTGTTGGATTTTAGTACCCTGACCAGGGATCGAACCCCGGCCCTCGGCAGTGAGAGCACAGAGTACTAACCACTGGACAGCCAGGGAATCCCCTATTTTATTCCCATTTTCCAGATCTATACCTTGACATGGTAGGTGTGTAATAAATACTTGCTGATTGAAAGAATGAATGTAACCTACTTAATGCCCTCATTTTATCTGTGATTATGCTAATGTTGTAACATAAGTGAGATTATGGGAGATTAGAGCATAATGGTTAGTGCAAGCCCTCTAAAGTTAGAATGCTTGGGTTCAAAATCACAACCTCACCACTTACCTAACCTCTCTGAAGCTCAGCTTTTAAATCTGTAACCTGAGTATAATAATAGCATCTCTTTTAGTAAAATTGTATGAGCACTTATGCAGTGCCTAGAGTATAGTGATTACTCATTAAATGTTACCTATTACTATTAAATTCCAATGACAATCAATAGCAGGAATTGAACTAGAATCCAGGTCTTCTAATTCCCAGTTGAGATTCATTCAAATAGATATGGAAAACTGTTTCTTCATGAGAAAAAAAAAATTCCATTGGGTTGATTAGTTATCTTTTGAGATGGATTAAAACAGTGAATAGTTCCCCTTTGATAACCAGGGAATGCAACTGTTCATTGAATTGAAATTCTACCACCTATAAATGCCTGTGGTGACTTTGGGTCAATTTAATTTTCTCTCATTCCTTTCTGTCGTCCCTCACCTGACTCAGCAAGGACATGATGGCTCAGACACAGTGGTACTGAAAGGGCAACCACCTTGCCAGCGGCCAGGTGTGGAACCTCAGATGAGGTAAAGAATGAAAAAAAGGGGGGAGTTGAATGAAGCCCAGTGACTTGACCTAAAACATGTGAAGGTCCTGGACAATATTACTCAAATATGAACTCATGGTTTGAAGTAACCATGATATGTTGTACCTGATATTGAGACAACTGAAATATCTGACATGAACCATAAAGGGTGAGTTCCATATTTGTCAGAAATGCCCAAAGAAGGGGAAGATAGATGAAAATCATGAGGGAAACCGTAACAGCATATGCTTTATAAATTTGAGGGAATAGATTTTATGGGAAAAAAATAGACCTTGAATATGATTTAAAATTATTACTACACATTTGAACTTTGCTTACTTTGCATAATAAATGAGATGGTAAGCACTCTGATTTCCTGGTTTTTAGGGAAAATGTATTTTAAAAGCTCATTAAAAGGTAACCTAGTCTAGCTGGACATCGGAAAGCTCCCAGAAGCCAAAATATTGATGATTTAAGCATAAATGAGTCAGAAATGTGTGGTTGCAATTTCCTTTTAAATGAATGGGAAAAAGGGCTCCTGGCAAAACCCATTTTGCAATTCTACTGGACCAGAACCTCTGAGGCACAAATCACCTGCAGCAATGTTGAAGGAGACAGCAAGGTACTGGCAGAGGAGAGAGGAAAATGGAAGAGATTTACTTGGCTATATGTCTTTTATTCAATTCTCTGACTGGGAGACTTATTCTGAAGACAACTATTCTTCTCCATCTGGCAGGAATGTGACAAAATAGATTTGTTAGGTATTTTGCAATTCTGTGGGAAACATGTCTTTAAACAGAGCTTTGGAAATTGCAAACCCTTAGTAATAGCATTATTGTAATAAAATATGAGGAGGCTTAGTCTTAATTTCAGCCTTCTTAAGATGAAGAGAATTAGTAACAGTTCAGTTAATTTCAAATTGTAGTCTTAGAAACTTTAGAAATTATTTTTACAGCAGCATAGGAGACTTAGAGGCACGGCAAGTCTGTCACTAATTATCCAAACTGGAAATGGAGTTTAAAAACATTTTTTTTTTTTAATTTTCTGTTTCCTAAGTTGACTTGAGTTTTATATTTGAGAGTGAAAGATATTACCCTCATGAGGTGGTGAGACTTTACCTAA
Organism: Physeter macrocephalus; assembly: GCF_002837175.3. Lineage (NCBI taxonomy): Eukaryota > Metazoa > Chordata > Mammalia > Artiodactyla > Physeteridae > Physeter > Physeter macrocephalus. The sequence continues at coordinate 6,414,437 of NC_041229.1, read as the reverse complement.
TTGGATTTGAGTATGACTCTTATCAAGAAACATATATTTTTTCTTTTGGAAATCAAAACTGCAGAGAATTTCAGGAGATTGACCATACACTTTGGTGATTTTCAACACAGACACAAAAAGATTAGTATTGAGTTTAAACCTGTTCTCTATACAGTATTTAAATGACTTATGTGATGAAATCAGATCCCAAAGGGCATCTTGATTTGCTAATAATGGAAAACGACATAGAGGATCAACCCCATCCCACTGACATTGAAAGGATTTAGTAGGATTTGTGCAGATTAGAAATGGTAAGTATTAAGGAACAGATGTCACCCCTTCCCAGTTTCATCAAATGGCAAAATTAGTTTCTAGTTCAAGAAGGCATGAGAATGTCATTCCAGTGGTAGATGGATGGGAAGAAAGAAGTAAAGGTAAGGGTCAAACTTGAAAAATAGAAAAAAATACATATTGTAGATTCAAATTTACTTTCTCTTGACTCTTCAAAATAGATATGTATTTTTAGGATTGTAATATGATCTGGTATTTTAAATCTATTTTCCTAAAGAAAACAGTTGATGTATTAGTAGTCTGGCCCATATTTAGCACTCAATCAACATTGCTGATTGGACAAGATTTATAGACTATATCTAGAGTTTTACTTAGTGTTAGAAGAAATTACAGAAAGTAATCAGAATGACTTTTTTTTTTTTTTTTTTGCGGTACGCGGGCCTCTCACTGTTGTGGCCTCTCCCGTTGCGGAGCGCAGGCTCCGGACGCGCAGGCTCAGCGGCCATGGCTCACGGGCCCAGCAGCTTCGCGGCATGTGGGATCCCCCCGGACCGGGGCACGAACCCGTGTCCCCTGCACCGGCAGACGGACTCTCAACCACTGCGCCACCAGGGAAGCCCCCAGAATGACTTTTGTAAGTCAAGTAGTACGATGCGTTAGTTAAAGTAATATTAGCTGGTATACCAACAAAACCCCTAAATTAAATATGGCCAAACTCATAAGACTTTGAGCCTAAAATAGATGTTTCTAATTGATGGGCAGCTTTCCTCGTGGTCGTTATTCACAGACCCGGGCTTCTTTGACCTTTTGGACTTGACATCTCTTAAAGCCTTGCTGAGTCTTCCCTATCCAGGTGGCTGATGGGAGAAGAGAGAGTACAGAAGTCAAACCTGCATGGTTGCCTCAACTTATCAGTGGCATACTTCACTTTTTCTCATATCCCACCAGCAAGAACTAGTTACCCCAAATCATGCAAAAGAGGCTGGGAAATATAGTCCCTAAATGGGCAGCCTCTTCCCAACAATTTTGTTTTTGAAAACTTGAATCTTTGTTTGACAGTTATTTTTCTCTGCCACAATTCATTCTTTTGACCACCAAATATGCATGTGTACCATTTTTTTCCACATATAGAATATATGATCCATAAAGGGGGACAACCCAAAATCAAACCCTATTTCTACTTCCTGTTCAAAGTCCAGGATCTCTCTATTAGGTGTATATATGGCTTTTCTTATCTAGTAACTTATCAACCAAAGTATATTATCTGTTCCCTAAATACCTCCTAATATAAAAAGATGGAGCAGACTAATACAATAAAATCAAAATTCCCTTTTTAAAGAAAGGAATAGTACATACAGAGCAGTCACTGATCCATAGCAATGATGAATTATTTTAAGGCGGGCATTTTAGAAGTAGAATGACTTTTTAAAAAATTTAACACCACACTACTTATAATTTAATGCCAGAGATAAAAATCTGGGTATTTTGATATTTGAAATGTGAATGCAACAAGGAAACCAGTAAGTCCCCAGACTACAAGGAGAAATACTCCATTACACCAAATCACTTTTCAAATTTATATTAAAACACAACACACGCCCTCACACACATACACAGTCTTGCACGCACAGACACACACAGAGACAAGCTGATAACACTGAAAAAGAAAGATGTATTGGGCATCTAATGGCATCACTTGTTATTGACCCAATTTCTAAATCAGTCACTTATGTGGTAATAATAAAAAGGATGATAAAAAGAATGGACAATTTATAATGACACCAGAACCCCAAATATGGTTTTCCATGCTAATCGTTCCTCTTTTCCATGCTGGGTTCTTTCTCAGGGGCAATTGGGAAGTCTCTTGCTAGCTTAGTAACTGTCAGACATTTTCATCCAGAGGGATTTATACCATGGCCGTTTCTAATTCTGTGGCAATTAATCAACCAGGAAACTCTAAGAAAGCAACACATTTTTATAGCATTTCCAACTTTCCTCTGAAATTGGTGCCAATATTTGATTGTCTGCCCTAACTGAAGGGAGTAGGGATGCAGATAAATCCCAACATCATTTATATTTGGCTTTCAAGTACAATGATAATTTTTCAATTCTTTTCTCCTTTTTCATGTGGTTTTACTTAGCCTAATGTTAAAATGAATTTGAGTTCCCAGGAAGACATGCTCCTTGGGTGTCAAGAAGAAAAGTAGTTCAGTATTAAAATTTTGTGATAATATACAATGTAGAAAACCTACCACACAATAATCAAAAACTGATAAAGCTAAACTGATTTTTATTTGGAGAAAAAATTCTTGTGCTCCTTTGGTGGAAACTGTGTTCATTATTTGACTCAGTTAAGTCATTATCATAGCAAAATTCAGAGCCACCTCAGCATGTAAATGTCACAAACTGTGTCCTAAATTTCCCATCTATTGTTGATTTGCTCAAAGGAATTGGGAAGTTTTTTTCCTTGAAAGTGAAAACAAAACAGCAGTTATCCCTCCAAGGTCCATGTAGGTGAGTGCTCAGAACTTTCTAGTTTGCATAGACTCTGCTTGACTCAGAAAGCATAGGCAAAGGATTAAGATCAGAAATACGTGGTGGGTTGGCTTATAGGAGAGAATATTTTATCCATTCAAGTTTTCTACCATTTTCCACACCATCATTTCCCTTGAAAGGGAGAGTCTGCCCTGGTTTCAAAGTGTCTGATGTTCTGGGATAAAGTTTCTATCTCTTTTCATCAGGGAATCCTCTATCAAGGCAAGAAGAACAGGAAAGCTGATGAAATTTACTTGATAGATACTTGTCTTGAATATCTAGGATTATTAATGTCTGATTCTTTCTGTAAAATGGGTATTCTATAATATGGATTTTATTATTGTCATGGCAGACCACATGAGTCTCTCTGCCCATGCCAACCAACTTTTAGTTTTTTAGTTCCACCTAATACAAATTAGAAGGCAGAGAAGAAGCAGAACTGGGAGACCATTTTCTCCTGTTTCCTATTGGTATTTGTATTTCCATTCTTGAAGTTTTCCCTGCTGCAAGGAGAGAAGTTTGCACACAGTATTGCACACCTTAAATCGGTTTGTAAAAGTGAAAAAATTGGATGAAAAAAGAAGTAAAATATGAGTAGTCTTGTGTGGCTATTGGCCAACTCAATACTAAGCTAATAAGTCTCATCATTGCGTATTTTATCTACGTAATGGGAGAAATATCTCTGACTGAACTTCCAGTATTAAAAACCTTATGCAGGAGTAAGGATTCCTTGCTTTTTTTCTTAGCGTATCAGTACCCATATTCATTTTAGCATTAATGCAAGAACAACCAAAGCTGAAAATGCTGAAAAGTCAAAACCAGGTAATCCAACCAAATGGGATAGTATGTAAAAGCAAAAGCAAATGAATTATTCACACACTCTGCAGGTTTCCTTTAAAAAAAAAAAAAAAAGAAATGTCTAAGGAATGAAAGTTGTGAAAGATTGTAACAGATTATAGAGGTGGCTTCGGAATCTCTTCAGGAGACCATTAGGGATGGGTGAATTCTCACCGTCCTTGCAAATTTGCAATGTGATTTAGGAGACTGGAATAGAGAACTTTTCAGGTCTCTTTGGCTATTTACTTGATAATATCTTGGCCATTTAACACAAATTCTATTCATTATATATATATGTATATATATACATATATATGTATATATATATGCATGTGTGTGTCTGTGAACAGGGTGTTCTACTAATGAAGATGACCATTGGAGCTTGAATTCCAATAAGCTGGAGTTAGCATGGGTAGTCTTTGAAAGGTGATCAGGATCAGGAAGAGCCAGAAAAGGAGACTTCCAGAACTTTTAGCATTGATGTTTGACTGGTAACTAATAGAACTAATCCAGTCCAAAAGATATTAGAGGAACTGGAATCTACAGACACAGCCCAGACAGAATGTGAGCCCCTTAAGAGCTAAGGGCAGTCTTGGGTGACCTCCATGAGTGAGCAATGGGGCAATGATACATGAGCAGAGCAGGTTAGACATTTTAGAGTCCCCAGGAAAGATGTGGAACTCTTTTCAAGTACCATGCTGGAAAACTTTTAACTCAACACAAGCCATTCCTTTACAAGTTAGGTTTTCAAAGTGTCTGTTCATTGTGCTGCTGGGAAAATGTAGGGGGAAATAAGACAAATGTGTCACAGATCTAGGTGGAATAGTGAGTACTTTTAGCAGTGAATAGGAGACAAGAAGTAGATGGAAAGAAGTCCATCAGGAGAAAAGGAAAGCATATTTTCTCAAGAAAATATGAGAAGAGACAAATGGGAAGTAGGAAACATTGTTGGGAGTTCCATAGCTGGAACTATGTGGACATGGCCTCCAACAGTAATGAGCCTTAGGAGATAGTTCTAAAGAATATGAATTCCTCCTGAGAAGGAGGGAAGGTAAACAGAGCTGAAAATGAACTAACCAGTGAAAGATGAAAAATAACTAATATTTAACAGGGCTTCATAGTTTATAAATGTTCTAAAATATATTTTCTCTTTGGAAACTCACTTGTGCCATTAGGCAAACCAGTGTCTTTTATAGATATTTAAAGAGTTAAGCAATTTGCCCAAGATCATATTGTCAAAAAATGGTAGAGTTGGGTTTTAAGCTCAAGTCTTCTGACTGTAATTCTCGTACTCTTTTCTAACATATGTGTGTAAACATAACATAGTATGAATACATTTAAAGATGAAATTCAGAGTATTTCAACAAGAACATATCTTCAATGGTACCAATAGACACTGCTAAATATAAAGTAAGTTTAGTGTCATTAAGAATTTTTTTTAAGTTGTCCAGGTAAGTTAGGTAAAGTACAAATAGATAAAGAAAGAAACTCCACACCCAGATGATAACCACTTTAGCTGATTTATGTAACCTACAAACACATTGAACCCCAAGCCTCCAAATCTGGGACACCATATTTCTGGAAAAAGGGTGACCTTGAAACAAGTTTCAACAACTTAGAAGGAAAAGGACAATGCGTCTTCCTCACTGATCACACATGGAAACAGAAACTCTCCACCTTGGCTATGGCCTGACCCCTTCTCCTGGCAGGCAGTTCCACTAAGGGATCACGTAGATTATCCCTCAACTGTGACTCTGCATATGTAAGGTGTCTTATGTGGTATTAAAAAACATTGCATGAAAGTCTGGTCTGCTTGAACGTCAAAAGCTCAGAGTTGAAGATATGTTACATCTTAAAGTTAGCATCAAGCATTCTTTGGGCTTTTCTGTCTTTCATATATTCTAACATTTACATTTCACTGGGCCCATTGGCTATTGGTTTGAATCCCAAAGACTGGCTTTAACACAATACATGTGGAGATGTTGATGTGTACAAACACATGTGGAGTACACTATTCTAGAAGTTCTTAATCATTTTAATAGACTGCTATCATATTTTATTTATTAACTCATATATTTCATTGTAAACATAATTAGAAACCTAGTTCTTCTATGATACACCATTCAATGAGTCCGATTATCTGATTCTTAAGGACAAAATAGAATCTCCATGATTAAATACAGGTTTCAGAGAGAATAAGTAGATTCTATCAAAAGTTCATCCCTATTAGGCATAGAAATGCCTATAATCCTTATAAAAACTTTCATGCACAGTATTGTGTTCAAGAAAAGGGCTTCTTACCATTACTCTGCAGAAATGCTCAGGCTAATTTTTAAAAAGGTTAGGTAAATGAATGTTCAGAAGTACAAAAAATTATTCATACTTACATATCACCTGGCCGTCTCACCATTTATAAAGTAACAAATATGGTTTCCATGTGACCATTGAAGGTATACTGGTTCATTAGCGGGAGTGATCACATGAAATTATGTCCATCTGAACCGTGAGGAAACATTCTAGATTATTGTGAATAAAAATTAAACAATTCCACTTGTTTTTCAACTGATATGCCATGACATATTTGTACATAAGCCTTTCATAGATAAATAACTAAATGTATTATTATTTTCTTTTTTATTAATTTTAATGTTAATTATTTTTGTGTCTAAGTAAATACATGGACATAGTTTTATAAAAAATCAAAAGGTGCAAAAGTCTTATAACAAAAACAGCAACCAAAAAAAACAGCAGTTCTCTGTCCTTATCACTCATCATGCATTTCTTGTGCCCTACAGGAAACTAATTTCAACGCTTGAGGCTGTTTTTCTTGTTTTTACCCTAATATGTGTGTCTATTATGTCTACACTTCAAACTCTTTATTCAGCAAATGTAGACATTGTCAATGCACTACCTATTGTGGTAGTTCTATTAAATCTTTCTTCCATTTCCCCCATGCTGAAAGCATAATATTATTTGACTTTTGGTTAATTCCATATTCATCATATTGGTTTTTATGACCATAAAAATGGTATTTACCATGGAATCTCATTGAACATTACTGCTACAATCCCTTTCTTATGCAACAACTCACTCTCCCCACCTTCAAAGGAGTTACCTCTTGTTGTGGAGTTTTTTTGTTGTTTTTTGCTTGTGTTGTTTTGTTTTGTTTGGCTGCACTGTGCAACTTGCGGGATTTTAGTTCCCCAACCAGGAATGGAACCTGGGACCCCTGCAGTGGAAATGTAGAGTCCTAACCACTGGACTTCCAGAGAATTCCCACCTCTTGTTTTTTCCCCCTCTTAGTTTTCTTTGAATCTTTGCTCAAACCTTTCCCCAACAATAGCTTTGTAAAATGTCAATTGATAAAATTTCCCACTTATCCAAACTTGTAGTTCATTTACCATTCCTGTATTCTCTTGAAACATTCCCCTGGAACCTTCCGTCTACTGCTTCCATCTGCACTGGTTGCTCTGAAAGTCTGCAGTAGAGTTTTCCAGTCCCAGGTTTCCATCTACAATTATCCTGAGAATTTCCTTCATTCTCTTTCAATGCTGGATCCCTTGTTTCACCCCCCTGGCTTTAGTGGAGACCAGAAACAGAGTTCTGAGAGGTAAATATGCTGAGTCATATTCAAGAAAATGTTTTTATTGTCCTCAAATTAGATTCTTAGTTTGGTTGGGTATAGAATTCAAGGCTGGACATTAGTTTCCTCAGCACTTTGAAGATATTCTTTCACTGCCATCTATCTGCCAGTGGTAGAAATGTGATGCCATTCTTATTCCTGTTCTATTGTGTATTTTGACTTTTCTCTAGAGGGGTTCTCTTTTTTCCCCTTTCATTCTTCTTTTCACTTGTCTCTTTAAATCTCAAGTAATGTTCTTCACTTCTAGGAATTTTTACATTGAATGAATTATTTGAGAGTTTCCTCCCATAATTTTCTTTTTTTTGGTGGGTGGAGTGTAGTGGGTGGAAATCTGAATTTGCCCTGTAGTTTTCTTCTTTTATTGTATAAGAAATTATACTTCCTTGGGGATTTTTGTTACTTATTAAATGTCTTAGTGATTTTTTAAAATTGAAATCAACTTTATTTTGGAATATTTTTAGACTTACAAGAAAAAAAATTCAAGGATAGTACAGAGAATTCTTGAATGCACCATATACAATTGCTTTTATTGTTAACATTTTATATTAGTAGGCTATATTTATTATAAGTAATGAACCAATATTGATATTATTATTAAATAAACCCCATGTTTTATTCATATTTCATTAGTTTCTGCCATAATCTCATGTTTGTGTGCCAAGATTTTATCTAGGATACCATATTACATTTAATTATCATGTGCCTTTAAGCTTTTCTGGGCTGTGACAGTTTCTCAGGTTTTCTTTGTTTTTGATAACCTTGAAAGCACTGGTAATGACCTTGAGGGGTACTATTCACGTATTCTGCAGAACATCCCTCAATTTGGGTTTGTCCGGTGTTTTATCTTGTAGTTAAACTAGGTTTTTGAGAGGAGAATCATGGAGGTAAAGTACTGTTTCCCACACATCATATCAAGGGTATATGTAATTAATGACTTATCACTGATGATGTTAACCTTGAGCACCTGACTAATGTACAGTGCAAGATTTCTCTACTGTAGAGCTACTTTTTCTTCTCTCCATATTTTAATCTTTGAAAGCAAATCCCTAAGCCAAACCTCACTCAAAGTGTGGGAATTATGTTTCACCTCTTTGAGGGAGTAGTATCTATATACATTGTATAGAATTCTGCTTTAGAGATGTGTTTCTTGTCTCCCATTTTGTTGTGTTCAATTGTTTATTTATGTCACTATGGACACATGGATATTTATTTTACACTTGAGTTATTATCAAATTCTATGCTATTTATTTTGTTACTCAAGTTATTCCAACTTTGGGCAAAAGGAGCTCTTTCAGTTGGCTTTAACATACCCCATCATTGTATTTTTGTTTGTTTGTTTTTGTTTTTTTTGTGTTTTTGTTTATTTTAGCACTTCCTTACTTTCTGGCACTACAAGATGCTCTAGGCTCATCATGTATGTTGCTTCTCCTGTCCTAGAATCTCCAATTTCTCCAAGAAGCCTTTATCCCTTTTACCAGAGAATAGTATTAGAAAACAAGATCTGGTTATGTTCTTTGCTACTGAGGTGTCATGGCTTCTAGGTCCTCTCAGTGGACAGAGCTAGGAAGTATATGTATGTATACTGACCATGTATACACACATAATTATTTCTATGTCTGTCCATCAGTGTCCATTTTAACCTGAACATGTGACCCCACTGATAGCTCCAACTCTTATCCAGTACTGCATGGTTTGTTCTAGACTCCTCCTCTCCTTGCTTATCTGTAAATTCCAGGTTCAACATTGAGAAATCAGACTCACCTTCTGCCATTCATTTACTTATTTGTTTATTCCAGTATAATTTTACAGGGTTTAAGAACTGCTTTCCTATACCTCTGTGAGAAATATATTAGCTATACTACAATGCTTTGTCTTTAGTCTTATAGTTTCCAGGGATTTCTACAGTTATTTAGATCAGCAGCTCTTCTTTTTAACTCCCTTCAGTGGTGTTGTATCATAACTTTGTAATCCAATTAGATTATTTTGTCACAATGTGTGTTATATCCTTGGATTCTCCACCCTCCTGGTTGTATCTTTTTTTTTTGATTTACATGTATATAGGCCCATTCTTTGTAGTGTAAATTTCTATTGTTTAACTGAAATTTACATTTCTTCTTTTTTTTTTTTTTTTTTTCAGTACATGGGCCTCTCACTGTTGTGGCCTCTCCCGTTGCGGAGCACAGGCTCTGGACATGCATGCTCAGCAGCCATGGCTCATGGGCCTAGCCTCTCTGTGGCATGTGGGATCTTCCCAGACCGGGGCACGAACCCATGTCCCCTGCATCGGCAGGCGGACTCTCAACCATGGCGCCACCAGGGAATCCCCTGTATTTCTTCTTTTAAATTTAATTTTATTATGGCAAAAACACTTACCATGACATCTACTCTCTTCTGTTTTTAATTGTTCAGCAGAGCTCTAGAGCTCCCTCATCTTGCTTAAGTGAAACATGCCCATTGATTAGTAACTCTCCATTTCCCTCTTCCCCCAACCCCTGGCAACCACCATTCCACTCTTTGAGTCTGTGAATTGGATATTTTAGATACCTCACCTAAGTGGAATCATGCAGTATTTCTCTTTCTGTGACTGGCTTATTTCATTTATTATAGTATCCTCAAGGTTCAGCCATGTTGTCACATATTCCAGAATTTCCTTCCTTTTCTTTTCTTTTTTTTTCTTTTTCTGTTTTTTGACTGCGCTGCACAGAATGTGGGATCCTAGTTCCTGGACCAGGGATTGAACGCATGCCCCCTGCAGTGGAAGCACAGAGTCTTAACCACTGGACCACCAGGGAAGTCACTCAGAATTTCCTTCTTTTTAAAGGCTGAATAGTATTCCATTGTGCATGTATACACCATATTTTCTTTATCCATTCATCTGTAAATGAACATTTAGATTGTTTCTACAAATTGGTTATTATGATAACTGCTGTGACAAACATGGGAGTGGTAATATCTATTTGTGATCCTGTTTTTAACTATTTTGAATAAATACTGAAAGTGGAATTGCTGGATCATACGGTAGTTCTATTTTTAATTTTTTGAGGAGCCTTCATACTGTTTTTTGTAGCAGCTACACCATTGTGCATTCTCACCAACAGTGAGCAAGTGTTCTTGTTTCTCCACATCCTCACTAACACTTCTTGTCTTTTTTTTAATATATATAATAGCCATCACTACAGGTGTTAGATAATATCTTATTGCGGCTTTAATCTGCTTTTCCCTGATAATAAGTGCATTGAACATTTTCTGATGTACCTATGGTCATTTGTATTTATTTCTTCTTTGGAGAAATGTCTTGTGCCAATACTGTAGCTCTATTAAAAAATAGTATCGCAATATCTGTTGGTACCAGAATTTCAACTTTGTTTTTTCTCTTTAAGAATCTCTATATAAATTTCATATATCACCCACATAATTTTAGAAAGAGCTTACTACTACTCTTCCTTAAAAAATTGTTGCTGGGATTTTAATGGGAATGTCTTTGAATATAGAGATGAATTTGGGAAGAATTGACATCTTTACAATAATGTTTCTTCTAATCTATAAGTACTTTATTCCTGTGTTCGCTTAGCTCACCTTTAATTTCTTTGTTTTTATTCTTAGGTATAGAGGCTTTCAGTACATTTATCACTAACAGTTTGATGTTTCTTTCATGCTTTTGTAAATAGAATGGCTTCTCTTTTATGTTCTAATTGATTTTTACTGATATGGAAAAAATACAATTGGTATTTTATATTTTGACCTTTTATCTTGTTACTTTGTTTAATTTACATTTTAATTCCAAAGGAAATCTTCAGATTATTTGTGAATGTCCAATGCATAATTATATTATCTGCCTGTAATGACAATTGTTGGACCTTTTTTCCTAATGCTTAGACTTTTTATTTATTTTTTGTGCCTTGTACTGGCTAGAACCATCATTACAATAGTAAATTGAATTGGGATAGCAGGCATCCTTATCTTCTTCCAGTCTTGGACAGAAATATTTTTAAAAATAATTCTTAAGTCTAGTATTTGTTGTAGGGTTTTAAAAAATATAATCTTTATCATACAAAGAAACTTCTCTTCCTATTTTCCTAAGAATGCTGAGAATAATTGTAGTTTTTTGTAATCATTAATTTATGTTGAATTCTATTAAATACTTTGTTGAAACAATTTTTGCATCTTTGGAATAAACTTTACTTCGACATAATGCTTTAGTTTTGAATTTGATTTGTTAATATTATGTTCAGAATTTTTCAACTCTATTCATAAGATAAATTGCCTCTATTTTTTCCTTTTAAAAATATTTCTGCCAATTTTGGTGTCCTTGAAAGTCCGTTGATGTCCTCTAAAGTGACTTTTAAAAATTGTATAAGGAAGTGTTCTCTATCTGTTCTCTGGAAGACTTTGTGAAAGATGAGTGTTAGTTCTTCCATTAAAATTTGGAAAAATTTACCAGTGAAGCCATCTGAGCCTGAAATTTATGTAGGAAAGTACTAAATTAGAGATCAATTTCTATATGCATAAAGGGATATTCAATTTTTCTATTTCTATTTCTTACATTACTTTCAGCAAGTTGCTCTTTATCAGGAATTTCTTTTAAATTTTCAAATTTATTTACACAAATTCAGATTATCTTCTCATTTACTTTGTAATGTCTGTAAATCAATAGTGTCCTCATGTCAGTAATATGTGTTTTATCTCTTTTTCTTGTTCAATTTCACTAAAATTTTTATTTTTTTATTGCCATTTTTAGGGAATTAACTTTTAATTTTCATGGCATTTTTATTCTATATCGTTTTTTATTTTATAGATTTTTGCTCTTACCTTTATTACTTTCTTCTACTTCATTTGGTTTAATTTGCTCTTTTATTTCCATTTTCTTTACATGATGTTTACATTATTGATTTTCAGTATTTTCTATTTTCTAATAAATACATTTAAGGTTATGTATTTCTAAGTACAGCTTTAGCTTCATTCCAAAAGTTTTGCTATATTTACTTTTCATTATCATTTAGTTCAAAATACATCCTAATTTCCATTATGACTTGGAAATACATTATTTAACATCCAAGCATTTGGGAATTTTCTGATAAACTTTTTGCTAGTAATTTATAGCTTAATTCTACACTGATAACAGAATATGCTTTGGATGATATCAATCCTTTGAAATTTTTTCAGACGTGCTTTATGGCTCAGTATCTGATCTATTTTGGAACACATTTCATATGCTTTCTAAAAATACAAATTTTTCAGTTGTTGGGGGCAATATTCTATGCATATCAATTAAGGTAATTTTGTTAATAATGTGTGCAAACCTCTTTTATGCTTACTAATTTTTATATCTTTTTTTTACTAGGTATTAAGAGAAATGTGTTAAAATCTCCAACTATTACTTTTTTTTTTTTTTTTTTTGTGGTATGCGGTACGTGGGCCTCTCACTGCTGCGGCCTCTCCCGTTGCGGAGCACAGGCTCCGGACGCGCAGGCCCAGCAGCCATGGCCCACGGGCCCAGCCGCTCCGCGGCACGTGGGATCCTCCCAGACCGGGGCGCGAACCCGGCTCCCCTGCATCAGCAGGCGGACGCGCAACCACTGCGCCACCAGGGAAGCCCCAACTATTACTTTTGATTTGTTTATTTCTTCTTTCTGTACATTCACTTTTGCTTTATACATTTTCAGGCTACATTCTTAGGTACATGAAAGTTTACAATTGTTATGTTTTCAGGTAGAGTGGATCCTTTCTTGTTATGAAATGTCTCTCTTTCTGTTTAGTAGTACTTCTTTCCTTACAGTCTAATTTTCTGATACTAAATAAGTTATACCTGTTTTTTTATCATTGTTTTTAGTGTTTGCATGAAATATTTTTCCATCCTTTTATTTAAAATTGTTTTGTGTTCGTATTTTTAAATAAAATAATTTAAAAATTAATAATTTGAAAATAATTTTAAAAATTACACACTTTAGCATGTCATTTGTAGAAAATAGTTGCATTTTGTTACATTATCCAGTGTAATAATTTTTATATATTAATATATTAAAGTATTTTGTCCATGACATTTAATGTCATTTCTAATATGTTGATTTTATACCTACAGTAGATTTTTTTGTTTTATGTTTAACTAATTTTTTTCTGGTCTTTTCCCTCTATAATTTCTTTCTTTTAGAATTATCAAGTAAACTTTTTGTTATTCTATTTCCCTCATTTTAGTTTTTAATTTTTTCTTATATTGATTACTTAAAAGATTATAACATCCATCCTTTACATATTAAAGTCTGTATAATATTTATTTTTTACTGTTCATAATGCAAATACTTTATTTCCCTATTGACTTTTATGCTATGTTTTCATTTGTTTTAATTCTTACATATGCTAAACTTCATAGGACATTTCTTGTTATGGTTTTAAACAGTTAGTAACCTTTTTTTTTTTTTTACCTAAATAGTAAGAATTTTCCCTCTTCATTAATGTTATCCATCTGAGATTATATTTTCTTTTTCATGAAGACCCCTTATTAGAATTTATTTCTCTGTAGATATGCTGGTGATTAAATACCTAATTTTTAAATTTTATAGAAAATCTATTTTGTCTTTCTTTCTGAAGTTTATCTTCACTGGGTATAGAATTCCACATTGAGAATTATATTTGTTAGCATTTATAATATCATTACATTGTCCTTTGATTTCCATTTTTTCTGTTCAAAAAAGAACTGTCAGTCATACTGTTTCTCCTTTGAAGCTCATGTATCCTTTTCCTCTGGCTGTTTTTTAAGATTTTCTCTTTTTTCCTTGGTTTTCAGAAGTTTTACTCTAATATGGCTACCTGCAGTATTCTTTGTATTTATACCTCTGGGACTTTATAAATTTTCTTGAATCTGTCACTTGATATTTTAGAAATCACATTTGAAAATGTTTTGGCCAGACTCTCTGAAAATATTGTCTCCTCTCTTTTTACTCTTTCTTTTCATTCTCATATCCACCTTACACGTGTTAAGACTTTTTCACAATATTTCATTTGACTTTTATACTCTTTTCTGTATTTGTTACTTTCTTCTCTATTTTTCTTTTTTATTCTTTTTAAAAAATGAAGTAATTTATTCTGTTATCTCCCTGAGAATTAATATTCCTATATTTAGGTGTCATTCTTTTCCTCCATGTCTCATCTCTCTTCCCTTCAAATTTATTTTTTTCTATTTGTTTCCTAATTGCTTATTTTGCTCTTTTTTCTCAGAAGCTTTTGTCAACTAATGAGTGACTCTTTGTGGATGGATGGATGGATAGATAGATACATACATGTTTAAGAATGAGACACTAAAATGTAAATTAGAAACAGAAAATATAGGGACATGTCTTGTGGACTTGTGTGTATCATTGTGGAATGGTAACTCAGTGTCCACTTTTTTTTTTTTAATCAAAGTCTCCTACATATCAGTCTCTATAGCTCATTTCTTAGAAATTTTCAGTTTTCCTGAAAATATCTTTTTGCTTCTCTTGCCTAGAGAGGGGGGATATACATACCTTGTGATTAGTATTCTGAAGTTGGTTTAGGGAGGGGACTGGCATTAACTCCATTTAGAATATTATCTTAATGCAATGACTTTTTTCTTTCCAGAAGCCCACAGCTGTGTTTTGTGTTTACTGTCCTTAGACCCAGAGTCATTCTGCCTTAACTGGTCTCCATGAATACTTTGCAACTCCTATATGATTTATAAAAGAGCAATTGTCTCTTTGCTGGGTGCAGACAGGGACCTGGGAGCTTTGGAGCACCTGCTGTAGATTTTTAAGTCCCCTTTCCACCTCTACTTTGTCTCACTCCCACTTTCCTTGGTAAATGATGCCTCTAATTCTTGATCCCATATAGAGTTCTAGGGCAAATCACCTTGCTGTTGTTAGTATACGTCTTTGTGGGCAGTTTGGTTTGATCTTTCTCCACTGTCATAAGTCATTTATCATTCTTCCCTCTGTACAGAACACAGTAATAGGAAGTGCAAGAAATTCTAAATATTTAGAAACAAGGTCCTTAGAGATATTGCTTTCCTATAGTCTAACTGGAGCAAGGCCCATTTAAGGTGATAATGCTAAACCCACTCCAGCTACACACATGCCACAGGGCTCACCTCTCTAGGTCATTCCTGACTATTCCCCAGCTTTCCGAGTGCTACCTTCTGTCTAGTTCTGGGCACCATAGTTTTTGTTCTTGAGCAAAAATTCCAGCCAGATAGGGGATGGAGGTGGGCCTGAAGTTGTCTTTTCATATCAGGAAGAATGAGAACCCTTGAAGGTTAGAGACTCTATAAATTTAAATCTACAAATATCAAAATTTTAGCTATATTAATTATATTGATTTTAATTATATCACTGGCCATGACCAGTAGAAATTGTACTTGGTATCTACTAATTTATGATACTAAATATGATAAAAGATAAGATTATCATACTTAAAAATTACTTTATGGATTCAAAATTTCTTCAAAAACCATATGTATTTATTGCGTACTTTCCATGTGGTGGACATTGGATATATAAAGAATTTTTTAAAAGACATGATTGTTGCCATCATGTTGAGGGACACTGGTGGATTTTTTAAAACATTTATTATGGATTTTAAGTGTGAATTGAAACACTATTTTTTCCCTAAATTTTCAAACAAAACAAATGAGAACTGGCTTTCCTAAGGAGATTATAGGATTGTTCAATTTATTAACTTAGTCCATATTCACTACTCATCTAGATTTATCTTCATGCAGTGATTCATAAAATAACACAGAACATGAGTGACGCCTGCTTGAATTGTCAAAATTTTAAGTTTTCATCTTCAATTTCTTTTGTTTGTGTTTCATATATTTCTGAGGTTGGGAGTGAGGAAGCATTTTAATTAAAAGTATTTCTGCAATGAAAGATTAATTGCTTTTAAAAAATACACAGAGAAGAGTGACTAGTAATCATAAAAAGCTTTCACCTTATTATGCCATTTAACTATATAAAAGTATTGTATCAAGCTAAAAATCATATTAAGTTTGACTGCCAGTAATTATACCAGCAATTAATATTCAGAAATTGGCTAATATACAAGTTAATCTAGAGGGAACGGTAAATGTTCAGTTGTAAATTATGTTCAAAGAATCTGGGGGGAGGAGGAATTGGAGGTACAAACTTCAAAAATTACAAACTTCCAGTTATAAGATAAATAAGTACTATTAGGGATGTAATGTACAATACAATGACTATAGTTAACACTGCTGTATGATATGTAGGAAGGTTGTTAAGAGGGTGCATCCTAAGAATCATTGCAAGGAAAATATTTTTTCTTTTTCTTTTTATTGTTTCTATCTATATGAGATGATGGAAGTTAAATAAAGTTATTGTGGTTTAATTTTCCTTATATATAAATGTAAATTCAGTATACATATATATAAATTTCATAATTTCTATAAATCAAACCATCATGCTGTACACATTAACAGTGCTGTATGTCAATTATTTCTCCATAGAACACTTAAAATTCAATTACTTAAAGTAAGAAGCAAATTACCTTTGATAAAGTAGGTTTATCATTTGTGATTGACATAGTCAATCCCGTCTCTGGGGACAGTGGAAATCAGGTGTGGAGGTGGTGGTAAGGAGTCTTAGATAAGCTTTCTTGTGATATTATTTATGTTGAATACTAAACAGTCACTACCTCATGAGAACAAATATAAATAATATAAATTCTATACATGTATATGCATGCACATCTATTACCCTTAGTAATGCTTCCAAGTGTGGTCCACAAATGACTTGTATCAAAATAGCTGGAATGTTTGATAAATGCTTCACCCCCAATGGCCCTAGTCAGAATGTCTGAGCCTGAGGCCAGGAAATATGTATTTAGATAATTGTTCCAGGTGTTTCTTATGTGCAATAACATTTGAAAACCACCTGTGGGATAGGGTAGAGGAGGATGGATAAGCTCATCAATAGAATTGTTCTATTTGCTGAAGTAAAGAAACCCTTAGGAAAGTGGCTACAGAACATACAAATCCCTATAGTGCATCTGGTAGACAAAATGTAATCTCTTCGTATTCAGACCTCATTTCCTTTCTCAACAACGCTTTCTGCTGTAATCATGAGCCATTCACAGAGCTGTTCCTTCTGCTATTTGTTTATGTGTGCCTATCAGCTTGATGGATAGAGGAGCAGGCTGGGGAACACAGACACCCATGACCTACTTTGTCACACAAGCCTCTCTTGCCTCTGCTTTCCCCATGGGGTAATCTGCAGCGGACCATTGATTTTGAGTTGGTTTAGACTAGAGATGGCAAATTAGTCTCAATTTAACCTGTCTAATTGTGTTCAGTACCAATCACGAAGGGAGTTGTGAAATACAAATACATTCTCTCTCCCATTCTCTGGTTACGCTAATGATTCAGGTTACCAAGAAACATGAGAAAATATATTTCTCCTTCCTTCCTCTCCACCCATCCACTCCCTGACAAACAACATCCTTGAACTTGAGTTAATTTTCCTCAGAGAACTTTACTTTTTCTCCTCTTATTTTTAAGCTTCAGCCTTGTGGCCTTTGTTATCAAACTTGTGAATTACAGCCTTCTGAAGCAATGAGAGCTTTAGGTCTTCATGAGAGTCTCTTTATGCTGCTTTTCAGACATCCATTCTCACTAAACCCTGTTCCTCACATTTCTAGAGCAAGCAATGTCCATCCTCTTCTCCACACTTCTCTGCCTCCCCGGATTTATGCATCACCTGAGTTCATCACATCTGAGCCTCAGGGTGTATTTCCTAATGAAATTTTAAAGTGGACAGGCCGTTCTACTGTAGTTAAGGAACCAAAATGCTGTTTTGCATTTGTGTGAAGAATACCAAAGCCCTTCTTCAGTGCTGACAGGAGGAGGGGTGGGGATGGATGGCAGGTGATACTGTTTTGTTTATTGAGAGAGGCAGAAGTGAGATGAGTTGGGTTTAATTCAATTCTAGGCACAGTTCAGAAAAAGCAGCAGGGAACTGGATGAAAGACTTGGACTCTAAGCATCTAAAAATAAGTCCTCTTTGTCCTTGTAATTCAACTTGCTGAAGAGGCAGTGAGGTATAATCACTAAGAATTTGGGCTGTGGTGTCAGATTACCTTGGTTTAAAATTCTGGCTTGACCATTTACAAGTTTTGTCCTTTGGCAAGCTGTTTTATATCTTTCTTCCTCAGTTTCCTCTTCTGTGGTGTAAGATGCATCGTTATCCCCCACGTATTCAGTTGTCTGGGGGATTCACTGAGAGAGTGAACTTCAGCATCTGGCACCTAATGAATGCTCCAACCATACTTATTAATAGAGAAGTAGAGCATAACTTGATGCCAGCAACAAAACCTTCATACCTCATTTGTTTTGCTTGATTTGGGGTTTGGATAATAGTTTATTTTAAACATATTTAGGCTGAACTATGTGAAATTACTGATGTTCAGCCATTCTGACCATAAAAATAGTGATATCATTGGGTTCAACAGTTTTATATATATATATATGTATATATAACTATTTGTGTGTGTGTGTGTATATATATATATATATATATATATATCAGTACTAGTATATTCAGCCCTTTTAAGAGAGCTAGAGCACTATTAGGTAAATACTATTATTTTCATTTTAAAAAATAAAAGTCGGAGAAGTGAAGGGATTTCCCCAACATAGCAATGAGTGGGTTTCAAACTTGAGACTTTGGATTCATATCTTACTTTCTTTCAAGACATAAAGAGCATCTTAAAGAGTGTGAGGAAAACCTTGAAATTATATATATATACATATATATATATATATATATATATATATGAAATTTAATTTTGCTGAGATAAATGTTTGCCCCCTTGCCTGGAATACATTATATTGTGTGTTAGTCAGAATTATCCAGCAAAATGAAACTGAGTTCCTCTGCTGAGTTTATGATCAACCTCTCTATCCAAAACTTTACTCCCTTTCTCTTCCTGAACGTGTTCCCCTCAAGATTGAGGGGTATCAAAGAAAATGGGGGATTAAAACCAGACCCTATGTTCCTGTCTTTTGAAGTAAAAGGCTTTTGCTTTAGTTTTCTAGGCCTCCCTTAAGAATCAAAAGGGTGGCTCAAGACTTAATGATTGGAAAATGTAAAGATATAAACCCAAAGAATAGCTATTGAGCCGGGAAACTGGTAACAATTTAGACTATAAATCTGTCACATCGCAGGATCACTGAACTCTCAGTTACCTGAAAGATAGAGATAAAGGCCCGACACACATTCCTAAGTTGTTTTTACAGGAAGCAGATCCCCACCTGATGAAAACTGCCGACCGCAAGCACATAGACCCTAGACCCCTTGAAACCAGAGGTGGATGATTCTTGAAACTTCACCTTGATGCCAACCAGTCCGAAAATTGTGCACGAGCTAATCATGTAGCCTGCAGCCCCCTCCCTTACACTGCCTTTAAAACCCCTTCCCTCAGAGCCGTCAAGGGAGTTTAGGTCTTTTGAGCATGAATTGCCCATTCTCCTTGCTTGGTGCCCTGCAGTAAATGCTCTACTTTCCTTCACCACAACCTGGTGTCAGTAGATTGGCTTTACTGAGTGCAGGCGAGCAGACCCAAGTTTGGTTCAGTAACAGAAACAGAACCAATAGAATAGAATGTGTGTGTGTGTGTGTGTGTGTGTGTGTGTGTGTGTGTGTGTGTATGAACACCATGATTAGCTAGTCAAAAGCCATATGCTGGGCTCCTCTCACAAGTTTATTTCTCATAGTGGTGGCAAAAGTCTTTCTCGGAACCTTCCCAGGGTGGGTGAGTGGGTCCTGAATGGCAAATCCACTCTCACATTCCATTCCTAAGTCTTTGAATACCTTCTTCAACAGTGAACAAAGGCAGCCTGGCATTTCTCATTCACTCACTGTAGGCCACATTTTGGTCCTTGTTTCAGCCAACCAACCAAACCATTAGAGTCCTTCTTAACTCCCCAAGCTGCAGCATTAAATGCAGAATCTCTGCTTTGTGGGCCTATATCAATAAGTTCAGCCAAACACAACAGATCCTTCTACTATTATCCCACACCTTTAATATTCATTTCCACATAAATTCCCTGATTTCTGTCAGTACAATTAGAAAACTCAAGTAACTCTTATTTTCTCACAGATCAAGGTGACAGCAGGGTTGTTTCCTGGGGAAGCCTCTCTTTTTGCCTTTCAAATGTCTGTCTTCCAGCTTTATCCTCACAAGGCCTTTTCTTTGTGTGTGTTCACTTCTGGTATCTATTTCTCTTCCTATAAGGACAACAGTTTTATTGTATTAGGGACCCACTCTTCTGATCCCATTTACCCTTGATTACCTTCTTAAAGGCCATATCTCTAAATACAGTAACATTGGCGGTTGGGATCATAACATGTGAATTTGGTGCAAGATATATTTAGTCCATAACATGTCTTCATAGGGCAAATGAAAGAGATAGTGGGTAAAGTCCCTTGTCAAGAAATCAGAGAACTAAGAATATTTACACTTTTTAAAAATTCTCAGGTATAACCCATAGAAAACTGCGGTTTCTTTATTTGTTTCAACTCCCTGAGAACTGCAAGTCCAAAAACTGCATAATGTTAACAATAATAATAATATCATGATGATGGTAACAATATAACTACTTCTTATTGAGAATTTATTTTATGCTACACACTATTTTGCATGATTTTCATAGAAAAATAGTATTCCTTTAAAAAGCATTATGTAAAACACAGTTGCATGGATAATAAAAAATGAGGCCAACAATGAATAAGTAGAATTTGAAATAAAAAACACAATATTATTTACGTGGACACTCTAAAAAATTAAAAACTTAAGTATAAATTGAATACAATATTGACATAGAAAAACTATACAATTTTGTTGAAATTAATCAAAGAACTAAATAAGTAGAGAGATACTCCTTGTTCATGGACAAGAAAACTCAATATTGTTGAAATATTAGTTCTTCCCAACTTGATCTATACATTCAGTGCCAGCCTAATCCAAATTCAAGTAAGTTATTTGGTGGACCTTGTCAAACTGATTCTAAAGTTTCTACAGAGAGACAAGAAAACCAGAATAATCAACACAAAATTGAAGGAGAAAAAATACAAGTTGGAAGACTGACACTATCTGATTTTAGTACTTACTATAAAGCTACAGTAATCAAGACGGTGTGATATTGGTAGCAGAATAAACAAATTGATCAATGGAACAGAATTTAGAAATAAATTCACACAAATATAATCAACTTCTCTTTGACAATGGAGTGTAGATAATACAATGGAGAAAAAATAGCCTTTTTAACAATACATACTAGAACAACTGAGTATCCCATGTAAAAAATAAATAAATAAATCTAGGCACAGATCTTACATGGTTCACAAAATGTAACTCCATAGGTAGAATACAATGAATGAATAAATAAATAGATACATAAATAAATAAACTAAACTAACAAATACAGAGACAGAGTAATGATTACCAAAATGGAAGGGGGGTAGGAGGATGGCAAAATAGGTAAAGGGGGTCAACTGTATGGTGATAGATAGAAACTAAATTTCTGCTAGTGAGTTCACTGTAATATATACAAAAGCCAAAATATAAATTTGTACACATGAAACATATATAAAGTTATACCAATTTTACCTCAATTAAAAAAAAACTTTCAAATAAAATTTTCTATCCTTTTAAAAAATGGATTACATACCTAAATATAAAATGCAAAACTATAAAACTCCTAGAAGATAACATAGGAGAAAGTTTAGATGACTTTAAGTTTGGCAATGAATTTTTAGATGATACAAAAGGCAGGGTACATGAAATACAAAATTGATAAGCTGGACTTCACTAAAATTAAAAATTTCTGCTCTGCAAAAAATAGTCAAAAAAATAAAAGATAAGCCACAGACCAGGACAAAATATTTTTAAGACATATCTGATAAATAACTGTTACACAAAATATTCAAGGGACACTTAAAATTCAACAGTAAGAAAACAAACATCCCAATTAAAAGTGGACAAAAGACAGGAGTAGACACCTCACTGAAGAAGAGACACAGGTGGCAAATAAGTACATAGAAAGAAGTTCAATATCATATATCATCAGGAATATGCAAATTAAACAACATTGGAATACCACTACACAACTGTTATTCCTGAGTAAGCAACAAGAATGCTTACTCACTGATTCACTGATGCTGGTAATGCAAAACAACCAAAGGGAGGGAACCCAGCCCCACCCATCAGCAGATAAGTGGATTAAAGTTTTCCTGAGCTCTGCCCACCAGAGGAACAGCCAGCTCTACCCACAACCAGTCCCTCCCATCAGGAAACTTGCACAAGCCTCTTAGATACACTCATCCACCAGAGGGCAGACAGCAGAAGCAAGAAGAACTACAACCCTGCAGCCTGTGGAACAAAAACCACAATCACAGAAAGGCAGACAAGATGAAAAGGCAGAGGGCTATGTACCAGATGAAGGAACAAGATAAAACCTCAGAAAAACAACTAAATGAAGTGGAGATAGTCAAGCTTCCAGAGAAGGAATTCAGAATAATGATAGTGAAGATGATCCAGGACTTCAGAAAAAGAAAGGAGGCAAAGATCAAGAAGATGCAAGAAATGTTTCACAAAGGCCTAGAAGAATTAAAGAACAAACAAATAGAGATGAACAATACAATAACTGAAATGAAAAATACACTAGAAGGAATCAATAGCAGAATAACTGAGGCAGAAGAACGGATAAGTGACTTGGAAGACAGAATGGTGGAATTCACTGCTGCAGAACAGAAGGCAGAAGTAGAAGAGAGAGAGAAAGGACCCAAGAAAATATTTGAAGAGATTATAGTCAAAAAATTCCCTAACATGGGAAACGAAATAGCCACCCAAGTCCAGGAAGTGCAGAGAGTCCCATACAGGATAAACCCAAGGAGACACACGCCGAGACACGTAGTAATCAAATTGGCAAAAATTAGGGACAAAGAAAAATTATTGAAAGCAACAAGGGAAAAATGAGAAATAACATATAAAGGAACTCCCATAAGATTAACAGCTGATTTCTCAGCAGAAACTCTACAAGCCAGAAGGGAGTGACATGACATAATTTAAGTGATGAAAGGGAAGAACCTACAACCAAGATTACTCTACCCAGCAAAGATCTCTTTCACATTCGATGGAGAAATCAAAAGCTTTACAGACAAACAAAAGCTAACAGAATTCAGCATCACCAAACCAGCTCTACAACAAATGCTTAAGGAACTTCTCTACATGGGAAACACAAGAGAAGAAAAGGACCTACAAAAACAAACCCAAAACAATTAAGAAAATGGTAATAGGAACATGCATATCGATAATTACCTTAAAC
>NC_041229.1:6388449-6390072 GCF_002837175.3 Physeter macrocephalus | reverse complement strand
ATGCACCCAACATAGGAGCACCTCAATACATAAGGCAACAGCTAACAGCTATAAAAGAGGAAATCATCAGTAACACAATAATAGTGGGGGACTCTAACACCTCACTTACACCAATGGACAGATTAACCAAACAGAAAATTAACAAGGAAACACAAGCTTTGAATGACACAGTAGACCAGATAGATTTAATTGATATTTATAGGACATTCCATTAAAAAACAACAGGTTACACTTTCCTCTCAAGTGCACATGGAACATTCTGCAGAATGGATCACATCTTGAGTCACAAATCAAGCCTCAGTAAATTTAAGAGAATTGAAATCATATCAAGCATCTTTTCTGACCACAGCGCTATGAGATTAGAATTCAATTACAGGGAAAAAAAATGTAAAAAATACAAACACATAGGGGCTAAGCAGTACATTACTAAATAACCAAGAGATCACTGAAGAAATCAAAGAGGAAATCAAAAAAAACCTAGAGACAAATGACAATGAAAACATGACAATCCAACAACTATGGGATGCAGCAAAAGCAGGTCTAAGAGGGAAGTTTATAGCAATACAATCCTACCTCAAGAAAGAAGAAAAATTTCAAATAAACAATCTAACCTTACACCGAAAGCAATTAGAAACAACAGAACAAACAAAACCCAAAGTTAACAGAAGGAAAGAAATCATCAAGATCAGAGCAGAAATAAATGAAATAGAAACAAAATAAACAATAGCAAAGATCAATAAAACTAAAAGCTGGTTCTTTGAGAAGATAAACAAAATTGATAAACCATTAGCCAGACTCATCAAGAAAAAGAGGGAGAGTGTTCAAATCAATAAAATTAGAAATGAAAAAGGAGAAGTTACAACAGACACTGCAGAAATACAAAGCATCCTAAGAGACAACTACAGGCAACACTATGCCAGAAAAGTGACAACCTGGAAGAAATGGACAAATTCTTAGAAAGGTATAACCTTCCAAAGGCCATTTATGACAAACCCACAGTAAACATCATTCTAATGGTGAAAAACTGAAAGCATTTCCTCTAAGATCAGGAACAAGAAAAGAATGGACAAATTCTTAGAAAGGTATAACCTTCCAAGACTGACCAAGGAATAAACAGAAATATGAACAGACCAATCACAAGTAATGAAGTTGAAACTGTGATTAAAAATCTTCCGGCAAACAAAAGTCTACGACTTTTGTCCTGGAATTCACCTGGCTTCACAGGTGAATTCTATCAAACATTTAGAGAAGAGTTAACAACCATCCTTCTCAAACTCTTCCAAAACATTGCAGAAGAAGGAACACTCCCAAACTCATTCTATGAGCCCACCATCACCCTGACACCATAATCAGACAAAGATACTACAAAAAAAGAAAATTACAGACCAATATCACTGATGAATATAGATGTAAAAATCCTGAACAAAATACTAGCAAGCAGAATCCAACAACACGTGAAAAGGATCATACACCAGGATCAAGTGGGATTTATCCCAGGGATGCAAGGATTCTTCAATATATGCAAATCAGTCATTGTGATACACCATATTAACAAATTGAAGTACAAAAACCATATGATCATCTCAATAGATGCAGAAAAAGCTTTTGACAAAATTCAACACC
>NC_041229.1:6381535-6387838 GCF_002837175.3 Physeter macrocephalus | reverse complement strand
TGCAGAAAACTATAAGACACTGATGAAAGAAACTAAAGATGATACAAACAGATGGAGAGATATACCATGTTCTTGGATTGGTAGAATCAATATTGTGAAAATAACTATACTACTCAAAGCAATCTACAGATTTAATGCAATCCTTATCAAGTTACCAATGGCATTTTTTACAGAACTAGAACAAAAAATTTTAAAATTTGTATGGAGACACAAAAGACCCCATATAGCCAAAGCAGTCTTTAGGGAAAAAAACAGAGCTGGAGGAATCAGACTCCCTGACTTCAGACTATAGAAGAAAGCTACAGTAATCAAGACAATATGGTACTGGCACAAAAACAAATATAGATCAATGGAACAGGATAGAAAGCCCAGAGATAAACCCACGCACCTATGGTCAACTAATCTATGACAAAGGAGGCAAGGATATACAATGGAGAAAAGACAGTCTCTTCAATAAGTGGTGCTGGGAAAACTGGACAGCTACATGTAAAAGAATGAAATTAGAACACTCCCTAACACCATACACAAAAATAAACTCAAAATGGATTAGAGACCTAAATGTAAGACTGGACACTATAAAACTCTTTGAGGAAAATATTTGAAGAACACTCTGACATAAATCACAGCAAGATCTTTGTTGATCCACCTCCTAGAGTAATGGAAATAAAAACAAAAATAAACAAATGGGACCTAATGAAACTTAAAAGCTTTTGCAAAGCAAAGGAAACTACATACAAGATGAAAAGAGAATGCTCCGAATGGGAGAAAATATTTGCCAATGAATCAATGGACAAAGGATAATCTCCCAAATATATAAACAGCTCATGCAGGTCAATATTAAAGAAAACAAGCAACCTAGTCCAAAAATGGGCCAAAGACTATATAGACATTTCTCCAAAGAAGACATACAGGTGGCCAAAAGCACATGAAAAGCTGCTCAACATCACTAATTATTAGAGAAATGCAAATCAAAACTACAATGAGGTATCACCTCACACCAGTTAGAATGGGCATCATCAGAAAATCTACAAACAACAAATGCTAGAGAGGGTGTGGAGAAAAGGGAACCCTCTTGCACTGTTGGTGGGAATGTAAATTGATACAGCCACTATGGAGAACAGTATGGAGGTTCTTTAAAAAACTAAAAATAGAATTACCATATGACCCAGCAATCCCACTACTGGGCATATATCCAGAGAAAACCATAATTCAAAAAACACATGCACCCCAATGTTCATTGCAGCACTATTTACAATAGCCCGGTCACAGAAGCAACCTAAATGCCCATTGATAGAGGAATGGATAAAGAAGCTGTGGTACATATATACAATGAAATATTGCTCAACCTTAAAAAGGAACGAAATTGGGTCATTTTTAGAGACGTGGGTGAATCTAGAGACTGTCATACAGAGTGAAGTAAGTCAGAAAGAGAAAAACAAATATCATATATTAACACATATATGTGGAACCTAGCAAAAGGGTACAGATGATCCAGTTTGCAGGGCAGATATCGAGACACAGATGTAGAGAACAAATGTATGGACACCAAGGGAGAAAGCAGCAGGGGTGGTGGTGGTTGGTGGTGTGATGAATTGGGAGATTGTGATTGACATATATACACTAATATGTATAAAATTCATAAGTAATAAGAACCTGTTGCATAAAAAATAAAATAAAATAAAATTCAAAAATTCAAAAATAAAAAAAAAAGAAAAGAAAGAAGCCAGTCTGAAAAGTTTTCCTACTGTGTAATTCCAACTGTTAACATTCTGAAAAATGCAAAAGTATGGAGAAAAAAAAGATCAGTAGTTGTGGGGTTAAGGAGGAGGAAGAGATGAATAAGTGGTATGCTATTTTGATGATGGGTACGTATCATCATACCTGTGTCCAAATCCACAGAAAGTAAAACATGAACAGTGGACCCTAAAGTAAACTAAAGACTTTGGGTGATGACAATGTGTCACTGTAGGATCATCAGTGTAACAAATGTCCCACTCTCGTGGCAGATGTGGAAAATGGAGAAAAGGGAGTGTATGAGAAATCTCTGTACCTGCCCCTTCAATTTTGCTGTGAACCTAAAACTGCTCTAAAAAATAAAATATTTAAAATAAAAGTAAACCAAAACAAAACATGAGGCTCGGTTAGGTTAAATAACTTGCCCAAGAACAAATACCTCGTAAGTAGTTGATCTGTGAAACAAATCCAGATCTGACTGGGACCAAAGCCCAGTATTTACAACTGGCTACATTCCCTGATTTGTGCAATGGATACTTAAAAGACAAAGTGCACTATTTTTGTGCACATTTCCATTAATTAAAAAAATAAAATTTGTATCTTATTCCTTCCATATTATACTTGGAACCCTAAGATCTCCCCCTGAATGCAAACAAACCTTTTGTGAGCATAGACAGTGTCCCAATAAATGTTTATACGTTTAAACAAAATGAAGCTAAACTTCTCAGATGAAAATATATTCCACTTGCCAACTAACGTTTGCATTATTTTCTTCACATTTTTATATTTTTCTACATATCTTTGAAAGAGGCATGTCTTTCTTAAAATCACTACTAGCAATGAACTGACAGCTCCAGAGGAACCAAGACATTCTATAAAATATTAGGAAATATTGCCTCAATCTGTACTGTAATCATATTCCTGTCCTGAGAATCTTCTTTTAGAGAAGATTCTTAGCCTTTTGGATTGTACAACTCTCCAGAAAAACAAAACAAAACCGACAAACACAGCTTCAAATTATGTACTGTTTGTTTGTTTATTAATTACTTTATGATTCTAAGTTCACGCCACCACCGTCTCTTGCTTATACTCTCAATAGACTCCTTTCTTCCTGATCTCCTTACTCTTTTCTCTGACAGACTAGTCTGTACACAGACGCCAGAGGGACATTTTTAAATTGTAAACCAGATCATGTGGTCAAAACCCTCTGAAGGCCTCTCTTTATTCAGCATATATTTAAGTTCCTTATTGATGTCTACCAGACTCCATGTAATCTGGCTCCTGTCTGCCTCTCTGAACCCTTCTCCTATCCTTTGCCACCGTATTACTCTGTTCTGGACACGTGTTCCCTTGCTTTTCCGCAAATGCCCAAGCTTGTCCTCCCCCGGGGCCTGTGTACTCACTGCGTTCTCTGCCTAGATCTTTGCCTGATTCCCTCCAAATGCCACCTCTTCAAAGAGACCTTGCCTACCTCCCTTCCTGATGCAGCCCGCCCCCCTTCAGTCAAGCTCTAGCCCTGTTTTGTTTGTTTATTTGTATGATTGACTGTTTCTTTGTTTTTTTTTTTTACTTCATATTATTTATCATCACTCAACGTATATTTACATATTCATTTGTTGATTTTCTGTCTCACCCATGGAAACTCCATGAGAGCAATCATTTTTGTTCATATCTATATCCTCAGGGCTAAAATAGTAAAATACTACAATAGGAAATTAGTGTTTGATACTCAGTACTGTGAAGTAGAAGTTACTCTGTAGTGTTAAGTAGAAGAATGAATAAATGAGTTACAAATTACATGTATTATAAAACTTAGACAAAATACAATTTTTAAAAAAGCTGTCATAACATAAAAAGAAAGATCTGCATCTTAATGGAGCAGTTTGCTCACCTCTGGGGTGCTGCATAAAACAGAGATGTCAACATGAAATGAGGAGGGTCACCAGCCTTTGTTTTGCCTTTTGTGGTACTGAGTGACCACTCAATCCCATTCAGTTTGTATTATACAACTACTCAATTTAGCCTCCTCTTGATATAGCATTCTTTTTTTTCAATTTTCTTAAAATTGAGGCATAATTGACATATAACATTCTATTAGTTTCAGGTGTACAACATAATGATTAATAGTTGTATACATTGCAAAATGATCACAACAATAAATCTCGTTAACTTCTCTCACCTTATATAGTTACATTTTTTTTACTTACTTTTTTTATGACAAAGACTTTTAAGATCTACTCCCTTAGCAACCTTCAAATATGCAACTCAGTATTATTAACTATAGTCTCTATGCTGTACATTAGCTTCTCATGGCTTATTTATCTTATAACTGGTGGAAGTTTGTACTCTTTGGCTCCCTGCATCCATTTCACCAACTCTCACCTCTGGCAACCACCAATCTGTTTTCTGTATCTATGAGCTCAGTTTTTTGCTTTTGCTGTTTCAAATTCCACATATAAGTGAAATCATACAGTATTTGTCTTTCTTAGTCTGACATATTTTACTTAGCATAATGCCCTCAAGGTTTACCTGTGTTGTCACAAATGGCAATATTTCATTCTTTTTTATGGCTAATAGCATTCCATTGTATATACATAACACATTTTTTCCCATTCATCCATCTATGAACACAAGTTGTTTCCACATCTTGGCTATCATAAATAGTGCTGCAATGAACATGGGGGTGCATATATCTTTTCAAGTTAAAGTTTTCGTTTTCTTCAGCTAAATACCCAGAAGTGGAATTGCTGGATCATAGGGTAGTTTTATTTTTACTTCAACATATTGTTGTCCATCAAGACTGGACACGAATTTACATTACCACTAACAGCACACAAGTGTTCTCTTCACATCTTTGCCAACGCTTGTTATTTCTTGTCTTTTTGATAATAGCTATTCTACAGGTGTGAAGTGGTATTTAATTGTGGTTTTGATTTGCATTTCTCTGATGGTTAGTGATGCTGAGCATCTTTTCGTGTACCTGTTGGCAATTTGTATGTCTTTTTTGAAAAAAAAATGTCTTTTTATATATTCTGAACATTTTGAAATCAGGTTGGTTATTTGTTCTTTCTATTGAGTTGTATGAACTCTTTACGTATTTTGGAAATCAACCCCTTATCAGATATATAATTTGCAAATATTTTCTCCAGTTTAATAGGTTGCCTTTGCATTTTTTTGATGATTTTCTTTGCCCTGCAGAAGTTTTTAGTTTGATGTAGTCTTTTTTTTTTTTTTTTTCTTGTTGTCTTTGCTTTGGGTGTTTCACTCAAAAAAAAAAAAGTCATTGCTAAGACCAGTGTCAAGGAGCATACAGCCTATATTTTCTTCTGGAAGTTTTATGGTTTCAGGTGTTACATTCAAGTCTTTAATCCATTTTGAGTTAATTTCTGTGTACGGTGTAAGATAGTGATCCAGTTTCATTCTTTTGCATGTGGCTTTTTAAGCATTCTTTCTCATAAAAACTTAAAAATAAAAGTAGCATCATTGGTTGTTTAAAACCTTGAAGATCACTGGTGTCTGCCCTTACTTCTGAGCCTCTAAATGTAGTTGACTCTTCCACACATACATTTATTTAATTTTTAATTAATTAATTTATTAACATGTTTATTGGAGTATAATTGCTTTACATTGTTGTGTTAGTTTCTGCTGTAAAACAAAGTGAATCAGCTATATATATATATATATATATATATATATATCCCCTTATCCCCTCCCTCTTGCATCTCCCTCCCACACTCCCTATCTCACCCATCTAGATGGTCACAAAGCACCAAGCTGATCTCACTGTGCTATGAGACTGCTTCCCACTAGCTATCTATTTTACATTTGGTAGCATGTATATATCAATACCACTCTCTCACTTCATCCCAGCTTACCCTTCCCCCTCCCTGTGTCCTTAAGTCCATTCTCTACGTCTGCGTCTTTATTCCCGTCTTGCCCCTAGGTTCTTCATGATGATTTTTTTTTTTTTTAGATTCCATATATGTGTTAGTATACGGTATTTGTTTTTCTCTTTCTGACTTACTTCACTCTGTATGACAGATTCAAGGCCCATCCACCTCACTAAAAATAACTCAATTTCATTAATAACTCAATTTTTATGGCTGAGTAGTATTCCATTGTGCATATGTGCCATATCTTCTTAATCCATTCACCTACCGATGGACACTTAGGTTGAGTCCATGTCCTGGCTCTTGTAAATAGTGCTGCAATGAACATTGTGGTACATTACTCTTTTTGAATTATGGTTTTCTCAGGGTATATGCCCAGTAGTAGGATTGCTGAGTTGTATGGTAGTTCTATTTTTAGTTTGCTAAGGAACCTCCATACTGTTCTCCATAGTGGCTGTATCAATTTACATTCCCACCAACAGTGCAAGAGGGTATGCATTTCTCCACACCTTCTCCAGCATTTATTGTTTGCAGATTTTTGGATGGTGGCCCTTCTGACTGGTGTGAGGTGATACCTCAGAGTAGTTTTGATTTGAATTTCTCTAGTGATTAGTGATGTTGAGCATCCTTTCATGTGTTTGTTGGCAATCTGTATATCTTCTTTGGAGAAATGTCTGTT
>NC_041229.1:6325556-6381506 GCF_002837175.3 Physeter macrocephalus | reverse complement strand
TGTGTATGGTGTTAGGGAGTGTTCTAATTTCATTCTTTTACCTGTAGCTGTCCAGTTTTCAAAGCACCAATTATTGAAGAGGCTGTCTTTTCTCCATTGTGTATTCTTGCCTCCTTTATCAAAGATAAGGTGACCATATGAGTGTGGGTTTATCTCTGGACTTTCTATCCTGTTCCATTGATCTAGATTTCTGTTTTTGTGCCAGCACCGTACTGTCTTGATTACAGTAGCTTTTTGTATAGTGTGAAGTCAGGGAGCATGATTCCTCCAGATGCATTTTTCTTTCTCAAGATTTCTTTGGCTATTCAGTCTCTTCTGTGTTTCCAAACAAATTGTGAAATTTTTTGTTCTAGTTCCATGAAAAATGTCATTGGTAGTTTGATAGGGATTGCACTAAATCTGTAGATTGCTTTGGGTAGTATAGTCATTTTTACAGTGTTCATTCTTCCAATCCAAGAACATGGTATATCTCTCCATCTGTTTATATCATCTTTAATTTCTTTCATCAGTGTCGTATAGTTTTCTGCATACAGGTCTTTTGTTTCCTTAGGTAGGCTTATTTCTAGGTATTTCATTCTTCTTGTTGCAATCATAAATGGGAGTGCTTCCTTAATTTCTCTTTCAGATTTTTCATCATTAGTATATAGAAATGCAAGAGATTTTTGTGCATAAATTTTGTATCCTGCTACTTTACCAAATTCGTGGATTAGCTCTAGTAGTTTTCTGGTAGCATCTTTAGGAATCTCTGTGTATAGTATCATGTCATCTGCAAACGGTGACAGTTTTACTTCTTCTTTTCTGATTTGGATTCATTTTATTTCTTTTTCTTCTCTGATTGCTGTGGCTAAAACTTCCAAAACTATGTTGAATAATAGTGGTGAGAGTGGGCAACCTTGTCTTTTTCCTGATCTTAGTGGAAATGGTTTCAGTTTTTCACCACTGAGAATGATGTTGGCTGTGGGTTTGTCATATATGGCATTTATTATATTGAGGTAAGTTCCCTCTATGCCTACTTTCTTGAGGGTTTTTATCATTAATCGGTGTTGAATTTTGTTAAAAGCTTTTACTGCATCTATTGAGATGATCATATGTTTTTTCTGCTTCAATTATTTAATATGGTTTATCACAGTGATTGATTTGCATATATTGAAGAATTCTTACATTCCTAGGATAAACCCCACTTGATCATAATGTATGATCCTCTTAATGTGCTGTTGGATTCTGTTTTCTAGTATTTTGTTGTGGATTTTTGCATCTATGTTCACAATTGTTACTGGCCTGAGTTTTCTTTTTTTGTGATATTTTTGTCTGGCTTTCATATCAGGATGATGGTGGCCTCGTAGAATGAGTTTGGTGGTGTTCCTCCCTCCGTTATATTTTGGAAGAGTTTGAGAAGGATAGGTGTTACCTCTTCTGTAAATGTTTGATAGAATTCCCCTGTGAAGCCATCTGGGCCTGGGTGTTGTTTGTTGGAAGATTTTTAATCACAGTTTCAATTTCAGTGATTGTGATTGGTCTGTTTATATTTCCTTTTCTTCCTGGTTCAATCTTAGAAGGCTGTGCTTTTCTAAGAACTTGTCCATTTCTTCCTGGTTGTCCATTTTATTGGCATATAGTTGCTTGTAGTAGTCTCTCACGATCCTTTGTATTCCTGCAGTGTCTCTAGTTACTTCTTTTTCACTTCTAATTCTGTTTATTTGAGTCTTCTTCTTATTTTTCTTGATGAGTCTGGCTAATGGTTTATCAATTTTATTTGTCTACTCAAAGAACCAGCGTTTAGTTTTATTGATCTTTGCTATCATTTACTTCATTTCTTTTTTATTTATTTCTGATCTGATCTTTATGATTTCTTTCCTTCTGCTTACTTTGGGTTTTTCTTGTTCTTCTTCCTCTAATGTCTTTAGGCGTAAGTTTAGGTTGTTTATTTGAGATTTTTCTTGTTTATTGAGGTAAGATTGTATTACTATAAACCTCCCTCTTAGAACTTAGGTCTGACACCTAGAAACCAATCTCAGTAAACAGAATTCAACTCACTGGGCCAACTTACTTTGAAATTGAAGCCCTTTTTGTTTTCCTAACCCTCTGATAATCTGTTTTCTTATTCTCATTTTCACCACATAATTTTGCCCTCTTAAATTTGGCTATGTCCTGTTTTGATTAAACCTCATATCTCAGTTGTATGTATTTCTCTAAATTCAGAGTCCCCACAGCTCTTGAGAGGGCTCCTTCCCACTATCCAGGCTAGACTGATCATATGTCCTGGGCCAATCACTAGCTCTGCTAATGAGATGACTGGAACAATATATTTTTTACTCATTCACTTTATAGATTAAAAAATTCAAACAGTTCAAAATGGTGATTTGTATTTATTTGCTATGAAATTTGTCCTTTCTCTAGCATTTTGCCTATTTAAAATTTTTTCTTTTTATTTTAAGGAGTTATTTATATATTCTATATTCTGATCTTGGTTTCACTTCTTTTGAACTCTAAATATCATGTCCTACTTGTGGTTAACATTGGCTGAAGTTAGTTTTGCAAGGTGAATAGAAGCACTACCAGCTTCAGACTCTTAAATTCTCAGCTTGACTTTTTTTTTTTTTTTTTTTTTTGACCACCACAGCTTTAAGGAGGCCAATTTGGTATTATGACTTACCAAGAAAATGCA
This sequence comes from Physeter macrocephalus, assembly GCF_002837175.3. NCBI lineage: Eukaryota > Metazoa > Chordata > Mammalia > Artiodactyla > Physeteridae > Physeter > Physeter macrocephalus. Next base: position 6,378,841 of record NC_041229.1, on the reverse strand, counting down.
GTTTGTCATGGAAGTCCCCTGACATGTCATTGTTAGTTCCCCCAGATTCTGCAGCATGGTTGAAGGAAGCTCTTCTATGTAGCTAATAAAGCTACAGCTTCAGAAACCCTTACCTGCACGTTTGAAATGTTGTATTATTTTTCTTAAAAGCATCCTTAAAAATTGTACACACTTCAGTAAAACCCAGAATTGCCTGGATTCAGCCTTGGGGGAATGTTTTTTGTTACTCTTCTCTTTCCTTAGCCCTGACCTCTATGTATTTTTTTCTGTGCCTTGCCTGGTGTTGAATATGAAATCTCAAATGTCCTCTTTTAACAAGTGTCCTTAGGGCAAAAGCCAGGTTCAGTGTTCTGATTACCTCTGTTAGAGTCTCACTTTCACTTATTTTTGGGCCTCCACATATTTCTTTTCTTGTCCATTCACTGATGCATTTAAAAATATTTTTAAAAATATATTTTCATCAACACGTTTGTTTCAGATAGATGATTACTCAGATTATCTAAACTGATCTTGATGAAAACGGAAGACTCTATAGTAATGGAATTCATCTTGTATTTCTCGATCAATTAACTGATATAAATTATCTTGACTCCCAATTAAGATAAATGAGAACGGTTGAGGCCCTAACATTTTCTCCAACTCACCTCTTTCACTCATCATCCAATTTCTGTGAGAGAGAACCTACATTGGATATTCTATAACATTTATACTATAGTCAGAGTATCTGTGTTTGTCTGTAAAATGATTTAACATTAAAAGCCAATAAATGGTATTTACACCATATTTATGTAAATGTTATTCAATGCAAAATTAAATATCATTATTTGAGCTGTAGAAAAGTAAATGTTGCCCAATATAACTTAAATCTTATAATTCATCAAATGCTCAATATCATTCTGTATTGAAGCTTGAGCCAAACTAGTTTGAAAAAAAACTATCCCTATCTCTACTCTATCCCCCCACACACAGGCACACAGAGCTGATCCTCATTATTTGCAGATTCTATATGTGTAAATTCACCTCAAATTTATTTGTAACCCCCAAATCAATACTCAGGTAACTTTTTTATTAATTCATAGACATAGGTAGAGAGACAAGAAATTTGAGTTGCCCTTTGTGCGTTTGCATTGTACTATCCGAAGTCAAACAAGACAATGCTCTGACTTCCTGTTTAAGCTCTCTTATTGTAAACAAGCATCATTTTTGCTGTGTACTTAATGCTACATTTTTCACATTTTTGTTTGTTTTTGTTTTTCTCTTTGGTTTTTAGTGATTTTGCGGTTTTAAATGTCTTTCATATAGAAAACAAATTTGTGCTTACTAAAGGGGAGATGGACAAATTGGGGTTGGGGATTAATGGATACAAACTTCTATGTATAAAATAGATAAGCAATAAGAATATACTGTATAGCACAGGGAATTATAGCCATTAACTTGTAATAAACTCTTATGGAGTATAATCTGCAAAAGTACTGAATCACTATGTTGTGCACTTTAAGCCAATATAATATTATAAATCAACTACAGTTGAATAATACATACATACATACATACATACATACATAAAATGGCTTCCAAGGGCAGTCTTGGAATACTTACTGTCCAATGTTCCTAAATGCAAGAAGGCTGTGATATGCCTTACAGAGGAAAAAAGATGCATGTTAGATGAGCTTCATTTAGGTATAAGATATAATGCTGTTGCTTGTGAGTTCAATGTTAATAAATCAAAAATATGCTACATCCAAAAATGGAAGAGGAAATTTGCAGATCTGTACATGAGGCTGTTCCAAAGAGTGCTAAGGTAACATCTGTAATGTGTGATGAAGTTGTGGAAAAGTGGCCAAATTTGTAGGTTCATGTGCTGATGATAGATTGAAAAAAAAGTGTAGTATGCAGTGTTGTGGCGAAGCCAACAGCCAAAGTAATTTACAGTCACGTTACCCTGGGTCAGGAAAATGTTAAATCTTCTCAACTAGCTCGGCCTAGCTTGCACTTTTCAAAAGATAATATAGCATAAAAAATATTAAACTTGCATGAGAGACAGGTTCTGTGATCAGGAGTCTGCAAAAGAATTCTTAAAAATACCTGCTAAATGTTATAAATAGCAAAGGATATGCAGAAAAGCAGGTTTTTAATGCTAATGAGACTGGCTTCTTTTACAAGGGCATTGACAAACCTGCATAACATAAATGGTGTTTCAGTTGAGGTAAAATGTGACCAGAGGCTCCAGAAATAGCAGTAGTTCAGCGTTTGTTAATTCAGGGTTCATGGTGACTCTATGGAATAAAACTGCAATGAAGAATGAGCACTGCATATGGATATAGATGATGATATAGATGATGATGTAGATATAGATACAGATATAGATATAAATACAGATACATACAAGTTAGAACAATCAGAAACTTTTTATATTGATAGGTATTAGATTACATGAAGAAATTATTAATTTTTAGGAATAACAGACTTTTGGCCATTTTAAAAAATGCTCTTATTTTAGAGAAGAAAACTGAAATATATAATGGTGGTTTTTCAGAATGCCTATAGCTAATTTTAAAATATTTAAGCATAAAAATTAAAGTAATAAAAATGATTGAAAATGGATGTTTTACTCTAGTCTAGGAAATTGTTTTCTATTTTTACATTGACTACCATCATCCCATCCCTGCATTTCAGCCACTTTTCATTATTCTTTTCTTTCTCTCTCTTTCTTTCTTTCCCTCCCTGCCCCTGTTCCCCACATTGTCTCTTTTTCTTAAACTCTTTTTAGACTTTGAAGATCCTACACTGATCCAACTATATTTCTTAAATTTTATTTCATAATTGCCATCTTCTTTTTACTTTTGGGTCTCAAAAACTACATTCTGGAGATTTTTGTTTACTTTTACTTTCAAACCTTCTTTTTTGTTTTTAATTGAAGCAATCATATTTACTTTTTCAACACTTTGTTATTTTTCTCCAATGTTTCTTTTTTTATAGTAGCCTGTTCTTGTTTTATGGATACCCCATATTTTTGAAAATATCTCTGAAGTATATATATATACATATTTCCTTAATATACGTTCTTCCCTGAACTCCATTGCTCCATGAATGTGGGCAGGCCATGTTCACTAGTGTGTTAGAGTTTGTGGACAGAGGGAAAGTAGGCTAGCTTTGCCCCACCTCCACCTCAAACACCAAGATAAGGAGGGTTTTATTCTGTAATGCTAACTTTTATGCAGGAATTATTTTTCATTGAATTTATTATTATTACTATTAGTATTATCATTAAGTAACATACATTTTCTTTGTTAAAAATGTTTGAAAATCACAAAATCATATAAGGTATAAAGTAAATGACCACTTTTTCTCTCACACTTATCAACTTCATTTCAGAGAAGTAATCATTGTTTTATACTGTATTATATGTCAATTCAGGCATTTTCTATTCAGATAGTAATATCACATATCTCAACAAAAAATTGGATATTGTTTCCGTGACTTGGCTTTTAAAAATTTAACAATACTCTTTCAATATTTTTGTTTCTATGTTAGAATAGATAGATGTGTGCCATTTTTCTTTAATTTTTACTTTTTTATTTTGAAATTAAAAAATTAATTTCAAGCTCATAAAAAACTGCAAGAATGGCACAAAGAATGTCTATATACTCTGCATACATTATATTAGTCTGAAAGTGCTGCTATAACAAAAGACCAAAAACAGGAGCGACTTCAACAGTAGAAATTTACTTTCTCATAGTTCTGGAGGATGCAAGTCCAAGATAAAGGTGTCAGCGGGTTTAATGTCTTCTGAGTTTTTTCTCTTTGGCTTGAACATGGCCAGCTTCCCATGATGTCCTCACATAGTCTTTTCTCTATGAAATACCACCCTGGTGTATCTTTACATATTTTAATTTCCTCTTCTTATAAGGACACAGTCAGATTTGAGAAGAACCCACCCATATGACCTCATTTAATCTTAATCACTTCTTTAAAGAACCCATCTCCAAATACAGCCACATTCTGAGGTACTGGAGGTTAGGGCTTCAACATATCCATTCCAGAGGAGCACAGTTCAGCCCCTAATACCCATGTTCACCAGTGTTAATATAATACAGCATTTATTTTATTACTCTATTTATACCTATTTCTATTATTTTATTCCTGATCATTTGAGAATAAGTTGCAGATGTGTGTTCTCATTATCCCTCAGTACTTTAGTGCTTATTTCCTAAAACTCTGCTCAATAGTCTATAATAACCTAAATGGGAAAAGAACTTGAAAAATAATAGATACATATATATGCATAACTGAATCATTTTGCTGTTCACCTGAAACTAACACATTTTAATCAACCAATTTCCAATAGAAAATAAAAATTAAAAAATAAAAAACAAAAAAATAATGATACATTTCTAGAATGCCACAGTATAACTTTCAAAATCAGAACATCAACACTGAGACGTTACCTTCTAATTCAAAGACCCATTCAAAATTTATTATTTGTTCCCCAAATATTCTTTATAGATTGATGATTCTATCTAAAATCCTGTGTAGCATTTAGTTGTCAAAAGTGTTTGATGGCCTTCAATTTGGAAAATACTTTGTCTTTTGCTTGTTTTCAATGACCCTGACATTGAAAACTACAGAGCAGTTATTTTGCAGAATGTCTCTCAGTTAAGATTTGTGTGAAGTTCCTCATGGTCAGCTTCTGGTTAGGGAACTTTGGTAGAAATATCACAACAGTGATGCTGGTTCCTCTCATCAGAAGATACTTAATGACAACTCATCTCATGACTGGTGACATTACGTTTAATCACATGTTCAAGATGGTGTCTGTAAGGTTCTTTTACTCTAATGTTAGTAAGTTTTTATTTATCAGCTAATAATACTTGACATTTTACAGTGTAGTAGGCTTTTCCTTTCTTATTTTTTTTTGTTTATTTATTTGTATCAGTGTGTGCTCATGCGTTCCTACTTTATATAATAGATTACAATCTGTTTCAGTAATTATTTCTTTTGATGCTCAAATTATCCTGTATTTGGCCATTGAATAAGTTCCCACATCCTTTTGATATGTCTACTTTATTCTTTGGGGCAAGTACAATAGATTGTTGCTTATCTCATTGCATGAACAGAAATTGAGGAGGAAGGAGAAGAGAAGAAATGAGGCCCAAATATTTCATATAGTGGAATCTTTATAATTAATATTTTTCTGACCCAGAGCCCAGTCATGCTCCCCACACCTGCCATGTAGAGCTTGGAGCATCCCTGGAACCCTGCCTGGAAGAATAACTTTCACCTCTGCAGCCATCTGTTTTATTTTCTACTGAGATTCCTTACCTCCACTCTGATTTTGTCCCTCAGTGAGACTCTTTTTGCCTCCATCTTTTAAAAATATTTCTGATTTTCTCCTGAGGATGTTCTCTACCCCAATTTTTAGTGAAAGTAAAAATAAGCTACTTTTGAAACATGGCTCTTATTATGATTGGTATACAATATTGCATCATAACTTTTTATGTACATAGCATGTTGTACAGTTTACAAGGGGAAATCTTTTAATCTGTCTTTATATTCTGATGGGGAAGGATAAAAATTATTTTCATTAATTTTTTTTTAAAATAAAGATTTTTGATATTAAAAGAATTTATTGTATTTCCAAATTATAAAATAAGCAAATAATGCAGCCAGGGGCGAAAATACATGGTTTTGATGTTGACCTCTCTGGGCTTCAGTTTCTTTATTTGCTGAAAGGTAAGTTCAGTGTGTGATACCCACTAGGAGATTTTATGACTGAATGAGTTCTTAGTCGGCTATTTTCCACCTATGCTAGGCATTTTTTTCCCCTTATGCTGAAGTAGTTTTAATATATTACTGAAGCTTCCAGCTCCAACTGCCTGACTCTAGTAATGAATATACAATCATTGTCTTTGTACTCATGAATCTATTTCTCTAAGAAAAAATACATCATTTAATCCAATTGATGTTCAGCATTCTTAGCCTTATTGTTCATCAGGAAAGTCAGGGATTATTAAATATCCTTTGTAAGACATAATTATCACCCAAATATTGTGTGCTTGTGGAATGGTGCAACTGCAATACTTTGAATGTGAAACTTTAAATCAAGATTTTGTAGGAATAAAATGATCCATGGTCAATGATCTATTTTGCCATTTTCTCTATAAGTACCTGTGTATCTTCTGAGAATGGCCTTGACACACACTAATATTTGTAAAGTGCTTTAAAGAAACGAAGGGCTGACTTAACGGTAGAGAAGATAAGGTAAATATGAAAAGTACTGTGATAGCAATATTCTCTTCAATGACAAGTCAGAGAGGGTTTGTCAGGCTCTGTATCCTGGCTGGATTATAGAACTGAAATGGCACTGTGCTCAAATGTTTGCAGTCACAACCAAAGGCGATGGGAGTTTAGCCTGAACCAGCTGAGATCAGGTAGATGGTTCACAATCATGTATTCCTATAATACAAACAGAATGCAATTAAGTACTTTTTTAAACATAGAAAACAATTTTATCTAATAGGAAAAAGCAGCCCTGGTGTGGCTGGACTTTGGGTATTAAAAATATTGTCCAAGTTTAAATGATGCTGTTTATTATCAGCAATGATTCCACTGGTGCATTCGGGAAGGGGGAGATGAAAGTGGTTTTTATTTCATTAGCATGTCTTCACTGGTAACTGTTTGTAACATTAGTTCCCTTTGATCTTCCTTTTGATTATAGTGTGCAAAGCTGATATAATCTGTTATTATTTCCATTAATAACTAAGTATCTCTTGTGGTTGACAAGGCAATTTGTTATTATCAGGCTGCCTTTGTGCAGAGCAAAGAGGTTTACACCGGCTCCCCCACCCAGCCTGTGTAAAACAACAGGCGTTTATCTGCTCTCAGCAGCCTGGAAATGCTGCTGTCTTCAAAAGGGCTCTGTGAGAACTGCCGGACAAAGACAGGAAGCACCTTGACAGTAAGATGGAGAATCGGGGGTGGCGATCTTAATCGGGACACAATTTCTACCTCAGAGGCGTCAGCAAATTGGGCAATCTAACCCCAAGTGCATTCTGTTGACCTTGCTTTGTTTTCTTGAGAATTCAGTTGGACAAGAGAAGAGGGGTTAAGGACAGGAAGGAGATAGTGGTGGTGAAGCTGAAGTTTCTTTTGCAGCAAGCCAAGTGTATTTTCACTGTCATGTCCTCAGCATTTCAGGATTCCAAAACGTGAGTTTTGGCAGATTATGAAGGTAAAAGATTTGCAACTGAAGAGGCTTTATTGTCAAGTTTCTATATTTGTCTTGAATTAATGGGTGTCTGCCTTCCTCATTCCCAGAGACTTAGAGATATTTGACAAACTTTGACACACACAATGATAATTTTCTTCCCCTTCCAAAATGACTCTGCCTCCAAGAATAATACAGTGGTTGATTCATTAACAGAGAAAAGACAGAGTGGAGTTGAGTTCAAGATATGACTTCATATCGTTTAAGTAGAAAAGGAGGATTGCAAAACACAAACTTTTTCTAATGGATGGAATTGACACCTTGACTCTGACATATACTAGAAGAATGTCATTTTTTCTACATCTGCTGGTTTGCAGAGCAGCTAATATTCTTGGGAGCCTCACCAGTCCTATGAATTTCACCAAACTGCCTTTGTCAACAGAACTAAAAAGGTGAGGGAGCTATTTAAAGTGGCAAAGTCAGTTAGAGGCAGCTGTTGACAACTATGGCATCCCCCAAGGCAAGGATTCCTCTGTGGGTTTCTGTTCTACTGCATAGACACTGATGTGGTCGCATGTGGTCATGAACAGCCATGTACCACCGTATGTTTGGATCTGTGAGAAAGAATAGCAAGAAGAGAATGAATTAAGTGAATCAGAGGGTCCTGTCAGAGCCTTTTGGGCCAGTGTTGCTCACCTAGATAGTTAAGGTGCTTTTAGATGTCTTGACTTACCGAGTTCATGGCTGAGCCATCTAGTGGTCACAAGGATAAATGCAGTTTCAGCAAGTCGACCCCACAGATTCCAGCTCTTTAACTGATCATCCGCTGGGCTAGGTTAGTGCAAGCTAAACTCCCTTTTAGCTAGAATGATTGATTGTTTAGATTGTACCTGGCTGTGCTGAGAGGGTCACTGAGTACATCTTAGTAATAACCAAGGTGTAGAATGTATGTACCTTTCCCTTAATGCCCAGTTATGGACTTTCACTGAGCTAGTAGGTTTGCACACATCTTCTGTTCTCAGTTTATGTCATGATTTGAGAGGGTTCTTGTATTCTTGCTATGCTAAAATAATCAAGAAGGCAGACATTTCAGGACTCAGAATCAAGACAAGCCGAAGTGTTTTTCTTGGGGTCCTTTGTTATCTATACAAAATAGGATTAAAAAATATTTAGATTTTACCCACATTGATTTCAGCCACTCTGCTTGTGAGGTTTGTTTTTTTTTCAAATATCCAAGCAGTTCCAGACCACCCACTATTTGGGGCAGGGAAAGGGGACACAGAGCTTTGTCCACACTAGGTGACTGCTTCCCCCTGAGATAGACTGACCCCTGATATTCTCTGCCTGGATACAGAAATGATTGGTGGCCTTGAGGGCTCCAACCTGACCCCCGTACCTTTATCTCAGGGAAGTTGGTCAGCAGACTCCCTGGTTAGTAACTAGCAACATTAAGCACTAAGTAGGAACCGCATGTTCCATTTGTTATATGGTGTGGAATTTATCTTCTGGGAAAGCTGCACACAGTTCTCCGTTTGACTCACTTTAATATAATAGAAATCAGTCACAATGTGTTAATTTCATTTGTCCCTTCACAAGAAAGGAAAAATCATTAATTGTGTAGTGTTGGCAGAAGGTTTTCAGTCCATAAACTGAAATTTGACCAATGTTCTTCCAGAATCCAGCCATAGGAAGTAGATGCCATCATCCATTCTGACTTTAAAAATAAAGGAACCATGTTCAGAAAAACTGAGTAATTTCCCCAAAGTTAGACCATTCCTGAAGGTAGAAACACCATTTGAAACCAAAGTTTTTTCACACTAGCATATAATTTTCCCCTATTAATTTGTTTCTTGAAAGAGAAGAAAAACTCTAAAATTTGGAGTGAATTAGGCTCAGGATGATTTTAGGAGTAATGGGCTTTTTGACATGAAATACCTGACTTTTACTGAGTTGAATTATAGCCTCTGTAGGAGGCATCAGAGAGACTGAGCAAGGCTGAGGCTAATTATTAGATGTAAGTTTGTTGAGCTGCTATTATTATAACTACATGTTAGAGAACAGTATTTAAAATCTGTATCAGTATATAATTTGTGTAAATTGATTGATATGACTTTATCGGTTACCCATATAAAAATGCTCATTTTTTGCTTTTTGAGAAAACACTCTTTCACCTTGAGAAACCTAAAGAATATAGGCTCTTAGAAACCATCACCTTTTGGAAATGTTTAAATTTGAGCTCCCCAGCCTCATTTTATCATGTCCTGCTCATGGATAGCTTGAAGGAGCGGGCTGACTGCTCTTGAAATATCCTGGGTACAGCCTGGACTGAGGACACTGGACTTGGAGTCAGATATAGGGTGGAATACATGACCTTGGGCAACTCATACACCCTCTCAAAGTCCGAGTTTCCTCAGCACCCAAACCTTCAAGGAATACTGTAAGGATTAAATGGCATACATATGTGAAAGAGTCTAACATTTCCGTAAATAGGAGGTGCCCGGTAATTGTTAGTTGAAGTGGAACCCATTTGTAAAGCAAAATTTGGTTATGTGAATATTTTTTTGGTAACTGATTAGGAAGACTTGTATGGCTTTCCTTTACTCAGCAAGCAGATTACATTGGTTAGAATGCAACTGCCTTGAGTTTTTAAAAAAACACAAAGGCCTCATGCATTTATGTGACAGCCCAGTTCTGAGAGGACAGATGTGAAACAGTAAAACAGGGAAGAATAATGTATTCTGGCTAAGCTAGACCTATATAGCCTTCCAGGAGCTCCTGTTATTAGCCAGGCTTGTCAAGAACTAATCACTAGCTTTCAAGTTTTATAAAGCTACTCTGAAGGTTTACTTTAACCTTACCATACACAAAAATGTTTGTATTGCTACCCACTGATAAGAAAACTATTAGCATTCATTAAGTACGGCCATAAATCTCTCCCTTGTGGAACAGCAACAGTGCAGCCTTCCAGCTGCCATAATGAATGCAGTGTTTAATCTCTCCTTGGGAGAGTGTCCTAACTTCAGACCTCTGCTATAGTTAGACACTCTGGGAAGAGCATGGCATTCTGGGAATGAGACTGGTGACAAAGGATTTATACTCTTACTTAATTTTAAATCCAGAGAGCCTGTAAGTTATAAATAAAGCAGAAGCTTTAATTTTAAGAAGAAAAGGAAAAGTGACTGATTCAGGAAGGTAGAGAGTTAACAATTACTGAGTACCTACTGCAAGTGACACACTCTATAGAAGGGCCTTTTCATCAATACCTCATTTTCTCATAACTACTCCACCCCCCCAAGTTATTGCTCTACCAATGTTACAGAGGAGAAAAGAGACACTCAGAGAGATTGATTTAGCAGTCCAAGAGCAGAGATGGAATACAGCATAAGCATAGTGAAATTGGAATTTAGTTATCTCTGTCTCTAGAGCCAAGAACACTTTATGCTACTAATTGTTGTCCCTAAGAGCAGTACCTTATTTCTTTTTAGAAATCAGGCTTCTCTGAGTAAGAAGTGGACCTCATTTCTATTTCAGAGAAGGTTTATAACATTTCATGTGACGCCTTCTCAGCCTCACTTTGCTGATGCGCTGTCTTGGGGCTTTCATTGAAAAATAGCATCCCTGGGTTTCAACTTCCTCTGTGAGCTCTGCCTTCTACTTCCAAATCCCCTGAGCGGAAAACACCTGGTGTCCCAATGTGATCTGTTATAGCTGCACAGCTGAGCTAGGGAGCATCCAAACCAATGGTCCACAGACAAGGACGGGTATCTTTCTTTCTCTATGGAGCAATAAAAAAGAGGCCATCTGATGCTGGGCTAAATTATCAAGACCTAGGCAGGCAAATTGGCTCCTTTTCTTTCCCCTCCATAAGTTTCTTCTTTGGGTATCTAGAGTTCCAACATCTTATAACCCCTGTGTTTCTTGAGCAGCTGGCGATGAATGATCTTCATTACTAAGGGGACCTGAAAGAAAAGAAAAAACAACTCTTCTAACTTTGAAAACATAACCTTCCCATAAGCTGTCAAGTAGGGACCACCCTCATGATGACCTTCTATAAGCACTTTCCACCCTTGGGAGAAGAGGACATATAGAGGTTATTATATCATATTCAACACTCCCTGTTGAATATCAGGGATGCTCTCTTGATTATTTCTTCTGGAAAACTTGAAGGTCACCTTAAATATAAGCTTCAGAGTCTAGAACAGCATAGTGTACCAAAAATGAGGAACATCTGCCTCCTTGTTTAGCACAAGGGAGGCAAAAACCAAATAAAAACAAGCAAATAAAATGGTTTGATATTTTAGAAAGCACCACTGAAACTGGTACCTGCTGAACTTAACTGACAAATCATATTAGAAGATGGAGATCAACTCTAAGGTAAAGAGGTAGTGATGCATGGATTGGAGATGTCTTCCAAGCTGAATGATGATTCATACATGGTGAGGCAGAATCCACCAGCACGATTTTGTTCGACTGGCAGTTTATCCCTGTTTGAGTCCATTCATAAATGTTATACTGAAATATCAGCTTTAAACAAGCTTCCTATGTGCTTGCTAGAGTTGGTTTAACACTTTATTTAAGCTTTACATGTTTAGCTTAAATTCACTTGCATAAGCCTTCTATTCTGTAAGAGGTAGAAAAGGAAATGGGGACATCCCAGTTAAAAGAAATTGTTCTTATAATAATTTCATTATCTCTGCATTTTATATGTCTCTAACTTGGCTGTGAGTCAGTTTTTTTGCTATTTTACTCCCCTAAGAAAGAAATAATAAGGATATTTGTGCACTATAAAGGGAAAATGTGGGGGGAATGGTAAAGATCTCTCTTTATGGGAATTGAAAATAAAATCTGTGTGATATTATCATGTTTAATAAACTATGGAAGTGGTATTTTAGTCTCAGTAGGAGATTAACCATTTGCATGTGTTTTCAGTTCCCTTAAGACACTTCAAAAAACAAATAAATAAAAGAAGATTATTATTTTTCTCTCTAGGAGAGAGTTGGACAGATTCCACATCTTAGGATGAGAGAACTCTGAAAGGTCAATGATTGGAAAGGGGCCAGAAAGAGGTTTATATTACTTTTCAGGTCTGACACCTGGTTCAGGGAGGGGCTTTCTATTCTGTGGCTTGTATTCCTGCTTCTTTATTAATATGAAACCTACAGTAGAAAAAGAAAGGCACTCAGTTATCTCCTGTGTCCTGCATTCTTCACCTTTGGAAATGGCCATGTTATCATAAACCGAGACAAAAACACATTTTCCCTACTAATTTCTCTTGTACATGTAGAGATTTTGCTGATATTTTGAGGGCTGGAAGAGTAGAAGAGTGATGATGTTCAACAGGAGCCAGAAATTTTTCAAATCAACTGAGTCTATTCCTGCTCTAATCCAGGAATGCCATGGATTAGAACAGCCAACCCCATGGAGCGCTGGGAACTGCTCCTAATAGAATTATGTTACCGGTTGATATACACCAAGTGCAGCAGATATTTGACATGGTATGCTCCGACCTCAAAACACCTCCAATTTGGCGGGGGGTTTTTTTGTTTTATTAACCCAATGAGTTATAAATTCAGAATATCATTTTATTTGTGCATTTACACATAGAGCAAAGGAAGTCTGCATAGTCAAATATTGATTTGTTTTGATTCACTCACAATAGTGTCTAAATTTATTCATGTCTTCTCAAATCCACCAGCTAGAGTTTCCTTATTTATACTAGTTAATCTAATGTATAAATGATATTGAAGTTGAAGGAAAATCTTATCCCTTGAGTACTTTCTCACATTTTTTGTGTAATTAAATTTGGAAAATGAGATCTGTGAATCAATGTGGTGGCTTGACAATAGAAATAAGAAAAATGTGAGATTAGAAGTAAAGTTCCATTTTTTCACAGGCTCCCTTTACTCTGCCCCCAAATTTACTAAAACGCTTAAAATTAGTATTAAAGATTATTAGAAAGACCAAAATTGATAAAAGACTAAAGACCAAAGACTGAAAATGATAAAAATGATGTGCTATGGGCTCTGTTCCTTTGTATCAAAGTCATAAAACTGATACTTCAATCTATGATCATTCAGAGACATTCCTTTAGTTGCCTGAATTTACTTGGTACAAAATATTCCCAGCCTGCAATCCTAATAACCTATATGTTTGCCATCTTTGTTTTTCTTTTTCTTTTAAAGCAGCTTTGTCGAAGTATAATTGATATTAACAATTACCCAAGCTTAAACTGTACAATTTGATAAGTTGGGACAAACATATACACACACCCTCAAAACCGTCATCATTTCAAGATAATGAAATATACATCACCCCCCCAAATTTTCCTTGAGCCCCGTTGCAATCTTCCCCTCCTGCCCTTCTCCTCATCTCCTTATCTTCAATTACTGATCTGCTTTCTGCTACTACAGATTTGTTTACATTTTCTATTATTTTACATGAATGAAATTACATGTTGTGTACTCTTCCTGTTCATTTGTTTTATTGCAGAATAGTTACATATTACCTGGTTACACCGCAGTTTGTTTACCCACACACTTCTTGTTGGATTTTTGATTTGTATTCAGATTTAGTCTGTTACAGATAGAGCTGATATGAACATTTTTAAACAAGTCTTTGCATAGATATAAGATTTTATTTCTCTTGGGTAAATACCTAGGATTTGAATGGTTGGATCATATGTTAAGTGAATGTTTAACTGTTTAAAGACACTTACCAAACTGTTTTCCAAAGTGGTGGTACCATTTTGCATTTAGATCAGCAGTGTAAGAGGTAGAGTGACACCATTTCCTCTCCAACGCCTGGTCAGTGTTTTAAATTTATACACTTTAACAGACGTGTAGGGTTATGTCATTGTGGCTTTAATTAACATTTCTCTCTTGAATACTGGGATTGAGTATATTTACACTTGCTATTATGATCTATATGTCTTCTTTGATAAAGTGTCCATTCAAATACTTTGCTATTTGTATTGGGTTGTTTTCTCATTATTGAATTTTAAGAAATCTTTACATAATCTGGATCAATGCATTCATTGTTTATGTGATATGCAAATATTTTCTCCCAATCTGTAGTTTTTCTTTTCATACTCTCTCAATGTGCTTCAAAGAGGAGAATTCTTAATTTTGACAAAATCCAATGTATAAATTCCTTTATGAATTATGCTTTTGATATTATATATAAGAATTATTTGGCTACCTTAAAGTCATAATGATTTTCTTCTTTTATTCTAGAAGTTTAAAAATTGTAGGTTTTACATTTAGGTCTGTAATTTGTTTGGAGTTAATTGTTATAGATGGTGTGAGATAGGGATCAAACCTCATATTTTTGCATATGGATATATAATTATTCCAGCACCTTTTGTTGAAAAATCTGCTGTTTCTTGTCTAAATTAAGTTCCCATCTTGTTAAAGATTAATTGATTATATATGTGTGTGGGTCTATTTCTGAACTTTCAATTCTGTGCTAATATGCCAGTATCATAGTGTCTTGAAGTCAGGTAGTGTAAATGCTCCAACTTTTTTATTTTTCAAAGATGTTTTGTATATTCTAGATTGTTGCTTCTTTTCTGATGCTTGTTTATTGCTTTATTGCATTATTGCATTATCTAGGACCTCCACCATGATACATAATAGAAGTATTGAAACAGGCATTCTTGTGTTTTATCTGCTGGATCTTAGCAAGAAATCATTTAGTCATTCACTGCTATGTATAATATTAGCTGAAAGTTTATCAGAGTAATTCTTTGTCAGTTTGAGAATGTTCTTTTCCATTCTTGTTTGCTGAAAGTTCATGCAGGTGTTGAATTTTATCATGTTGCTTTTGTGTATCTATTGATATGATCTTTTTTTTCTTTTTGTTATGTTAATGTGGTTAATTAGATAGATTTATTTTTGATGCCTTTAATTCCTTGAATAAACTCCTCTTCATACAGCTCCCTAGTCATCAGTGAGCCACCCTGATGGCTAACATCCCAGACAAGTCAGATGTTAGACATCTCAGACTTGTCAGTTGCTGTGAATATTGTTTTCTGCTTCCTCAACTCTTAAGGGCCACCATGATTCATTCCAGCTCACTTTGGTGTAGTTGGAAAATGGAGCTCAATTAACGAGTCATTGTAATCACGGAGCTCAACTCATGGGTTTCCTTTTTCTCAAGGATTAAGTTTATGTGCTTTGCATTGTCAAATAATTTTAAACAGTCCTCATGCATTCTGTCCAATTTATAATTGTTTACAGCAGGGGAGCCAGTTTTATGCCAGTTACTCCATCATACCAAGCAGCAGAAATTCACCTTTTCTACTGAAACATATTCTTACTGGGTGTGGACTTATAGGTCAGCCATTATTAATTTTTCATACTGTAAATATATAATTATGACTTATTTCTGGCTAAATGATAACTGTGGTCTTATCATTATATATTGAGGGTGATATGTCTCTTTTTCTCTGTGTTTTCAATATGCTTTATTTGACTTTGGTATTTATCAGTCTAACAACAAAATGCCTAGGTGTGTTTTTATTTGTACTTTTTATACATGAAATTTATAGAACTCCTTAAAATGGGTCTTTATTTCTTTTATAAGTTTTGGAAAACTCTCAGTCATCATTTCTTCAAATATTGTATCTTTTTTTGCCTTTTGATGTTTCAGTTACACATTGTTAAACTTTTGGTGTGTCTCATAATGTTCTTCTACCTCATATGCTTTGTCTGAATATTTTCAAGTTATGTATCTTCCACTTTAGCAATCTTCTCTTTTATATTGTCTAACCTACTAATATATTCACCTATTGAAGTATTATTTTAGTCATTATATTTTTGTTTCTAATTTGTATTTCACTATATCATTTATAGATTATAGTTCCCTGGGGAAATTCTATATATTTTCATTAATTTGAATATTTTAAAAGTAGTTATTTTAAACTCTGTGTCAAATAAGTCCTATGTTAAAGAATGCTAATGATTCTCTTCAAATATTATTTTTTTACATTTCTACCACTTGTCAGTCACTTGTTCTGTATCCTAGTATTCCTGATAATTTTTATTTGAATAATGAACATTATGTATGGCAAATAGTATAGTCTTTGGATGATGTGTCTTCCTCCTGGGAAAACTTAATTTTCTTCTGACTAGCAGTTTGAGAGGGAGCACATCAAGTTTATTTATCAAGGGACTGAGATGATAAAATGATGAATTTCAGACTTTTGATGGTGGACTTATTTCTAATTTGCTTTTAATTCTGAGACCTAATGCTTCACACTTCTAAAATAAAAGCTGGAGATATTTCCAGGGACCATCCTCCCTTTGAAGGACGCTGAATTACAATTTTTGATTGCGCTGCTCTATTACACTGCCAGAAGCTCTGCTTAGTTTTATTTTCTTGGAAACCACTTTCTTTTTTGTTTTCTCTTTATCCTATGTAACATAGGATACAGCAAAGTTTTGAGAACAAAAATCACACAGAATGTTTATCTCACATCTTTCTAGTGTCCTTTTCTCCATGTTCTTGGCTCCACAAGTATTTGCTAATTTGTCTGCTCTAATCCTTAACGGTGTGTTTTTTCTGTCCCATGCTGTTTCCAAAAGGCTTTGTCTACTGTGTCCTGCTTTCCCTTTATGTCTCATGTTATGCATTGGAAAATCCCCAAATGGAAGAAGCAGTGAAGATTTTTTTTCTTAATGCAATATGTTCCTCTCTCTCTGGTCTTTCCAATGCAGCTTTTAAAAAAATTTTAATCTCCACTGAAGGATTTAGCTGATACAAACTACTCCATCATACCCAAAAATAGAAATGTGTTATCTTTTCTTTTTAATGACATTTGCTCTTCTCAGCTTTTCTGAAAAAAACCATGTATCATCTGGTTTTTATTTGATTGGTATGATGAGTTAGGCCAGGACCTTGAACTTCTGAATCTTTATCCAGCTTACTGCCTTGGGACCTCAAAGATGATACATTCAGAAACAAGCTATCTTCAAACTCCTGAAACCTCTGGCCTTCATAAGATTCAAGGCATGTCTGAGCAGTCTTACATACCCTGCTTTCCCCTATGCCTCATCCTGGTTATCCCTAGACTTTTTCAGTAGAGAGAGATTTACACAAGATACAGGCACTTTAAAGAAAAACAAAAACTCAGGGCTTCCCTGGTGGCGCAGTGGTTGAGAGTCCGCCTGCCGATGCAGGGGACACGAGTTCGTGCCCCGGTCCGGGAGGATCCCACATACTGCGGAGTGGCTGGGCCTGTGAGCCATGGCAACTGAGCCTGTGCATCCGGAGCCTGTGCTCTGCAACCAGAGAGGTCACAACAGTGAGAGGCCTGCGTACCACAAAAAAAAAAAAAAAAAAAAAAAAAAAAAAAAAAATTCAGCTGCAAGAAATTAGATAGATTATTCTGAGAAAGAAGGGTTCTAATAAAAATAAAACAGTAGGAACACACATAATTCATTTTCAAATTTTAAAGGCATTAAGTTCTAATCATATGTAAGACTTTCTCCAATGGATTAAACTAAAAGGTGTCTTGAATTATGTGACTATCAAAAGTTTTCTTCTTCCTATTCCTTTGCTTTCTTTCTTATACTATCATTGAATTATCTTTATTAGGAATCCAAATGCATGTGGCTGTCTAAATATAATACAGGATAACATTCCTGCTGTTTGGTAGCAAGTGGTCTGAAAGCAAATGTGAGATTGTGGATAAGGACCAATTCACACATACAGGAAATGGAACAATTAGAGAGAAGATGCAACAGCAAGATCCAAGCCTGTGATTAAATGAAATAATTCATTGTACTGGTAATAATTTCATTGTTCTGGCTTCATGCTGAGGAAGTGAGTAGGGACTAGATGGGGGAGTAAATTTTCTCACTGGGGATGGCTTCCTACTGCTCAAGACATAGGCATGAGTCAGCCTTGAAAATGTTTTCCAAGACTCAGATGGTGTCTTCATGTTTTTCAGTGCTTAGTTGCCTCTATTCCCAATCCATCAGCAGAGCTCTCTGCTTGTCTCCATTTTAAAGCACGTACATCCTCCCCCCATTGTAAAATTATGTTATTAAGTGTAAAGAACCATTTAATATTAGAACAAGAAGAGAGCTTATATATCATATTGTCTAGGGGTGAAAGCTAGGTATTATCTCACACACCAGCCTCAATCAATCAAAAGTGATTATGTGGAAAGCTGAGCTGAGAAAGTTGTAATTCTAGGCTTAAAGTCAGTACAAGGGTGGATAATGATTTATAACAAGAATATAGACTAGGGGATTAGCATCTTGTTTGCTATGTATTTGCCATCCCAGATTTAACCCAACTGTCTCATTTCAAATTAGTAAAATTGAGCCCAGAGGGTCAAGTGACTTCCCCAAGTCGTATAGTTATTAATGGTAATGTTAAAACTCAAATCCATGTCCTCTTTCTTTCAGTTTCTCAGTGCAATGCTTCTTCTACTCTGATCCACCACCTTTTAAAATACTAGAATAAAAGCAGGAATAAGCTGTTTTTAAAATTCAATCTATCCTTGTATGTGTAGACCGTTGGTCCTTAAAACTGTAGGAAACCCAATTGCTCGAGTTTGAATTCCAGATCTGACACCTTCTTACTTAGCAGTATGAGAATTTTTAAATCTAAAAATAGAGCTTATTGTATGAGTAAAATTCAAAGTACTTGCACCAACACCTGCCTTGTAGAAGGTACTCAATAAATGTTTGGCCATAATTATTAGTTTTGTGCCTGCAGTAGTATGCTTATTCAAGGTGATCTTTTCAAAATAAATTGAGTCTAAAATCAGTCACAATATCATCTGTTCTTCCCCTATTGAGGTCCTTTAATCTGTATGCCTTCACACACAAAATACACCCATTAGGCTTTAAAAATTGTAAGGAAAATGATAACAATGGTAACAGAAAAATGATAACAATAATAGCATGGAAACAAGAGAAGTGTCCAAATCTAGCTTATATTTGAATTTATTCAATTGTTTTACCTGCTCTGAGTACATGCTGTCCTTAGGAACCCCATATATTTTACTTTCAAAGAAAAGAGTTCTCATTAACTAGAAATCTTTAGCTCTATTAATCTTTCATAACTTGTTCTAACACAGTTCAGGGGAACTGTGCCCTGTACTGCTAACAAGAAAGATAGAAATATATATATGTATATATATATATATATATATATATATCAGAATCACAGAGCCTGTTCATAAGATACCCAAGGCTTCAGATCAAGAGTGGTGACTGATAGTTTCACTTTCAAATATTAATAGTACCAGAATCCTCACCTTTACTGCCAGAATTATGGAAGCTTCTAGAAGATACTCCAAGCCATTGGCTGGTCTCAAGGACACTCACACCTGTGCAAGTTGTTGACATGGACACTCTGTGAATCCTCCCTCTCCTACTGAGACTAGCCTGTGTGCTGTAGGGAGCACACCTGCTGTAGAGAGACCTGCAATCTCAAAGCCGAGGAAACACAGGAGCTTACCTGGAGAGAGTTTTCTTCACTAATGTCTCAGTGGCAGGGACTCTAAGCACCTTGGTGACTACTATAATTGGAATTCTGCCTGTGTACTTTTTGAAGAGGAAGTCACATCTGGGGATTGGCAAACTGCAAGTGTTTGCCAGGGCTTTAAAAGAAGAGAAATCCCAGACATTCAACAAAGGATGACATTGCCACAATGTGGCAGTTGATTTAAAATTTGTAAAAAAAAATGTTAACTGTCTCATTGATGATGATATAAAGTCAAACATATACTTAACTTCTTCAATACTTTTTCTAAATTAAAAGTATTTAATTACTTTTTTTTTTTTTTTTTTTTTTTTGTGGTATGCGGGCCTCGCTCTGCTGTGGCCTCTCCCGTCGCGGAGCACAGGCTCCGTACTTTTAATTAAAAGCATCCTAAGCATCACAGCTTACCATGTTACAGACCTAGCATACATCTTTCTTCTGAATAGTGAATACTTTACTGATGTTGCATGTTTAACAATCCTGTGAACCCCTAGGCATGACTTCTTAGAGTAAAATTTCTAAGCAATGTCTTTGTGAAGTTGTTTAAGAGATACAGAGGAAGTTGGTCCATTTCCCCTGTTTACAAGCATCTTTATCAGGTGCTCTTAAAAACTCAACTGATATCTTTATATATGTATTAATTATAGGGCAGAGATTCTCAAAATTGTGTGTTCCAAGAGCCATTTTAAAGAAAGTTATTTTTCACACACTTCAAGAATACAGCCATGAATTTCAACATGAAAAACACGGACTTAAGAAAATAAGACTTATACTTTGAAACTGCCTTCTGATAGAAAATTAGCATTGTAAAGTAGTGTTGTAAAGTAAAAGTAAATTCTGTCAATTCTATAAGAAGTAAATTTTGTAAGAATATATTGGAAAAAATTACGAAACAAGACTCAGAGTGCGTCCTTGAGTGTATGTCCATGAACCTGAATTTGAGAAATTTTGTTATGGTGTTTTAAGGTTTATCAAATACATATCTGTCATCTCATTTAATTTTTGTATCAACCCTGTGTAATATGTAATATTGTTTTACCAGATCACCTGCAGGATCGTTGATGGTGCTGGCACTTTCACTCTGATCTTATAACTTCAAGTACTGCTAATATGATATTGCCTATCTAAGAATAAGTAATATCTTCTTATTGTTTAAAAATCGATAAATCTCTTTTATATAATCCATCATATGTGGACTTCATAACAATCTCTGAGATAATAGGCTGGATAATATTTCTATGAGCAAATGTTGGTAGGGTTTATATTGTTCTTTTGCTTTTCTAGGCCCAGTGCCTTATTTCATTGGAAAGAATCTCTTTTACACTGTCATTCATTTTCAGCTATTTGATTATTATTTTTTAGCAAGGGGCAGTATCATCCTAAATAAATAAACCAGCAGGTGTTTAATAAGCCCTATTGTATGTTTAATTGTAAATAACACTCAAATGGTCTAAAATAGTATTTTCCAGTGAAAGATTCCAAAAAATTAGTCATTCTGCCCTGCAAAGACAGAGGGAGAAAGAGAGAGAGAGAGAGAGAGAGAGAGAGAGAGAGAGAGAGAGAGAGAGGAGAGAGAGAGACTGGTTTAAAACAAAAGCTATACATACTACTATATATAAAATAGATAACTAATGAAGATCTACAGTATAACACAGGGAACTCTACTCAATACTCTGTAATGACCTATATGGGAAAAGAATCTTAAAAAGAGTGTACATGTGTATGTATAACTTTTTCGCTTTGCTGTACAGCAGAAACTAACACAACATTTTAAACCAACTATACCCCAATAAAAATTAAACTTTTTTAAAAAAAATAAAGTAAAATAAAACAAAAGCTAACTGTCTATAAACTTTCTGAAGTTTCACAATACTACCTTAAAAGCTATGAGAAGTTCTGCAGTATAAATCTATTTATTTCTGCCAGTATTCCTTAAACTTATTTACCCCCTTGTATGTGTGTATATTTCAGTCTAGAGGAATATGTCACTTCTCTAGGGGCTCATGACATTTATAAGTGAAGAACACACTACTTGAAGGTTGGTGCTACACCATATTTCAGAGTATCCTTCTGAAGCCTTATAGGGTCCAACTTCTTTCATTACCTGAGATGTGTCTTTCCCCCATTTCAGTGTCTCTCATTCACTGAAGCAGAGAGACTGAATAGTTTCTAACAATGATCTTTCTTCGGGCAAGGGAAACCTAAGCAAGAATTTGTGTTCCTCCACTTAGTGCAACATGGTATCATGTGTTTTCACCTCATTAAAAGATAAACTCAATGCCACTCAATAGGCAATGTAACAACCAAGTATTTTGAGTAAACCAATGAACCCTCCAGCATTGCAAAACATTGCAAGAGAGGCTTATGCACAATGCTTTAAATAGATGTTATCCATTGTTATTATTATTATCTATAAATTATTATTATAATTACTCTGTAAAGATAACTTCATTTTATGCAATGCAGGTGTTTTGAATATTTGAATCCATATTATATTTTCATAAATTAAATATGTTTAAAGACTGTAGTGCAGTTGGATGTCTAAAGGAACCACAGCAAAACTTTAGCAAACTTAAAATTGATTATTATTTTCAATATGACTAAAATCCCCACACCAGTTAAATATATATTTTCCTGTTACTTTGGGTATTCTGAAAATGGGGGTATAACAGGATTATGATAGGGCATCCATATATGATGTATAACGTTCAAAATGGAAAAAAGAATCAATGGATAACTGACCCGAAAGTGATGGAAGTTTGTAGAGAGTATGAGAAGTGATTATGACTATAAGAGGAATATCAGTACATTTTGAAGTTGTTTCCCCTAGGAAAATCTTCCTGAAATTCTATAGCATGTTTTATTGTTGAAGCATTTATTCAGGGAAATATTCCCAATGTCATACGCTCTGGATATCCATTCTCTGGGCTTTGCAAAAGTCTTAACATGCATGTTATACACTGATGACATTTTCATCCTGGAAATGTATTGTCCCCATAACCGAACACCTGCCACGAGGAAAAACATTAGACTCAGAAAGTGCAATCAAATATTGTAGGGTCAGTATATTAGAAATTATCAGAACATACTGCTCAAAAACAGAAAAATTAATCAAAATGTCCAATTTTAGCTTTGCTAGCAACAGCAGGGCACAACACACTGCAGAACTGATTAGTTATTTATTAAATAAGAACAATGGTGACAGAGTTTTAAAATATTAAATTAGCCTAACAGAGCTCCAGCAAAATGGAAAAACCTAAGCACAAGTTGGGTTATTGACACAGCAGGGGGCCGTCTACAAAAGGTGGCAATGACAAAGGTTCTTGCCGATAATGTTGCTCCTGCAAAACTTTATATTCTTGGACTTAAACAATTATTCTGATTTATTCTACTCTCTGTGCTCTTCTCCCTTGGACAAATTTACCCACTTAGTCTGAGAAGACACCAGGGAAATCAAGGACCCTCGGGGCCTTAACCTGGTCCAGAATATGCTTCTCTATGTGGCACAGGCTGGGCTACTAAGAAACCAAGATGCAACCAAACTTGACCATTAGTGAAGCCATTGGGCAACATCGCCTGATGATGTTACTAGCCTGTTTATACTGAATAAGTAAATGGAAGTTTTAAATAGAAGTGATGACATATCCTACTGATGACATGCATATATTACTACTCACCACTAATTGTTGGAAACTATCTGACAAAGTTGGATCAGTAGTTTCCAAAAGTTAGATCGTATGAGCTAAGGATCTGTGCAGCTACTGCCTTCTGTGAGATGAGAATTCCTATATGTGGGATGCTGCCTGTGAACCCTGGATACTGGTATTCAATTTTAAAAGGAGATTGTTGAAGATGTAGTACATACAACTTCCTCTAGAGCTTAGCATCATCCCAGTCTTGGAACTAAATATATGCTAACGGTTTAATGCCTTTCATTTTAGCATCCATAGTTTCCTTTTTGAGCATTAGGAAGAATTAATATCTGTCTTTTGGCCTCAAGTTGAGTCTGACAAGGCAAGTAAAAAAAAAAAAAAAAAAACAGCAAAAGAATTAAAGAGAGAGTGTCATGTCTGTAAGTTCCCTCTGTGCTGATAATTCCTCCAAATGGATGCATCATTTTATGAAGAACTTATCACCAGGCTCCCTCACACCCTGGAAGAGGGTTGATGTCTTTCCAAAGCCTTTCACCTATGTAAGGTGTTCATTATGAGTCTAGGTTTGGGAAGTGAAGCCTGTTTATATCTCAAATTACCTTCTAGTCAAGCTTTTCTCCACAGCTAATTGGCATGACCTTGGGTGTATCTGCTCTTGAATATCCTTGACATCCATCTGCTATGAAGATGGATTAGTTCTGTAGGTGGCAATCAGCTTTCCTGGTTTAGCCAAAGTGCATTCATTTCTCTTCAGGCCTATTAAGCTGGGAATGAACTTTCAAGCTAATGCATAGTGCAGTCACTACCACTCTGGGGATGCCAGACACCTAAATATTTTGTATTCACTTAAAAAAAAAACAAAATAAGAGAACAACAACAATAAAATTTCTTTCTGAAACAAGAGAGATAGAAAGAAGGATGGAGGAAGGACAAAGGGGAAAAAGTCAATAAAAACCTAGAGATTCAATGAAGAATTTAGGTATCTGTCAGCTTTTATTAGCTCCAACTTTGACTTATATGGCTGAGGTCAGCAAGTGGTCAGTGTGGAGGGATGTAGGGAGGGCAGCAGAATTGCATCAGGGTCTTGGATACAGGGAGCACCTTGTCTCCTAAATGGGTAACAAGAGATGATCGACTCTAATGACAAGAAAATCACAGTTTATTCCAGGGAAAGAATATGTTTCTCTGCAACCTTCTAGCCAGCATGAGGGAATCTCCCACTGCTGCATGGCATGTTACCATTAAAATCCTTACAAGTGATTACTTCCTCACCCCATCTGCACACATACCCAATCCTTAGAGAGAGAAAAGTTTTGTTGTCCATGCCCGACTTAAAATAAGACATAATCTGAAGTATTTGGAATTTGTATTCAGTAACAAAGTATGAAATGGTATCAAATTTTTTTAATGAAATCTTTGTTCATTTTTAAGAAAATACTAGGCACTGGAATTTGTACACATTCACTGACATACTTTATCCCAGAATGTCCACAGAGCAACAATGATCACATTCAAAAAATGTGAGACTATTTCATACTCTAAAGAATAAATATCCTTGGGCAAATATCAGAGTCAATGTTTTAGAGCTAAAAAAAAAAAAAAAAAAAAAAAAGGCTAAGTGTGATGGCTACCTTGCTTGAAGTAATCCAGCTATTTTCACTCCACAGCCAAGTCTTCTGATTTTACAGTGTACTCCTGTCACTACACATCCATGCACACACAAAAAAAGACATTTATTGAACACCTACTATATGGCAGTCAGTGTTCTTGATACGGGGGATCCAAAAGTGCATAAAACAAACATCTGTGGTTTCTCAGATCTAACATTCTACGGTGTTTCTCATGTCCTGCCTACTTTTCTTCTTAAGACTTGAGGACAATATGTCAGTGACATTTTTTGATTTGCTTGCTTGTTTGTTTATTATGTCAAAACTTCTTGATTACTTTGGGTCACATTATGTTCAAGAGTATCACGTTGATTTCGGTCCATCCACTTATTTTTTTTATTTTAAAATATCTATTATGTGTTAGTGACTAAACCAGGCACTGGAGATGCATAAATAGAACTATGACCATGGGAGTTGGAAAGAGGATGCCTCACAGAGATTTGAAGAAAATCATAGGGATTCTGATTTAACCTAGAGGATTAAACAGGTGTTCACCACATCTCCATTTAAAACATCATGTTTTATAAAAAGCATAAGCTCACAGGAAAAGTTAATAAGATAGAAAACAATAGAAGACAAAGGATGGGATTACATGTATGCAGATGAGAGAAAATTAACATACCTTATAGAGAAAAGCTGAATAGGCATTGGAAATACGCAGGCCAACTTGTGTTTCAGAACCCTGGAAAGACCCAAGAGGTGAAGAATGAAGCAGGTTAGAAGTTAGGGTGACTGTCAGGACAAGGAACAGGAGGATTGTTTGGAAATCTGTATAAGATGCATTTTACTCCTGCATGTCGTCTCCCACCCCACACAGCTGATGACACCACATCCCTGCCCTCTGCAGAGTACAGGCATTTCACTCTCTGAAAAAGGAGTTGAATTAGAGAGATGGTTTTGGGGACAGTGATTGAAATCATACGAATTTAGTAACAGTCTCCCATGAGTCCCTTCCCTTCACAGTTCCATTCGCTTATTAGATAGACTCTGCAGTGGGCAGCTTCTGATGTAGCATCCAATATTTCCCCTTTCCTATACCCAAACCCTCATGGGTCACTCCTCCCTGGTGTGATTGTTACCACCCAGGGCTCTTGGCCTCCTTAGTTGATAGAAAGTGAGAAGAGGCCAGACAAGAAACTCAGAAGTCTTTATTGGGGTCCCTGCTGCAGCAGGAGGGAGCGAGAACAAGTGACAGTTTCCCTTGCTCACTCCCTGACGGGAGGCAAGCTGGTTCCTTATTTGGGGTGAGGGTAAGTGCAGGTCCAGGGGTCGGGCTGGAGGGGTGGCTTAGGTGGTCTGCCCACCCCTTTGGTGGTGTTGAGTGCAGGGGGAATGTGCAGTACCCTGCTTTTGCTCCCTGCTCCTCAGAAGTGGCAGTTGGGTTTTTGGTCTTTTTGTATCTTATCATTCATGATTTGCCCCAATTGTGCATCACGCAGTTATTTTTAGTCCCTTAGAGTTTCTGTGTATTTTGTTGCTAGAGATGTTTATCCAGGTGCAAGCTCTGCAGCAAGGGTGCAAGTCCCAGGTCCCAGTCTGTCTCATGTGGGCTAGGCCTGGAGCCTGGCTTCTAATAAATAGAATGTGGCAAAGTGAAGGGATGTCATTTCCATCATTAAGTGACAAAAACTGTTACTGTGTCTTGCTGGCACTCTAGCAGGCTCTTTCTTGACTTCCTGTTCACTCAGTTTCAGGCAGCAAGCTCCATGGAGAGGTCCACTTAGAAAGAAAGTAAGGGAGACCTCTGTCCAGCAGACTGTGAGGGACTGAATTCCACCAACTACCTTGTGAGTGGGTTAGAAAGAGCCTCCCCAATTAAGCTCCATGATGACTGCAGACTTGTAGGGTGACCAGATGTCCTAGTTTCCCTTGGACTGAGGGGTTTCCTGGGATACAGGGCTTTTACGGCTAAGACTAGGAGGAGAGTGCTGGGCAAACTGGGATGGTTGTTCAACCTACTTGTTAGAGACCCAGAGCCAGAAGTCCTAGATAAGCTGCACCCACATTCCTGACCACAGAAACTGTGAGATGATAAATGTTGTTATTTTAAGTCACTGATCTGGGGGCTAATTTATGTAGCAATAGATAACTAAAGTAGACTTCCAGAACACTGACAGCCAGAGTTACACAAGCAAGGCAGGATATCCAACTACTTCTCATGGTGGAATGATGACCATAAGAGAAAAGGTCTATCATTATCTACAGTCAGTGGTTTTCCTAAGAAAATTTTAAGATTCCTACCTAAGCATTCCACAATGAAGTCTACCTCTTGTCAAGACCTGCCTGTGCATACAGAACTTCCTAAAAACATTTTAACATTTCCCTTTTAAGGGAATTAACAACCAAGATTAAAATAAAATTTTAAAGATGACTTCTAATATAAAGGTCAAAAAGCAAAGAAAATGTACAGAAAAAAAAATTAGATGAAAGGGTCTAGAGAGTAAAAGAAAACTTCACCAGAATCACTAATGTACCCATGAATATCCTCCAAAATGTAAAAAAAAGAGTGCAGTCATAAAATCAGAACAAATGCTATAAAAGGAGCATTAATAGAATAAATAATCTTGGAAATGAAGAATATGAAAGATATTAAATCTTCACAGAAGTGTGGAAAGATAAAGCAACTTTCTCATAAAATTGAATAAAAAGACAGCGTTGAAGTTATAAAAGAAGAAAGAGAACTAAATCAAAGCATCAGTCTTAGATTAATAGGAATTCCAGACAACCAGAGAATTAAGAAAACAGGGAGAATAAAATTATCCAATAATTTTAAAAAATCCAACTTGAAAAGGGCAACCAAGTGCCCAAAACAATAAATTTTAAAAAGGACCCACATCGTTAAAAAAGAAAAACTATAAAAGTAAAACCTATATCACAAAATAGTAGGACAATAGGAATAAAGAAAATAACCTTCAAAAATGCAGAGAAAAAAATTATATACTACAGATCAAGAATCAGAATAGCATCAGATTTCTCAACAGCATCACTGGATTCTAGAGCACAATGGAACAATCCTTTAAAAATCCTCAAAGGAAATTATCAGCAACTAGAATTCTTCTTCCAGATAAAACTAGACAGTCATTTGTTTTCCTTAAAAAACTAAAATTAGAGTTACCACATGATCCTACAGTCCCACTCCGGGGCCTACATTTGGAGAAACCTCTAATTAGAAAATATACACGCACCTCAGTGTTCATAGCAGCACTATGCACAATAGCCACAACATGGAAACAACCTAAGTGTTCATTAACAGATGAATGGATAAAGAAGATGTGGTGTATATACACAATAGAGTATTACTCAGCCATAAAAAAGAATGAAATATTGCCATTTGCAGCAACATGGATAGCCCTAGACATTATCATATTAAGTGAAATAAGTCAGACAGAGAAAGACAAATAGCATACGCTATCACTTACATGTGGAATCTAAAAACCAAAAAAAGAGAAATGGTACAAATAAGCTTATTTACAAAACAGAAATAGACTCACAGACATGGAAAGCAAACTTATGGTTACCAACGGAGATTGGAGAGGGTAGGGAGATAAATTAGGAGTTTAACATATACACACTGCTATATATAAAATGGATAAGCAACAAGGATCTACTGTCTAGCACAGGAAACTGTATTCAATATCTTGTAATAATCTGTAATGGAAAAGAATCTGAAAGAGAATATATATATATATAAAATAATAATAATCATTTTGCTGTACACCTGAGACTGGCACAGCATTGTGAATTATCTATACTTCAATTTTTAAAAAAGACAAAAAATTCAGCTAACCTGTCCCCTTCTTTTACCCCATCCCTGCATAGTCTATTGTATGTAACACAACAGCCAGCGATCCTTCCAAAACTGAAGTCTGATCACATCGCTGTCTATTCAAAGCCCCTCAACACTCTCAGTGGTTCCCATCCCACTCAGAGTCCAAGTCTAAACTCTCACCATCTTTTCCCTGCCTCTTCCCATGCCTCTCTCATGTAATTTTCCAGTCTCCTTTCACTGTGATGCTCCAGCCACCTCAGCCTCCTGGTTGGTCCTCAAACACACAGTAAGTACACTCCCATCACTGGGCTTTTGCAGGTGCCCTACACTCCGCCTGGACTGCTCTTCCCCCAGGAATCTATCTGCATGCCTCACTTTCTCATCCCTTTCAGTTTTCTGCTCAACTGATACTTCTCATTACATCCTGCAGGGCTGAGGAGGAGGGACATGCCAGGCATCAAAGTAAACCTGAAACCTTTGAAATGGCAGAGAAACAAAGAGGAGTACAGTTTGACTGCCTTTTAAGGGGTAGAAAGATAAATAATTCTGGATAGGTTACTATGAGAGATTTTGAAGGATGTTGAATCTTGGCTAAGGAGATGTTTTAGATTTGCATCCTGTAAGTAATGGGAAGTTGCAGAAGCTTTTTGAGCAGGGAGTGAAATCATTCAAAAAGGTCCATCTGGGTAAATAGAGTGGGATGGGTCACTGGGGAGAGAGATGGATATTGAACAGCTAAGCCACAGAGCTTCTGCAGTCGTACAAGTACAAAGTAACACAGCACTTATACAGGGAATTTATCATTGAATTGGATTGGAGAGATTATCCACAGAAAGATTAACCATAAAATTGTCAGTTGGATTGATTTGGAAGGTAAGTGGTATTTGCTCAGCTAACACCTTCTCATTGAGGCTTTCCCCAAACACTACATTCATTTATTCAGCATAGATTATAGTAAGTTGGTTTGTTATTTTATGTTATATATTAGTAACTCCCCCACATCCTTTTCTATTCTGAGCTTTATTTACTCCACTGCATTTGCAGCAAACTGAAATAATATTCTATACCAGGGCAGGGGTCAATAAACTTTTTCTGAACAGGTCTAGATAGTAAATATTTGAAACTTGCAGGCTAGATAGTCTCTGTTGCAACTATCCAGCTCTGCCATTGTAGCATGAATTCATCCATAGACATATTTAAACAAATGAGAGTGGCTATGCTTCAATAAAACTTTATTTCCAAAAAAGGTAGCAGGCTGGATTTGTTCTAAGTGGCTGACCCCTGCTCTGTATGACACTTGGCTTTTTTTTTTTTTGGTTTCTGTATTGTCTTTAGATCCTTCTAGAAGGTAAGGGCTATGGAAACAGACATTTTTGTCTGTTTTGTTCATTATTGTATCCCTAGCATTTAAAATAGTTTGGGCACATAGTACAAAGCATGATATTGCATGATTTTAATCAGATAGTATTAGGTGAGACGAAAAGTTCCCTACCCTCTTCCTATTCAAAATTTAGTAATTCTAAATATTTGCTAAAATAGATACATGCAAATCTCTTACTCAAAAAAATGTTGACTCTCCATTGCTGACAGATTAAATTGA
Source organism: Physeter macrocephalus (assembly GCF_002837175.3). Taxonomy (NCBI): domain Eukaryota; kingdom Metazoa; phylum Chordata; class Mammalia; order Artiodactyla; family Physeteridae; genus Physeter; species Physeter macrocephalus. The sequence goes on along the minus strand of NC_041229.1, from coordinate 6,348,447 downwards.
AACTTAGCATGTCACATAAATTGTTCTGAAGAAGATACCCATGAGCTGGTGTAGAGTAACCTAGAGAAGAGTCTTATCTTCATGTTTGTTTGTTTGTTTCGGTACGCGGGGCTCTCACCGCTGCAGCCTCTCCCGTTGCGGAGCACAGGCTCCGGACGCGCAGGCTCAGCGGCCATGGCTCACGGGCCCAGCCGCTCCGCGGCACGTGGGATCCTCCCGGACCGGGGCGCTAACCCGGTTCCCCTGCATCGGCAGGCGGACTCTCAACCACTGCGCCACCAGGCAAGCCCTATCTTCATGTTTTTAAGGATTAGAAGATCAATTATGAGCACAACAAATTAAGACTGACTCATGTTAACTACACTAAAAAGGGATCAATGAATAAGCTCCTACTATATTAATGTATATGAGAAATAAATCTATTAGCTGGACTGTTTTGTGCACAGAGACATCCCAGGCACCAGGAAAAGAACCTGACTATTTTCTGCTCAGTGTATCACCTACTTGCAATCAAATCTACTTGGAAAAAAATTCATAATCAGAAAGTTTCACAGTGAACTCATAATTACAACAAAGAAGTATAGTTTGTTATAGAATGATTATATCATTATTACAGGTGTAAAAGGAAACTGAGTTCCTTGGGATCTAGGTCCTCCAAGACTTTCCTATTTAAACAGTTCTACTTTCTTCTGTATTATATATTGAATTTATACATACAATTTCACTAGATAAAAAGAAGATGTTCTATGAAAAAGGCAACTCATTAAATTTATTAGTTTGATGATAGTACCAACAGTGTCATCATTTTCTAATATTCTGATGAATATTTTGGTGTCGAACCTACTCTCTTCCCCTGGATTTTGTTGGTTGCAAAATATAGCTGTTTGCCTATGTGATTCTTCTCTCTGAATAGTTCTATTGTTGACAAAATATTTGGATTAACTTTTAAAAGTTAATATCTTCAATCAGATTACAGTCAAGTCTTAACCTGGGAGAAAATCAGTACCTTTAAAATGATTTTACATCTCATCTATGACCCATTTACTTCCTACTGTAACATTCAGAGGTTAATGTTATCTGACTATTTCTAAATCCTCATTGTCCTCTCAGTTATTGTTGACAAGACTTTTCATTTCACCTCCAGCTTCTCTCTTAAGATAACTTACATTTGAACTGCACCAAAATCCTCACTCTCGCTCAACACAAAGACCTCATATACTGGTATCTTTGCATTCTGTTTTTCCATTGTTGGTATGGACAATGTCCCTCACACGCTTTTATTACTATATTTAGAATTTGAATTCTGAAGCCTGGCTGAATGAATGTGAAGCTACCTTCCAGCTGAATGATGATAGGCAATTTACTTAATCTGTCTTTGCCTTAGTTTCTCATCTATAAGTGAGGACACATAACACTAATTTACAAGTTGCTGTGAGGATTAAATACAGTAGAACCATAGCTCTTGGTATTTTTACTTGTGCTTCAAGTTCCCCAACAAATATCGTCTTCTATGTGAAGCCTTTACCAGGAATAGAGAAGGCATGATTTAACAGTTGTACTACTATTATGATATAAAAGACAAATTAGGAGATAATGGGAAAGCTCAGGGCAACCACTGAGAGGTTCTGAGGTAGAATTGAAGGAAAACAAGGTCAATTTGGGATTAATCTGAATCTTCTAAATAGTCATCTACCTCTGGGTTTCTTTCATGCCTGTAAGCAGCCTTTGCCATGATAAAATCCAAAGACCAGGATAAAAATGTTATTTTTTAAAAGTTTTACATTAGTAAGTTGGTTAAAGAAGGATGTTGCTCCCTGAGGAAAAAAAAGACGTGTCAGATCCATGGAAGAAAGAGAACATTACATGGCACAGGAAATCATGGCAAAATAAACTACAGGCAGAAATTTTAGGATTTGAGAAACTAAATAATCACAAGAAGAAAAATGTATTCAGCTAGACATCATGAAATCTAGCTGAAGATGCCTCTCCACAGTGTCAGGACTTCTGAAGATGTCAGCATCAGTCATAATTTTGCATCTGTACTCAGATGTGCCTCCAAGAGTTAGTTGAAAATAGAGCTGCCGATAGGCTAAGACAGAGTAACCTAACTTAGCATGTGCTATTGCAAGACTCCCTGATCCTCTGGCACTTCTCCATCCTGGAGTCTGTCAGATAGGCTTGGCCTTCCAAAGATAATCAAAGATCTTAACCACATATTCCCTAATTTTAATTTTATATGAAGCCTAGCATAAGTTGAAAGAAAAATCTGTTATGAAAGGGTAATAGCCCTCTGAGCTATCTATTACAAAATAGTAAAGAAATAAATGATTCAGTGTAGACTATGCTCCAGAGACACCATCCCACTGCCCTCCTACAGAAAAGATAAGATACTTGAAAGAAAATAGGAAAGGCAATCTTGCAAACAAACCAGACAAGCTGAAATGTATCCTTCAAATGTACCTTCTAATTCCAAACTGTATCTGCTCAGGTCATCTCCCTGCACATGGAACTCCTTTTCTTTTTCTCTTTGTCAAGCTAAAATAAAACTAATGTCCTCCATGAAAACGTCATGTTTATATAGTCTATCATTGTATTCTAATCTTCTGAATTTCTATAATGCTAGTAGGTTATCCTCATTCAAATAGAAAAAAAGCATTACTAGCTCCTGAAAAATGATTTTTATTTTTCACTTGATTTAAAAAATTTGTTAGAATTATCTTTCCTCTTCTTTACTTTTACAGTAGTTTTCTTCTTTGAATTTGTATTAATACGATTTGTGATTATAAAAGTAATATAGGTTTATCATGGAATATTTGGAAAATGTAACAAAAACGTTGTAAAGATAATTTTAAGAGTATTTTTATAACCTCACAATGCAGATGGAGGAAAATCATTTTTACTTCCAAAAACACAAATAAATTGAAAGCCAAAGGATGAACAAATATATTCTGTGCAAAAACTGACCAAAAGATAGCTGGTGTGGCTATTCTAATATCAGACAAAATAGACATTAAGTTAAAAATTTTTACAAGAGACACATAAGAACATCAAATGTTGACAAAAGGGTCAATTCACCAAGAACGTATAATAATTATAAACATATATGTACCAACAGAGGCCCAAAATGCATGAAGAAAATATTGACAGAAATAAAGGAAGAAATATGTTTAGCTGCAAAACAATTCTCAATAAATTTTAAAAGATTAAAATCATTCTAAGAATCTACTTGGACCACAGTAGAATGAAGCTAGAAATCAATACGGAAGGAAAACTGAAAAATTTACAAATATGTGGAAATTAAACAACACACTTCTAAACAATGAGTAAAAGAAGAAATCACAAGAATAATTAGAAAATACTTAGAGATAAATGAAAATGAGAACACAGCATACTAAAACTTACAAGATACGAAGAAAGCAATGCTCAGATGGAAATTTGTAGCTGTAAACACCTACATTAAAGAGGAAGACAGATCTCAAACCAATAACCTACCTTAATATTTTGAGAAACTGAAAAAGGAAGAGAAATCTAAATCCAAAGATAGCAGAAGGAATGAATAAAGCTTAGAGCAAATACAAATGAAATAGAGAATAGAAAAACAGTAAAAACAATACAATAAAAACAAAAGTTGTTTCTTTAAAAAGATCGACAAAGTTAGCAAACCTTTAGCTAAACTAATAAGAAAAAAAGAGAGAGAAGACACAACTAAAACCAGAAATGAAAAAGGGGACATTATCATGAATCTTACAGAAATAAAAAGGATTATAAGCTAATGCCATGAACAGTTATATGCCAATAAATTGGATAACTTAGATGAAATGCATACATTCCTAAAACACACAAATTACCAAAACTGACTCAAGAAAAAATAGGAAATATAACCATATCTATAAAAGGTAAGGAAATTACATCAGTAATAAAAAATCTTCCCAATAAAAAAAGTCCAGGACAAGATGACTTCACTGGCAAATTTTACCAATAATTTGAAGTAAAATTAGCACAAATTCCTCTCAAACTCTTCCTAAAAAATAGAAGAGGAGAGAACAGTTTCTCACTCATAACATGGGCCAACATTATCCTGATATGAAAGTGAGATAAAAATATCACCAAGAAAGACAATTAGAGAAAAATGCTCCTCCTGAATAAAGATGCAAAAATATTTAACAAAAATGCTAGCAAAACAAATACAACAGCATGTTAACAATATTATACACCACAGCCACGTGGGGTTTATCCCAGGAATAAAAGGGTAACTGAGCATTTTTTTTAAATAACTCTATGTAATACACTACTTTTAATAGAATAAATAAAATAATAAAACATATGTCCAGCTCAACTGACACAGAAAATTTACTTGGTAACATTTAACACACTTTCACAATAAAAACACTCACAAAACTAGAAGTAGAAGGAAACCTCCCCAAGATGATGAAGAACATTTATGAAAAACTCCTTGCTAACATCATACTCAGTGGTGAAAGACTGAAAAATTTCCCCCTAAAATCAGAAAAAAGATGCTAACTTTCACCTGTAATTCAATGTTGTCCTGGAAGTTCTAGCTAGAACTAGGCAAAAAAAAAAAAAAAAAAAAAAAAAAAGAAAGACAAAAAGAAAGAAAGAAAGAAAATACATTGAAATTGGAAAGCAGAAGTAAAACTATATCTGTTTGCAGATGACATGATCTTTTGTATAGAAAATCCCTTAGAATCCACAAGAAAACTACTAGACCTAATAAATTAAGCAACATTTCAGGGCACAAGATCAACACACAAATATTAGTTGTGTTTCTATACACAAGCAATGAACAACTCAATAATGAAATTGACAAAATTGTTTAATTTACAGTGGCATTGAAAAATATAAAATACCTAGAATTAAATTTATTCAACAAACTGAACGACTTGTGCACTGAAAACTACAAACATCGTAGAATTTAAAGAAGACATAAATAATTGAAAACACATCCCATATTCATGGATTGGAAAAATATAATAGTCTTAAGATGTTGATAATGCCCAAAGTGATCTACAGTCCATGCACATTTCAACAGCCTTATTTTTTATGGAAATGGAAAGGCTAATCCTCAAATTCATATGAAATTGCAAGAGACTCCAAATCACCAAAACAATCTCTGAAAAAATGAACAAAGTTTAGAATTCTTATTTCCCAATTTCAAACCTTACTACAGAGTTTCAATAATTAAACCAGTGTGGTACTGGCATAAAGATAGACATATAGACCAATGAGATAGGTATAAACTGAGAGACCAGAATTAAGCTCATAAATCTATGGCCAATTGATTTTCAACAACGGCACTGACATCATTCATTAGGGAAAGAATAGTCTCTTCCACAAATGTTTCTGGGAAAATTAGATGTTTCCACATGCTAAAGAATGAACACACACACACACATACACACATACACACAAATTTATACACATACATACATGTACATATATACCTATATACACATATGTATATATACTTGTATATACATACACACATCATATACATCATATACATATCACATAAAATTAACTTCAAGTAGATCAACCACTTAAATATAAGAACTAAAGCCATTAAAGCTCTAAGAAGAAAAGATAGGGGTAAATTTTTGTGACATTAGATTTAGCAATGGATTTTTTAGATATGATACCAAAAACATCATCAACAAAAGAAAAATACATTGAATTTCATCAAATTAAAAACTTTTGTGTGGGCTTCCCTGGTGGTGCAGTGGGACACGGGTTCGTGCCCCAGTCTGGGAAGATCCCACATGCCGCGGAGCGGCTGGGCCCGTGAGCCGTGGCCGCTGGGCCTGCGCGTCCGGAGCCTGTGCTCCGCAACCGGAGAGGCCGCGACAGTGAGAGGCCCGCGTACTGAAAAAAAAAAAAAAAAAGTTTCTTCCTTTGTACTGCTAAGCAGCATCCATTGTATGGATGTATCACAGATTATATATTCACTAGTTGAAGGATTTCTGAACTGATTCTAGATTTTGGCTCTTACAACGAAAGCTGCTATGAGCATTCACGTGCAAGTTTTTATGCGAACATTATTTTCTTTCTTTAATATTTCTAAGTTAAATACCCAAGACTGATTGCTGGTCAAGAAATTGCTGAACTGTTTTCCAAAGTGCCTGTACTGTTTTTCATTCTTGGCAACAAGGCATAAGAAGCCAGTTGTACGGTATCCTTACCAGCCCTTGTATTGCCAGCATTTTTTATTTTAGTCATTCTAATACTTGTGTAGTGATATCTGATCATAGGTTTAATTGGTTTAATTTACATTTCCCTAATGGTCAATGATGTTAAACATCTTTTCATGTGTTTATTTGCCATTCATATGTACTCCTTGTTTAAATGTCTGTTCAATATTTTCCATGATTATTAACTGGGTTGTTTGTTCTGTTACTGTTGAGTTTAAAGTGTGATTTTTATAATCTAGATAGAAGTCGTTTGTTTGATATGTGATTTAAACTTTTTTTGAGGGGAGACTGTGGCTTGTCTTTTTATTTTCTTAACAATGTCTTTGCATATCAAGCATTTTAAATTTTGATGAAATTACCAATGTATCAGTTTGTTTTTTTATGGATGATGCTATTGGTATCAAGTCTAAGAAATCTGCCTAACCCTGGATCAAACAGATATTCCTTCAGGTTTTCTTCTTAAAGTTTTATAATTTTTAAAAGGTTTAGATCTATGATCAATCCATTTTTAGTTAATTTTTGTGTAATATGTAAAATTTAAGTTGAGGTTAAAGTTTTTTCCTCCCCTTTGGTATATGTAGCCCAATTTGTTCCAACAGTATTTGTTAAAGAGACTACACTTTCTCCATTGAATAACTTTTCTTCCTTTGAAGAAATCATTCGGTGCTATTTGTGTGGGTCTATTATTGCACTGTGTATTGAATTCCATTGATCTATGTGAATGTTCTGTCAATACCACACTATCTTTATCACTGTGATTTGCTAATATTTTGTTGAGAATTTTTATATATAAGTTCATAGGGTTCACTGGGTCTTTAGCTTTTTTTTTCCCTTGTATTGTTTTCTTTCATTTTGATATCAGGTTTATCCCGACCTCAACGGATGAGAGGGAAAGTGTTTTCTCCTCTTCTATTTTCTGAAAGAGATTGCATAAAATTGGTGTTATTTTTTTCTTAACTTTTTAAAAGAATTTGTCCCTACAACCACAGGGATCTATAATTTTCTCTTCAGGAAGAATTGTGCCTACAACTTACATGTACTTAACAGATTTATTCAATTTGTTTAATACATTCTGGTGGTCAACTTGTTCTCATGTGAATTTTGACAGTTTATGTCTTTCCAAAAAAATGATCCATTTTATCTAAGTTGTCAAATTTTGGAGTGTAATATTATTTGCAGTATTACATTATTATCCTTTTCCTGTATGTGGGGATGTAAGTGGGTATCCTCTTTTGTTCCACTGTGGTAATGCAGGTAATAATGGGTCTTCCCTGTTTTTTTTTTTTTTTTTTTTTTTTTTTTGGTCTGTCTAAAGGTTTGCCAATTTTATTTACCTTTACAGAGAAAAAGCTTTGGTGTCATTGATATTCTCAATTGTTTTTCTACTTTTAATTTCATTGACATTTTTTTCTATTTTTTATTATTTCCTTTTCTGCTTGATTTGAGTTTGCTCTGTTTTAGTTTGGTATGGTAAAAGCTTAGATTATTTATTTGATAAATATATAATTTCTATATATAATATACCCTTTTTATTTATAATATACTTTTCTAATATAGGTATTTAACGCTATAAGTTTTTCTGAGCATTATTTGAGCAGCATCTCACAAATTTTTTATGTTGTATTTTTTATTTTCAATCAGTTCAGAATATATTCTAATTTCTTTTGAGATTCTTAGTCTTCATCTATGACCCACTGAATATTTAGAAGTAAGTTTTTTAAGATTCTGTATACTTAAAGCACGATTTTTGTAGACATCTTATAGTTGAGTCTTTTCTCGATCTAGTATGTATTCAAGATTGACAGTTCTAAAATAAAATGACTTCTGGTGAGAAATCTGCAATCATTTGAATTGTTGTTCCTTTATAAATAATGTGTTGTTTATTTCTGTGTCTTTACAATAATTCTTCCTTTAGCCAACTTTCAGCAGTATGATTATAATGTGTCTGGATTTTTTCTCCTTTTCTCTTAATAGATTATACTCTTTAGGATTTTGCTGAGCATTTTGAATTTGGAAATTTATGTCTTTAACCAAATTTAGAAAATTTTCAGCCATTATATCTTCAATTTTTTTTTTATACTAATCACTTTCCCTTCTCCCTCGGGGTCTCCAGTAAATAACATGGATGCCAGGTCTTTTCCTATTGTCTCACAGGTCTCTGAGACCTCTGTTAATTTTATTTCAATATCTTTTTGCTCTGTTGTTTAGATAGAATTATTTCTACTGATCTATCTTCAAGTTTACTGACTTGAAGATCACAAGTTTCTCTACCATTTTCATTCTTCTGTTGAACCCATCCAACGATTTTCAAAAATTTAAGATATTGTACTTCTTTACTTCTAAAATTTCTCTTTTGTTTCTTTCATAGTGTCTCTTTCTGGGCTGAAAACACATACCTTTTTCTTCATTTAAAGATTGTTTTCTTTCACTTCATAGAGCACAGTTGTGAAAACTGCTTTAAAGTCTTTGTCTAAGAGTTCCAACATTTGATTTTATTTTTCCTTGAGAATCAGTCATATTTTCCTGGTTTTCGTATGCCAAGAAGTATTTTATTTTATTCTTGACATTGTGAATAGTGTGTCATATAAACTCTGGGTGCCATTAGAATCTGCTAGAGCAGGGGTTGCCAGACATTTTTGTACAGGGCCAGTTAGTAAATACTTTAGGTCGTGGGCCACACTGTCTCTGTGTAACATCTCAGATCTTTTGATAATTCATAAACGAATGGGCACTGCTGTGTTCCACAAAAAAAATATATTTATAAAAAAAGACAGTGGCCCAGACATGACCTGCAGGCTGTAGTTTACTGTAAAGGATTTTGTTTTTGTAGTTGTTTGTGTTAGCAGGCAGGCAGTCCCTGTAAGTTCAACTGCAAGATTTGTTTTCTCTTCTGGGGGCTGTGGTTCAAATCTCAGTCCAGTTCTTAAGCTTTTGCTGTGCTGGCTGATAGTTGAGTGGATTCAGACACAGAATCAAGGGAGTGTGTTCTCTGCTCTAGGATATTCTCTTGCTCTCTTCAATCCCAGAACTTTGTTTTTGCATGTTTCCTCTGGCCAGAAAGACAGGGTTGGTATTGAAGTTTTCCTCGACCGTACTCCCACCACTGCCTCCAGGACTGGGGCCCAGACTTGGGACAAACTGCAAACAAAACAAAAAAATTAAACAGGAAACTCACCTTGTGCTGTTGTTAAATTTATTTTTACTTCACTGCACAATTTTTTTTTTTTTTTTTTTTTTACCCTTTAGAGTCTCCAGGGTTTTCTTGTTTTGTTCTGTTTTCAGTATTTTCTCCAGGGTTTTTGACTTAGTCACTGGGCGATACTGAGCTTAAACCACTGAAGAGGAACCAGATTTAGTCAATTCACTTTTCATGTGTGGATCCATTTTTCCAACTAGATTGTAAGCCTCTAGATGACAGGGGCCTTTTTATTTGCTTTGTTGCATTTCTCTCCCCTCTGAGGAGAAACATTTGAACTATTAGACTCTTGCAAAAACTGGTTAATTAAAAAATGGACTCATAAGGAACTCCTGGGTATTAGGTGTAAACTTAAATGTCATCTATTCCAATCTACCAGTTTTACAGTTGAGCTGCAGAAAGGTAAGACGACTCACACAGATTTGTATAAACAGTGAACACAGCAGAGCTGGGAACTGAAGAAGGGCCTTCTGAATTGCTGTTGTGCATAGGCCATGCTAGCCCTCTTCCCAATTCTCACTATGGCCTCAAGTGACAAATACAGAAAATGGGAAATGAGCTTGCTTATGGAAAAAAAAAAAAATAATTGGGAAAAAAGTTGACTCTAAGAATGAAAAGTATTTCGCTTGGAAAAGTAACTGCTGAGAGATGGAGAGATGCTAGGTCTTTAGGGACTCCTCAGTATTAAACAAGGATTCTGGTTTCTCACCATACACTTTACCAATAACCAGTCTTTATTTTTTTTCCAGTGTTATAAAAACTTACAAAAAGTGTTTAATTAATTAAAAACATATATATATAAATATAAATAAGTGGTAAAATCCCAGAAAGAAGGATTATAGCAGGTCATAATTAGAAGGAAGTGAAAGGGAAGTACCAGATCAAGGTATGAGGAAATGGAGCAGAAGGTACATGTATAGAGAGTTGAGGTAGGTGTATCAAGTCATCTCAATATCTGTGGTGGAGGCTGTGAGAGCTTATGCATATTCCAGGGGAGGGTGAGCTTCAGGGAGGTGGGGTAGAGATGTGTGATCAGCTTTTCTGCTTCTTTATCCCAAACTTGGCTAGCTTAAAGGTGACTTTGTTCTTGTCAAATGGAAAAAAAAAAAAAAATGAAGGGAAAATAACTGTCCTAATGTGGAAATATCTGAAGATCTCACTTCGAAAAATCTGAAATACTTAGCCAATCAAAAGTTTCTGTTAGTGGGGCCATCCCTACAGTTGGGACACCTAGTAACATCTGATAAAAAATTCAAATACCATGGAAAATTTATTATGGTCTAGAATACTAGAGTGCTGTGTGTGTTTGATTTTGTGTTATGGGGTTGTTTTATGTATATTGTGTGTGGGGGAGTGCAGTGGGGAGAAGTTCCAGGAGAAATGACCTATAGAAGTTTGAAACTGAGGACAAATGAAAGAAAACACTGCCTTTCACAATGGGTGATAAAATCATTATAAAACTAATTTCACTGAAATGATATGTAACACTAAAAAAAAACTGTACATGTCAAGCACAGTTCTCTGCACAGTTATATGCATTCTCTCATTCCTCACTATGTCTATGAGGTAAATGCTATTATTATTCCCACATTAAATTTAAGGAAACTGAGACATAAAGATGTTAAGTAATTTGTTCAAGTTCATCTAGTTTGTTAAGAATCAAACCAAGATATGTTAAGCTACTATTTTCACAGCAGTGGTTCCCAATATTGGCTATATATTAGGATCACTTTGGTAGCTTTTAAAATTTCTAATATCCAAGCCACAACTAAATTAGAATCTTTGATGATGTGATCCATATGTGTTTGTATGTATGTTTGTTACTTTTTAACATCTCCCAGGGCTATTTCAACATTCAGCCAAGTTGAGAATTACTACCTTTTTACTGTCTCCCATTATATATGACACATATTGAAAAGATGTGTGATTATCCAGTTTTCCCAAAACTATTTCTTGAAGAGACTATCTTTCCCCATTGAGTATTCTTGGCTCCCTTGTCAAATGTTAGTTGACCATATATGTGAGAGTTTATTTCTGTGCTCTCTATTCTGTTCCATTTATCTATGTGTCTGTTTTAATGCCAGTACCATATTGTCTTGATTACTATAGCTTGGTAATATAGTTTGAAATCAGGAGTGTGATACTGTCAGCTTTGTTCTTCTTTCTCAGCATTGCTTTGGCTATTCAAGGTCTTTTGTAGTTCCATACAAATTTTAGGATTGTTTTTTTCTATTTCTGTGAAAAATGCCATTTTAATTTTGATAGGGATTGCATTGAACCTATCAGTGAATTCGGATAGTATAAACATTTTAACAATATTAATTATTTTTATTTATTTTATTTTATTTTATTTATTTTATTTTATTTTATTTTTGGTTGCGTTGGGTCTTTGTTGCTGGGCGCGGGCTTTCTCTAGTTGCAAAAAACGGGGGCTACTCTTCATTGTGGTGCGCAGGCTTCTCATTGCGGTGGCTTCTCTTGTTGCTTGTTGTGGAGCACAGGCTCTAGGCGTGCGAGCTTTGGTAGTTGTGGCTTGCAGGCTCTAGAGCACAGGCTCAGTTGTTGTGGCACATGGGCTTAGTTGCTCCGCGGCATGTGGGATCTTCCTGGACCAGGGATTGAACCCATGTCCCCTGCATTGGCAGACGGATTCTTAACCACTGCACAACCAGGGAAGTCCAAATATTAATTCTTTGAATCCATGAACATGGGATTTCTTTCCACTTGTCTGTGTCTCCTATTTATTTTGTTAATGTCTTGTAGTTATTAGTGTAGAAATATCTTACCTCCTTGGCTAAATTTATTCCTAAGTATTTTATTGTTTTTGATGTTGTTGTGAATGAGATTGTTTTCTTTTCTTTATTTCTTTTTCAGATATTTAATTGTTAATGTATAGAAACACAACTGATTTCTGTATGTTGCTTTTCTATCATGCAACTTTACTGAATTTGTTGATTTGTTCCAATAGTTTTTAGTTGAGCTTTAAGAGTCTCTCTATATCTCTCATTAAATCATCAGAAAAATAAAATTGAACCCATATCTTACACCACTCACAAAAATTAACTCAAAATGGATTAGACTTAAAAATAAGACCTGAAATTATAAAACTCCCAGAAGAAAACATAGGAAAAAGATCCTTGACGTTGGTCTTGACAATGATTTTTGACGACAGGAAAAGCACAAGCAACAAAAGCAAAAAATCAAGTAGGACTATATCAGACTGAAAAAGCTTTTGTTCAGCAAGAGATAAACAACAAAATGAAAATGCAACCGACAGATTAGGAAAAAAATATTTGCAAACCATCTAACTGATAAGGGGTTAATATCCAAAACATATAACAAACTCATATGACTCAATAACAAAAAACAGTCCACTTAGAAAATAGACAGAAGAACTAAGTAAATATTTTTCCAAAGAAGACATGCAAATGGCCAATAGGTACATGAACATATGTTAAACATCACTAATCACCAGAAAAATTCAGATCAAAGCCACAGGAAGAAGTCACCTCATCCCTGTAAGAATCACTCTCATAAGGAACACAAGAGATTACAAGTGTTGGCAAGGATGTGGAGAAAAGGAAACCCTTGTGCATCACCAGCAGGAATATACATTGGATCTGCCACTATGGAAAACAATTATTTTTTAAATTAAAATAAAGTTTTAAATTAAAATTTAAAATAAAACTACCATATGATCCAGTAATCCCACTTTTGGGTATATATCCAAAGGAAATGAAAACAGGATATCTGCACGAAATAGATATCTGCAGTCACATCTTTATTGCAGCATTATTCACAATCACAAAAATATGGGAACAACTTAAGTGTCTGTCAGAGGATGAATGGATAAAGAAAATGATACACACACACACACACACACACACAGGAATATTCAACCATGAAAAAGAAGGAAGTAACTGCCTTTTGAAATAACAAGGAACTGGAGAGCATTATACTAAGTGAGATAAGTCAGACAGAGGAAGACAAATACTGTATGATCTCATTTATATGTGGAATCTAAAAAAAGCCAAACTCATAGAAACAGCGAGTAGAATGATGGTTACCAGGGATAGGGTCTGAGGGTATTGGGGAGATGTTGGTAAAGAATATAAATTGAAGTTAGAAGATGAATAATTTCTGGAGGTCTAATGCATACCATTGTGATTATAGTCAACCCTACTGTATTACATATTTCAAAGTTGCTAAGAACCTAGATTTTAAATGTCCTTATCACAAAAGAAATCATAATTATGTGACATGATGGAGGTATCAGCTAACATTGGTGGTAATCATGTTGCATTGCATAAATGTATCTAATCAACTCACTGTACACCTTAAACTAACAAAATGTTATATATCAATTATATCTCAATTTTTATAAGATGTGTGATTTTTTATAGTAGAAAGGCAAAGCTGTTTATAGGTAACTATATTAAATTTATTGGAGTTGGAATTAGAAAGGGCAACTGATTACATCTACCTACAGTATACAGATTATTTGGAAACTAGACAGAGGGAAGGGAGGTAGAGAGAGAAATGCTGGAAGGATTAGGATATGGATCTAGCCTGAACTAATCTGGGCTCTAGACATGACCCCATTGTTAGCACACACCTCTTTGGGACACTACTTAGAAACCTGAGACGTAAAAGAATAATGGTTCTCAGTGTCCCTTTGTACCACTGTTCCAAGAATGGATGGATCGTAAGTGTAATCCAGAATTATACACATTTTTATTGAAGTAGAGTTGCTGTCCAATATTATATAAATTACAGGTGTACAACACAGTGATTCACAATTTTCAAAAGGTATACTCTATTTATATTTATTATAAAATGTACAACACATCCTTGTAGCTTATTTTATACCCTAATAGTTTGTCCCTCTTTACTCCTCTACCCCTATATTGCCCCTCCCCCTTCTAGTCACTTCTCCCTCCCAGACCGATTATATAAATTTGCTAGGGGTGAAGATCGGGTACAGATATGTTCTAAAAGATCTTCAGGTTATAACAACATTCAGTCAAAATTGAGAACTGTGGATGTGTTACAGACATGATACTGCCTTCATGTTATTTTGCTTCTCTTTGGCTGGGGCCTGGCTATCTAATCCTTGTGTTCACATTGACTTGATTCTACAGCAAGTGCAGGGGCCAGCTTCATTAGCAAATAGAAAAGGGCACACTCAATGTGTGTTTGTAGCTTCAAACTGGTGATTTCAATATCCAGCTGTTTGTTCTAAGCATTTGCTGAGACTCATTTAGTCAGTTAAGATCCATAATCAAAGGACTTCAGCAATGGGACATATGCAACATGGAGGGGGGAAATGGGCAGGAAGTCTCATTGAGGCATAGAATGGCAGTCTCCAGTAATCTGTAAAAGCTTTGCTCCACCCCGTTTGGAGAACATAGAACAAAGGACTGCTAGATAATATTAACAGAGAGAATATTGATAATAGGAAAAATAAACATTTCATTTTGTGCTCCCCTCCATCCTAGAAATATGGGGCTAGCGTGGGCAATGAGCCCAACGGTATGGAAGATTTTTAAAGGATCTCGGAGAATCTTTCCAACTGAGAATATCATGAACAGTTCTATAGATATCACTGTTATCAAAGCAGCCATTCTGGAATGTGAATTGATCTCTTGTAACTTCTATCCATTCCCAATCTTTGTTCTAACAGTTGATGTGAGGTGGACTTCAGTGCCTTGATCTGAGGAAGCCAGCTGGACCTCTTCCTCTTCCACTTCCTTTTTTGCTTCTCTTTCTGCCCCATTTAGCAAGTGTGAAAATCCAATTCTCTGAAACTTTAAGGAAAATCTTGCCATTCCTGCAAAACCTTCTCTCCATCTTACCTACAAGCTTGAAGAGGCAAAGAGGCAAAAGTGGCAGGTGGAATTCCCAGTGTGAAGCCAGATGGGGAGGTGTTAGAGCTGGGATTATTCCTCCAGGGAGCAATGCCCAAAACACACCCACTTCTCCCTAATGTTACTGCTTGAGATTTTAAACTTCTAGATGGTGGGTATCCATTTGTTTTAAGAGCATCTTGCTTTGGTCCCCTACCCCTACCCTCTATCTCTTACTTGGACATACACGTAGAACAAACTGCTTCAACAATCTTCCTGAAAAAGCTCTGCAAAGGGAAAGTCCCCTACCTGCTGCTAACGGCTTTCCTGAAGTTGACAATGAACCCCAGACCCCTCTCTTTTTTCTTTGATAAAGCCAGGTGGTCTCCAACACCCCAGCCCCTTCCTCCTTGCTTCCTCTGTCCAGACCCCCCTGGAGGAACCCCTATCTTCTCGTCATCTTCCAGTGGTCTTTCTCACCTTCCTCTGAAAACCCCAGAGAAGGAAAGGCTTTCACTTCGATCACCTGCTTATCAGTTACATTGTTACCCTCCTCAGCAGTAGCCTTATCTAATGGTGGAACAAGAGGCTTTAAGGAGGTAAATATGTCCAGATAAAAACTGCAAGGCTAGAGATACTCCCTAGGGCCACTGGAGTCCCAATCTTGACTCCTACTTTGTGTCAAACGGTTCTATTGTTGTGTCCTGCTTCCTGCAACGCCCAGAGCAGTCACTTGGTTATATAAGCAACCTGATAGACATTTCTGTATGATTGAATAAGCTTAGACTCTGGATAAATAATATTCTGATGATAGGATAGTGAAATATTTTGTCTGCTTTGCTTTTTTTTTTGCTTTATATTTGTGTTCAAATGTCAGTTATTGCTGACATGTCTTGCCAGCTGCCTGGGTGCTAAATTCTTAAATGAAGCATACCTATGGTGTGCATGCCACAATCATGTCCTCAGAGTGGTGAGGCCTGAGGAAAATTAGGCATTAAAAAACAGACAAATAAACAAACAAAAAAATCATCTTCATGAGAGTTATGAGGTTTTCTAAACTCTGTTTATTATGAATCAAAGTGTTTTCTAATCCTCTTTTAAAGACTATGAGAAAGAAACCTCCCTCCTTCCCTCCTTTTCCTCCTTCCTTCCTTCCTTTCTTCCTTCTTCCTTCCTTCCTTCCTTCCTCCCTTCCTTTCATAAACCATGTTGTAATTACAGTATGTAAGGGACTTTGATAGAAAACATATGTCAGTCTTAGATTCCATGATGCTTCATATGTCTTGACTGTTTTGAGTTACCTATTCTGAAAAGAAATAAAAATGTTTTGGCTTATTTCACAAAAGTCTCTCTGTGTGTATGCATGTATTTTTGTATAAATGTACAGGTATAAATATATACGTATTTGTAAATATGTGAGTATAGGTACTTATGTGTATGATAAATGTATATGTATGTATCTATGTATGCATGTCTATGCATAGATATGTGTATATAGATTTCCTATTAAAAATAACTCAGTCTTATTATAGAAATAAGAACAATAGACAAGCCAGAGAAAAAATAAAAATCACTCGTGGCTCCACTGTACACAGCTAAAGTATTGGCGTATTCCCTTCTAGCATTCAGTTATTCTTTTTCATTCATAGTATAGGTTAAGCAGAATACTTTATTTCAGGTCTTTTCCAGTTAAGTGTCAAGTCTTAGACTGAGGTGCAAGAATGGGATTGGAATCTCCTTCTACAACCCCAGCTTGGCTACATACCTACCGGGACATAAATCTCTCTGTCAGTGACTCCCCTTGAGAAGAGTGGATCTCCCTTTTATATAAATATTAAATGGGAAGGGCTTGCATTTTTATCTCTCAGGTACTTTTCAACATTGAAAAGATGTAGGGGCCCAGCATTAAATACTCAGGGGAAACATTTCAGAGGATTCCATGCCCACCAGATTAAAACTAAAGCTTTGAAAAATCACCCTTTTCTGTAGGATGTGACTAATCTCTCACGCAGATACGCTGGGTGAAGCCTGCATGGGAGGAATTACTGTATGTTGTTGTGCCCGATGCAAAACTGCATGGAACATTTTTAAGATTTGGCAGGATATGGGAAATGCATTAATAATTCCCTTTGAATAAGGAATTCTCTCTTTCCTTATGAGCTGGCAATTGTTTCTCTTTCTTTCACCCCATTTTGGTTCAATAGCATTATTTCTCTCTCTCTTTTTTTTTTTTTTTTCCTGGATTGTATCAGGTCACAACAGAGAGGAAATACAGAATGGTCTTCAGTAAATTCCCAGGACACCTGACTGCTCTGTCTCATTGTGCAAAAGGGATTAGCTGTGTTACCTCCCTCTAACTCTTGGTGAGTCACTTTTTCCTCTCAACCATTAGCTGGCAGTGAGGATAGCTCTAAGTATAAAGTACCAGCTTCCCGGGTTCCTTGGTGTTCCCTTTCTTCTCAGAGCCTTCCGTCTTTGTCTGGCTCCTGGTGTTTTCCCACGTCTCCCAGATTTCCATCCTCTGACCCTGTTGGCTGACTAATCCTTAGGCCAACTTTATGGGCACGGAACAAGTGCAATCACACAGGGCCCTGCTCAGAAGGGCCTCTTGCTTGGGTTTAATGCTCTGCAGTCACCATCTTGGAACCCTTAAAAATTTTCTCTTTGGATTTGTGCTCTGAATTGAAGTAGCTTGGACAATGGAATGTGCACCAGGACAGAGAGCTTTGGCTCCAATGTTCTTGACTACAGCTGCCTCTGCATCCCCTTGGATTGGGTTCTCAGCTGTTTACTACCCTTTCCTGGGCTCTCCTGACCTGGTAATTCCTGCCACTCTCTGCTCTTCAAATTGGGGGTGGGACAGGCTCACTCTCTTCCTTGCATTCGGCCTTCAGAGGAGCTTGGATGTGGGAGTGGCCTGGGTCAGGTTTGGACACGTACATTGTAGTCTCTTGGGGTGGAGCAAGGTGGTGGCCATCCTGCCTTGGGTCAGCAATGCCACAGGGTGTTTGTGACTCAGTGACAAGAATGGCGGGGGGTGGCTTTCACCTGCTCTGGACCCAGTGCAAAGTGACAGTCCCTTGGGTTGGGGCAGCAGCCTTGGGGAGAAGAGGTTGACTTCCCTGCATGTTCCTCTGTCCTCACAAACTACAAAGTCAGCCCTGGCTACCTGGCATCCATTCCTCTCTTCTTCCTTAAAAGAACTGTGCTTTCCCAAGTCTATGCAACCATTTGCCTCAGGGGATATTAATTCTGACCATGGCTGTGAGAGTGAGTCTGATTTACCCAAATATAACCCCATTCCTCTTGCCGTAATTATGGGTCCAAGAATAGAATGTGATGCAACTCTGAACACAGGAATTAGAGAGAATATCTTTGGAGATGTTTTAGGTATTTTCTTTAGATGCAGCCACAGAAAAGAGAGACTACTCTCACCTCTTCCCTTAGGTGTTGTTGTGTTCCATTATTATGCCTGGGCCTAATGCAGCCTTGGTGACAATAGCCAGAAGATGAAGCCATACCTGGGAGGGCATAGCTGAGAGATGCGAAGAACCTGGCTTCTTGAGCATGGTGTGAAATCACTGAACTTACTCTGTATCCTGACTACGTTGTTTAGGACATATTTAATTGGGGTTTCTTTTACTTACAGCTAAATTTACACTAACTTATGATACCCTTGTTTCCTCTTTCCCTTTGATTTCTATTTCCAGTCAGTCAACACCATTTTTCCTGGTGGGACGTGAGCTCTCAATTAGGTTATAGAAAGCTATAGGAGACCTACAATGCATGTTGGGTTTTTTTTGTTTTTTTGTTTGTTTGTTTGTTTTTAACTTGAATAGTTGGCAGTCTCAACATAGAGGCTGCCGGAAACACACCTGGTGAAGATGAAAATACATACTCCTCAAGTAAATATGTCAGTCAATTTTCTTATACCTCTTCTTTTCTTGTTTATATAAGACAATGTAAGTGTAAACCAAAATGTTTGACATTTCTGACAGCAAACCTCTACCACCTAAGAAGAAACTGTAAGAGAAAAGAATACAATACTTACAATAACTTGTAAGTCTATATATACAAGTTCTCTCTTATTGGATTCTGTGAGTATGGGGAGAAAGTTGATTGAGAGAGAGCAGTTGATACTAACATATATGATCTGCAATATTACTTCTCTTTTTTAAACTCTTCACGTCTTTCTCTCCCTACTAAGTGTGATGTCACTGAAGGCAGAAATAATACCTTATTCATCTTTCAAACTCCAGTGCCCAGGAGACCACAGTACATAGAAAGTACCCAGTAAGGATTTGCAAGATGGCTTAATTCTGAGCATAGCGTCTAGGGAATGTGGTCATCAGTGTAAAGTGGAAAATTAGGGGAGACTGGGAAACTGATTCAGATTTCATATCCATAAATATAATCCCATGTCTAAATGGAGTGGTGCTGTAGAAAGATTGTTGATACAGAAGGATTCAGACATGTGGATTCCAATTCCAGTTCTACTAACTAGCTATATGCATGTTGTCACATCACAACTTCTTTGGGCCTCAATTTCCTCACATGTAAAGTGAGCAGGTAGGACCATCTTGAAGAGGAATTGGTTTCATCGGATTCTAAAGAAAATGGCACTCTTTGAACTTCCCTTTTTCTTTTTTTTCTGAAAGGCATATACTCATTTTGAGTGTTGGTTCAATAATTAGACAAAGATGAATTTTTATCTCAAGTCCACAATACTAGTTATGTGACCTAACTCCCTAAATTTTCTCTAAACTCTAATTTTCTCATTTAGAAAGTAAGATAACAGTCTCAAATAGTTATTGTGAAAATTAAATGGCACAGTGCCTGACAAATAGTAAACACCTAACACATTTTAGTTGTGTATTATTAAATGTGAGAAACTTTTTTTTTATTCTATTCATTTAGGCTATATGACACTTCCCTTATACTTTAATCTTTTAAGATACTAAAACTTCAGTATGATGCTGATTGTGTAAATGGCCTCTGGTACTTATGAACTTTTCAGGTGAAGCGCAAACTAACCTTTGTCAAAATAATCATAATAATTAGAAATGTGAAAAAAAATCAGCTGTCCCAACACTGATTTTTTTCCTATTTTCTATATTTCAGAAATAAATTTCTGGACTGCCACTTCCTGGAATTATCTATGGGTCAAAATACAATGCATCTTTTACATGATGTGTCAGTGAGAATAGACAAAGTGGATTCCACCAGTATTCCCTTTGATGTGGTCTTTGACTCTCCATAGGTAAACAATACCTATTATAGAAATAAACTAGGTAAGCTGAATAGAAAGATAGAATACTTTTGTATTAAAATAGGAGGTTACACTATTCATCAGTTTCCAAATCAGTGAAATGGAGATCATGGTATTTTTTTCTCCCTCCCACTGTTTACCCATGAATTCATACAGACATTCATCCCCAAAGACATTGGGGGGATGGTGAATTTTAACAAGCTTGAGAAGTTTTGAGAGAAAAAATAAAAATCAAACATATATCATAAAATAACTACCCAGGCCCTCATACCCTTGAAAAAAGGATTGAGCCATTGTCTCTATCAATAGATAGATGATAGAGATATATAGATGCCATATATATATATACACATCATTTATTGCATATAGGTCATATACATGTCTTTTTTTAACTTTTCTCACTAGTTTTTTTGGTTTGTTTTATTTGTTTTTGTTTTGTTTTGTTTTTAACTAAGGAACTTTATTAAGGGATTAATAAGGATTCAGTGTAAATTGTGTTAGCAAGACCATGCCCATTACCTACCTCATGGATTGCCTGCTCATGCATAACATACCCACATTAATCCAGAAAGCCTTGTCTTCCCTTCCACAGCCTGTATTCTTTGTGCTGGTGTCACAGAATGTGGTTACTTCAGGGCCAGAAGAAGCATAAGCCCATCACTACTCCTGTTCTAATTGAGTGGCTCTAACTCACCACTCATGTTCTAAAAAAGGGCTGCTGGGGAGATTCATATGTGCATAGACATATGACGTGTTATTAGATCAGAACATGGCCAGACTGAATAGCCATGTGTTTCACTCTGCTGAGCCATGAACAGAAAATTTAGTGAAAAAGCTGCTCATTTGTTTGTTCAATAAATATGCCTTTCTGTGCGTTCTGTGGCTATTCATAGAGAACAAGGTTGTGAACAATATAGAATGATCCTTGACCTTTTCTGGTATGCATGAACTTGTAAGGGTGTGATTTAGTTTTAGAAGATGGATTATGTGTGTGTCTGTGTGTGAAAGACAACTGGATTGGGAATTAGGAGAACGAGGTTGTTAGTCTGACTCTGTTACTAAATAGCTAATAGCTATATAAGCTGGGGGCTATATGTACTCCCTCTCTGATTAGTCTCCTAATTAGTAGAATAAAGGGGTTGAGCTAGATGATCTATAAGTCCCCTAGGGCTTCCAAAATTCTATGAATCTCTGATGATTGCTATTTCTCGGGTAGCCCCAAGAATATATTACTAGAGCAGTGAGCTCTTCCAAATACATGAAAGGAGGAGTACAGGAAGATGGAGTTTGGCAAACAAGGTACCAGAAGCAGTCCCAGGAGCACCAGCCCTGGGGCCTGCCCTCAAAAGTCACATTTAAGCCAAACAAAGGAGAAACGTGGCAGTTCTCCTTTGATGAATATAGTTGACATGTGGTCTAGGAAAAACAGCAGAGTCATTGTCAATATGCTATGAAATATTAATGAATGTAATTTTGGAAATAAGATTTTTAAGTCTTATTATACCCATCAGTGTTTTTCAATATCTAATCAACAACTAAATCATTTGAAGTAAAAGTTAAAGGGAAAAAGGGTGACCAGAGAAGTGAACAAACAGTATTGGGTTAGCATTATTTCATTATATAAATCAATACCGTGATTTTATTTTGTTTTTTCTTTTCAAAACTCATTCTATTTGTGTGTTTATACATGTGGGTGTGTGTTTGTGTGCACATGTACGTGCTTTAGTTTTTAAAAAGCTTCTTCAAAAATTAAAATAATGACACAGAAATGCCTAAGCATTAGGGATGAGTGTGGTCGAGGTCATAATCCCAGGTTTACTATGCAGTTCAAGGTCATTGGTGCTCCTGAATATACATATAGGTGAGTGTAAAGTACCACAAGGTGAGGGCACCAGAAATGTAATAGGAACCAGCTGAAAATCTCTAGCTTTGCAGGATATGCACTTGGTTTTCTTTTAAAAAGCTAAACACAATTCACCAATAATGCTTTGTAAGCCATAGATACACTGTTGTTTACCTGGATTGATGCTTAATGTTTAAATGGATCTTTTAAAAAAAATTTTTTTTAATGGATCTTTTAAATGCAGGTTCTGATTTAGTAGGTGTTGGGTAGGACCTAAGGTTTTGCATTTTTAATCAGCCAAAACTGCTGTGATGCCAAAACTGCTGAGCTATGGGACACAAGTAAGAAGAATTCTTTTTTTTTTTAATTACATTTTCTCATTTCTTTTAGGACCTCATAAACTTAAAAGAAAGAAATTTCTTTTTTTTTTAACATATTTATTGGCATATAATTGCTTTACAATGGTGTGTTAGTTTCTGCTTTACAACAAAGTGAATCAGTTATACATATACATATGTTCCCATACCTCTT
>NC_041229.1:6302032-6324920 GCF_002837175.3 Physeter macrocephalus | reverse complement strand
TGAACATTGTGGTCCATGACTCTTTTTGAATTATGGTTTTCTCAGGGTATATGCCCAGTAGTGGGATTGCTGGGTCGTATGGTAGTTCTATTTGTAGTTTTTTAAGGAACCTCCATACTGTGCTCCATAGTGGCTGTATCCATTTACATTCCCACCAGCAGTGCAAGAGTGTTCCCTTAAGAAAGAAATTTCTTATGTCTAACCTGAGGTTTTGATACCCAGAAGGATCCTGTGGGGCTCCTGGGCACAAAAGCCTTCTTGTGTCCCCAATTCCTTGATTACAGGAAATAGGCTTCATTCAGCTTCCTTGACCTTCCCCAAGTTCCAAAGTGTAGGTTCAAACAGTTGCTAATTAGGGAAGGGAGGTAATGTGGACACAAGGAAGGAATAGTCAAAAGAAACAATAGTGCAGCCCTGGGGCAGGGTCCTGGTTCCCCCTCAAGGGATACACACAACTGCTGCCCACAAGCCCATAGCCCCCCCCCCCCCCCGACTGTCTGGAACCTTAGGGTTGATGATGCCAACTCCCACTTACCTCCCCACCAACCAACCAGAAGACTGTCCGCAAGCTGCTCACGCCCTATTTGAAAGCTTAATATAAAACTCCTCACTATCCCTTCCAGGTCGGAACACACAGTGTTAAGGGCGTTAGCCTGCTGTGGTCTCCTTTGCCTGGCAAAGCAATAAAGCTCTTCTTTTCTACTTCACCCAAAACTCTGTCTCTGAGATTTAACTCGGTGTTGGGGTACAGATGCTGGATTCAGCTTCAGTTTTCTTACTGTAATTAGTCACATTTCTTCCCAAATCTTTCTAAGTGAATAATGCCTGGTCCTCTTTACCTTTTTAGTTTAGACTAAGGATTGTCAAAATACTGCTCTGTTCCCTGCTCTGCCCAGTTTATATACCTCAAGCCTCCCTTCCTTCCGTCTTTCCTTCCTTCCTTCCTTCCTTCCCTTTTTCTTTCTCATTTCTTTCTTCCTTTCTTTCTCTCTAAATTCAGTACATTTCCAAGTTGATTTGAAGATGTTTCGTAAATGTCTTTCCTTCAAATTTCCCAAATTGGTTGTTTTTCACTGTTTATCGCTTGCCTCTCTTGGATACAGGACATTCCACCACTGCAGACATTCCCTGATGGACAATAACACAAATACACGTCTCCAAGCAGCTACCATTTAGGGTTATCATCATAGGAAGATATGGAGTTTCATTTATGTATTAAGGGCACTGGGAAAATGCCAGTACGGGAATGCGCTGCAGTAGCATTCTCCAGATGCTGAGAAGTCTGGCTTGGTTTGCGGGCCACTGGTGACTATTTTCTCTTCTAATGTAGTCATAGCACCTGAAGGGAATCTTGGGTCCCCAAGCATGAAAGATGCAAAGAAACGGTGAATTAAAAGGCCCCTATGGGTACAAGTCTAAGTCGACTGTGACTGTGACGGTGACATTCATTTCCTGCCTGCTGCCGGTGTTGAAATCTTGGTTAGACAGAAGAGCAGGAGTTAATTGCCTCAGGGAAAAGGTCCCCGCATTAATTGTCACGTTAAAGTTCACATCACATTAAAGCTTTGAGCTCAGGTTCCTCTTAGCAGCTGGGCTCAGAGGAACCATGGAATCTCATGTCCGTACATAATGACTGTTCTCCAGAGAAATTTTCCACTTCCATTGAGACTGGAATGGAAAAGCATTTAGTTTGAACTATAGTTTGAAAACCTCAGCAGGTCCAGGAAGCCTGGGAGAGAGAGGAAATGATTTTTATCAGAGAACGGAAGGTTTGAGTGAGATACACCAAGAAGGGCTAACCCTCAGGAGGCAGAGATTCAAGTGAAACAGATGGGAAGGGGGCAGGGCACAACTTTTAAAAAAATGACATTGCCCAAGGACATAACATAAACTGATTAGAACCAAATAGATCCAAGATGGTGGACAAGTCGACTTCCACTAGACCTTAAGCCTCAGTATATGCTTGTTGCAACACATCAGCTGAATGACACATCCACAGGTGCCATGACATTTCCAAGGCTGACCAAAAAGTGGGCAGTGACCCAATTCCTGGAAATCCCCACTCCTTCCCCACAACAGCTGGAATACTCCTCCCTCTCATTAGCCTATGAAATCACCCACTCCTATAAGAACTGACAACTGCATACCCTGGTGCTGCTCTCGCCTTCTGAGATGGCCCACACTCTGTCTGTGGAGTGTGTTTCTCTCTAAACAAATCCAATTCTTACCTATCACTTTGTCTCTCTCTGAGTTCTTTCTGCGATGAGACATCAAGAACCTGAGCTTCGTTAAGTCCTGAGACCAAGTGTGTGATCTCAGTTAAAAGAGTGTGGGTTCAAGTCCCAATCTGGGTTTTGGCTGGATTCAAGTCCCGCCGCGTGGCTTCAAGTCCCAATCAGAGGTACATGGTTTCAGCATGACTGATAAAGGTGGTCCTGAGTTATGTAACCACCTCACTACTGTGATACTGAAACCAGGGGGAGAGGTAGGCCTGAGGGCTCCCGGGCACAGAAGCCTTTTTTTATCCCCCATTTCTGGTAGGTGAGACTCCAGCCTCCATGACCTTCCCTGAGTTCCAAGGGGTGGATTTAAACAGTTGCTAATCAAGGGAGGGGCAGCCAAGAAACCACCGGAGGGACCAGAGACACTCATCAAGATTTGGAGACTGACCACCTGAGACCCTGCACACAACCTAATCTTATCAGCAACCCCACCCTTGAAATATTGTTGTAAAACTCCTCATCAAATCCTCCTGGGTTGGGACACATAGTTTTTTGAGGTAGGAGCCTGCTGTGTCCCCCTTTGCCTGGCAAAGCAATAAAGCTATCCTTTTCTACTTCACCCAAACCTCTGTCTCCAAGATTTGATTTGGCACCACTGTACAGAGAGGCTGAGCTTTGGGCATCAGTATGGATGGCAAACCCCCAGCTTAACAAAGAACTGTGGGTCATGCCAACATTTGACTGGTCGGATGGATGGGTCAAGGGCCCCATAGCAGGAAGCAGCTAATAACGTTAATGACTTGAGAGTGGTAGAGAAAAGTGATCTTTTTTATGAGCACCTAAAATACCAGTGCCATTCCCACCTTCTCTGAAATCTATATCCTTCCTTCTGTACTTCAGTGTTCCATTTACGAGGCAAATCTACAGAGTTCAAAGTCACAGAAAGTGGTGCCAGATAACCTGGGTTCTAATTAGGAGGTCAAGCTAATCATTTAACAATACCACAGGATCTTGAACAAATCACATAGTATCTTTGTGCCTTGGTTTCCACATCTTTAAAGTGAAAACTATATTATCCATCTTACAACTTAACAATTTCTTTTTAATTTTCTTTGTATTAAAGGAAACATTGTATGTACAGCAATTTTTAACACTATGCACATGGTAGGCGCTCAACAGTTTTGAAATCTGATACACTATCTGATACACATCCTAATTCATTTTCTCTGCATGCTCTTAACTGGAATGAACTGTGTCCTGCTTCAGGTTTTTCTATTTTGTTCTAAGTGTGTGTGTGAGGTTTGTTTCCAAATGAGAAAGTCAAGTCCTGAAGGAATGATATTATGCTGTCTGTTGCTTTAAATTTCTTCCAGAGACCCAGAGAGTTCTGTTCAGTTCAATTCCGTTTACGTTTACTGAGCTTCTCCTAGAATAAGGCATCCTACTGGGTACTGTGAAGTGCAGAACAACGAACAGGACATAGGAACTGTCACAAGGAAATGTAGTATTTATTAGAAAACTAGCTAATTATATTAAAAGAAGACTATGATCAACATCATAGTACAGATGAGATGAATATCCAGTGGGAGTCATGAGGAAGAAAAAAATTAATTCCTTCTCATGAGATAGGGGAAAGCTTTTAGAAGAGATGATATTTATGCTAGGCCTTAAAGGAAAGACATTTTTCAGACCTCTGCTTCAATCTCTGTCCTTCTGCAAGAGGAAAAGGCAATAGCTTTGAATCACACTGAATTGTTATAACAAAGGGTGAAACCAACACACAGTGTTGGGTCCTGGTTTCTCTATCATGAAAGTATGGAAAGAGTATTGGACAGTCACTTAGTCCATACTCCCGTTTCCATGTAAGACATTCAGTCTTTCAACACAAGTAGTTGTTATTTGATTTTATACTTCCTTGCAACTTCTCAGCCTCTGGTATAATTTAAGATCAATTTCCTCTCATTCAGTGGAGGGTTACTACCTGCTATCACCCTTCATATTCCAGAAGAAAATCAGCTTTCATATTTTTTTTCCTATAGTTAATCACAATTCTCTTTCACATAACTATTTAAAGAAAAAAAAAATACATTATATTTTCTACTCACTATTCGTCTTTGCGTGGCTTCCCTAAACCCTCTCAGCTCATCCAAATCTCCTGTAAGTTGAAGCATACAGAATTGGACCTTGGACCCTGGGAAGGCTGAGGCCAGGATTTAGAACAAGGAAACTGATTGTCCCCATCTTCACTCTACTCAAGGCCTATCCATTATTCCATCTGAACACAGCAAGAGCCAAATTACCTTAAAAAGGTATGACACTATAAACTCACAGTCAGGTAGCCTAAATTCCAAATTGTGTCATTGAGAAAACTGAAGGATTTGGGTTGGCATTTGAGATTAAAAACAACAACAGCAATTGGCTTTTTAAGTGTGTCCCTAGATCTCAAGATTGTATGAATGGACCATCCAGCCTTCTGTGTCTCACTTGCTCCTCACCCCGCCCCAGTGGAGTGTGTCACATCTAATTGAGAAGCACATCATACTTGGCTTGCTTTCTGCAGTGTTTCTTCCTCTTGGCTCACATGCGTTTAACCTTTGGAATAAAACATATGCTATTCATCTCTTAATGAGGCTCTTTGACTTAGGTCTTTGAGGTTTTATTAACCTGATTGGTATCCCTTAAGCCTGCAGAAAAAAGGAAAAAACTATTGCCGGGTTTAATACCACCTCTTTGTTGTTAGAAAACCAGAAACTGCGAGTGTCAGTCAACTAAGACTTGGTGATTTTGTTAGCACTTTAGCCACATGAAAGTGTAGACAGGCTGCTGCTCAGGCCCAGATGGATGGGGTCTAAGTTAACATCACTTACGGTATCAACAGCTGTTCACTGTCTCCAAAAAGGACTATTTCCTGAATGCATGCTTTCTTTTTCTCTGTTGTCCTGATGGAGAGAATCAGATATATCCCTTCATCAACTTCTCCACGTCCACATAAAGGTGTTCCAGGTTTGAAGATACCAGGTATACCCGCAGGGCTCGCCGTTTGGACACAGAATAATGCTGAGAAATTACTGGGCTGAGGATCCTGGGCTTGGGACAAGGACAGTACGGGTGGTTCTGCTAACTGTCCACTTCTCAAGGGATGTCATTAGAATTAGAGGCAGGAAGAAACAATCATATCACATCTGAAAGCAGAAGGATATTTGTATAGAGGAAAGTCTCTAGAACTAATTACATGGATTGTGAAATAACCAAAAGGGTTCTGTTTGAGTTGACTGAGGCAAGTATACCTGTAAGAAGGTGATGAAAGTGATGACAGAACTGATGTTCATTATTGTTAGTAAGAGGTGTGAAAGCTCCTTACCCCCAACTTGACAAAGAATTTAGCACTATTCCTGGTCTTCGGTATGATCCATGTTTGGAGCAGAGAAAAAAGAAGAATCAGTGTTTCCTTAGGAGCTGGAATTTCATGGGCCTGGTTTCAGAAATCCCTTCAGACAGTTTGATTGGATGACTAGGCTTGTTAAATCCTACCACTCAGGCACACTCAGACCATGCACAGCTGACCAGACGTTCACTAGTGTCGTAGCAGCAAGACTCTGTGACTTTTATTCTGACTTCCATCTGATTGGAATCTGCAGAGGTCCTGTTCAGAATTGGGTCTTTTCACACTACAGAATTCAGAAAAATAGAGAATGGGCTTTGAATAGAATAAGGAATAGAGCTTTGGCTTTGAAGTCAGACAAAGGTAGAATCAAATCACAGTTCTACCAATTATCGAGAAAACTACCTGTTAGTGCCTCAATGTCTCTATCTGTCAATTGGCAATAATCATGTCTTCCCTCTGAAGTTGTCGGGACGATGAAAATCACCCTGGCATACTTTCTGGCACAGCTAAGAAGTTCTGAGTGATGGTTCCTTATCCCTCATGCATGTTTATGGCTAGTTGGCACACAGCAGGCACCTTGCTGGTGGGAACAATGGTTATAGCTGCATTTGTACAGGTTCAAAAGACATAATTTGTGCTTAATAAAAAGACAGTTTAGAATATTCCTAAAAGAGCAAGAATCTGAATTCTCTAATTATGGCCAGCATATTATTAAACAGTTTTCGGAAAGCCACAACTTTTAAAATTTTTTTGTATTTGCTTGCTTATTTATTTTTCTATTTGCAAAATAAAGATAATATTAGCATTGTTATTTGGAAAACTTTACTCACAGCAGTGGCAAATATCTTCCAAACATCTGAGTAGCCCTAGGTCATTCAGGAAGGGTTGTATGTTTAATCAGTACCAAATCAAATTCTTTTGAAATGAGCTAGAGTTAAGGTAACAGCTTAACCTGGGAAACGTACTACATATTTCCAGTATAATGGCCCCATTTTTAAAATTAGAAAGTGAGAATTATAAAGTGGATCTGCAGTCCCTGTGCTTACTGGCATAGGGGTGTGGAGCAGGTGGACTGCCATAGGTGATTACACCTCAAAACACACCTATTTTGGTAACTCCTTCTCATCCCAGCTCTAGAATTTATTCTCACCTCTCACTAACTGCTGATTTCTCCTCAACCCTGCGACCAGTCAAGTTCACTCACTCTTCCTCTATCCTTTGCTGATAAAGAAGCTCTAAGGGCTTAAACCCAGTGCCCCCTCAGATAAAGGTCAGGATCCCTTGGCTAGGCAAAACAGAAGGTCTCTGTCATCTCTGAGAAGACAAGCTAGTAGAAATATCAAGAGCCAGCACAAGTGACTCTCACACATAACTTGATGAGGTAATTTAAGTAGCAGAAAGAACAAGGGTTCTAGCCTGGGTCAGACTTAGATTTTAAATTCTTTCTACCAGTTAATGGTGGTGTGACTTTGGACAAGTCACTTGAGTCTCTGACTCACAGTTTCTTCATTTTTAATGTTCCAGTCAAAACAACAACCTGATTAGGATGGGCTGTATAAAATATCATTAGGGTGCCCCTCATAACAAGCTTTTGATATGTCTTAGTTTAGTTTTCTCTTTGTTAATTAATCTATTTAATGTTTTTCATTACTTGTGAGTGTCTGTTGCTAGCAGTCGGAATGGTAAGTATGGCATGGTGGCAGTTCTATTGAAGGAGGAGGGGTTTGCAACGGTAGTAGAGTCTGAGAAACACTCAAAGATTCCAGGAGGGAGGAGAGGAGAATAATTATGGATGGAGAGACTGACTTGAGAAGATGCTCACCACTGAGGGGTGAAGAAGTAATGATATATGTATGAAAGTCAGTGAACATACAGGTTTCAGGGACTGGAAAGTCCTGCAGACAGAACTGAGCCTCTGTCATGTTCCAGATGTGAAGTCCTAAGAGAGTCTAAGACATGGTTTTGTAGGACTCAGATGTGAAGGGAGATACTTTAAAAAGTCCATTCTTGCTTTCAGGAGCCCTGCTTTTCTGGTCTCTAGAGACTTCCTAGGATGACACACAGTTACAAATGCTCTTGGGTTCAGATTTTCCCTTTGATGGGGTGGTCGGTTGAGAGGAGAAGGAAGGGAAAATGGAGATTAGAGTTTATGGAGCTTCAAAAAAACTCACTTTACTACAAGTTCCACTCTCAAAACAGCTCCTCTGATTTTCCCAAACATAGATGCACATGTTTTCTTTGGGTAGCTCTGAGGAATCAAGAAGGTTCCCACAGTACCTTGAAAAATAGAGAATTTAGAGAATTTTATAGCTCCTAATAAGTCTTCTTAGAGATAAGTGTCCCTTAGAAATAGACACACCTGGGTTCAAATCCCAGCTCTGCTTCTTGACAGCTGTGTGACCTTGTACAAGTTTATATAATCTCATTTTTCTTATCTTAGAATGGAGATAGTGATAAATAACACACTGGGGTTTTGAGATTCACAAAGGAGATAATACCTTTAGCATAGTCCAGTGCCTGACACTCAATATACAGAAGCTATTGTGATTATTATTAATATGTTCTTAGAATTATCTTCAGTCTGGACTTATTAAGGAACCAGCCCATTTTAAAGATTAAATCTATTAAAGAGAAACAGAAACTAAATAGTATAATGGGGAAGGAGAAAGGAAGGCTTGGGAAAGTTGAGCGAGGTGAGTTAGTCTAGTAGAGCTGCTGAAAGACCTTAGTGCCAAAAAGAAGGGGTTAAACCCTCGTGTATTTGGCGAAAGGTGACACAAGAAGGCTTGTGGGGATAAAGGGAAGAGACATGTTTAAAACAACAAGCAAATAAGATGCCTTTAACATTTCCTACCTTCCTAGTCTCAGTGGAATTTGGGGAATTAATGAACTAATATCTACAAAGTTCTTAGAGACCGTCAAATGAAAAGAACTATAGAAATCCCAAGTAGTATTATAATTTTATTAAACATTTACTGAACATGATACAGAATATATAGGTAACTATACTTTCTACCCAGAGGGTTTAGAATGTAATTGCAATGTTTTTATGAATCATCTTGAGAGCAGAGGAAGTTCTAGCTAAATAATGTGTTTGAAATATCTCTGAAGAATTCAGATGGATATTGCATCTGGTCACCATAATTTGCTCCCGAAATCTTTAGAACATAATTGTTCTATATAGTACAATGTAGTGTTGTCACTATACCATATTAATACTGACACATACTAATGATGATAATAAAAACCAAAGAAATATTATGCCAGACACTCTGGTAGGTATTCCATATATGTAATCTATAATCTTGACCACAAATCCTGAAAGATAAGATTAATATCCCCAATATAGAATGAGTAAATTGAGACTTAGAGAAGTTATCTGATATTACACAGGTAGGAAGTGATGTATTTGACCCCATAAACAAGCAAAGACTAGCTCCTGCATCGTGGTTTTTTTTTTGTTTGTTTGTTTGTTTTTGTCATCATTTTAAAAAGTTGGATAGTCTGGGAGTATAATGAAAGTGATATGACTTTGTCTTTAAAGTTCTTTATGTTTCCATAGACCTTCTGTAAAGTGTTCATGGAATGCCATGAAATTCTTTGCAACCTTGTATAGCTAATGTTATTCATTTTTCTAGTGAGTAGGTCTAGAAACTTCATCAGATTCTTGAAGAAGTTCATAATCCAAATAAGTGTAAGAAAAACTGTACCCACCTTGAGCCAACACTATATATTGGGCAGGGTCCAGAAATATGCTTATAATGAGCCTAACCCTTAATAACTCAGCTCAGATATTAAGGTAGTCAGGGTATGTGTCTGGGGAGTGCAGGGGTGGGGATGGGTAGCAGATTCGGGATCTTTCTTTCAGTTTTCCCCAGTTGACTTCTCTATGCCCTGTTTTTCAGTCTTCTCTTCTGAGCCAGAGATATTGGAGAAACTGCCAAGGGCTGTACCCAGCCTAGTCCCAGGTTCTATCTCTTGTTACATGTTCCCTGACTCCCACTGAAGATATAGATATACCCTCAAGTATGTACATCTCAGTATAAACCCTTATTCAAGACATTAAGGTGCATAGTAATTATTTGTTTATGTGTTCATCCCCTTCATCAGACTTCACATTGTCCCTAGGCAAAAACTATCTTTTTATTTCATATATATGGTGTAGTGTCTAGAATATAGTCAGTACTCAATAAAAGCTTAATAAATATTTAAGTTGTTGTATAGATAGATAGATAGATAGATTGACAGTGAATATATTTATTGACAAGTGAATATATTTATTATAGTCTTGAAAGCTAAGACATTGAAAGACGTGTATTAACATATAAGAACTCACTAATTTTAAGTTATACACAGATGTGAGTAAAATCAGCGATGAGTGTGGAAAGGGAATACACATCACACATGGATTGGTGCTTTCCTTATACTAATGGGTATAGAAGGATGATATGGCATAATAGAATTTTGCCAAGGGTATTCAGGAGAATAAAGTTAGGTGATTGGAAAGCCATAGTGTGCTACAAAACTTATATCAGTTGTCCAGCCCTCTGCAAAAGGCACGCTGTAGCTGACTTACCAGATCCTGTTGTGTGTAATTTTGCTTAATAGAGAGTGAAAGTGTCTCAGGCTCACAAAAACCTAATATTAGCATCTCAGTAATGTATTCAAGTTGCCACTTACCCATATGGGCTACAGATCCTTGGAGGAGCCTAATAGGATAGAAGAATACCCGCTATTTTAGAGTATCTTTGACAGTGAAGAGGATACCAATCTTAAACAATCTATCAGGCTTACATTTAGTGAAAATTCCTGGCTTGTTAGCCTGGCTAATCTTTGAGTACTTTGTGTTTGAACAGAAAATGCTGTTATCTCTTATCCCATCTATTCCTGTGGTGAGCAATGGGTCTGTACTCACTGCTGGAACCAGTCCTGATGATATCATCCTCGTCACCATGGGAACACTGTCCTTGTACAAAGATGAGAGTTAAGTCCACCCTAAAGAAGTCCAAGGGCTCTCCTGAAGTATAATCAGAATTCTCAAGTGGGATTTAGGTATAATCTGTGAGGGGTGACATGAAAGAATAAGTATTTCTGAATTTCACTTAAAGCCTGCTGAATTCCAAGCCTTAAAAAAGAAAATCCTATCCTCAAATAAAGAGATAAAAGGAGTATTCTTTTACAAAGGCAGTTAGGTATTTACCCAGTTGGATAATCTATGTTTTTATACTTTCTAGGGTACACTAGACTATCCTTCCAACCCTCAAATAAACCTTGTTACCTGGCATCTCAGGAGAATAAAACCCTAGAACAGAAAGAAGTTGTCTGGACTATTTTGGTAGAAGTCTCCTGATCCTTCAGGCAGTAAAACAGTTGTACATTTGCTACTCTTTGGTAAAGCATACTGACTTCATGAATACATGTCTCTTTTATTTATTTATTTTTTTTTTCATTTCTTCAGTGAGGATTATCATAGGAAAGTTCTGAGACTTTCACCTAGGGGGAAAAAAAAAGATTTTTGTGGCATGAGAGATAACAATTTAGTTCCTAAATAGACATGTTATATATCCCTTGAATCCAGTGACCTCTAGAGAAAACCATGTGAGTCAACACTGAGGTTACAAAGATAATGACTTTTTTTTTTTTTTGCATTAGTCTATCTTTAAAGTTTCACTATTTGGGGAGACTATTTGTCCTGGTTTTTATGTAATGTCAGAAGCCATGGGAACCTGTCAGTATTGAAGCTATCCTTTTATTTATTTATTTATTTTGCATCCCAAGAAATTTCCTGGCTGGTGTTTTCAGCAGCTGGTGGGACACTGACAGAGTCGGCAGACTCACTGACAGAGCCGGCAGAGTCCTTTGAAGGGTGGAGCCAATGACTCTGCTTTGGAAGCTGAAGAAGTGAGGGCAAAGGGACTAGATCCAGGCCTTTTAGGGTAACAAGCCTCTGACTCTGAGTCAAGTATTGAGGAAAGCTGACAGGTTAAGGAAATCAAGGTACTTTTAAAGGGCAGGACATCATTCCCCTCTTATGTCTGGGATCAATATCCCTCAGTCTCAGGCTCAAAGAAATGCTGCAACTTAACTTAAAATCACATAACTGATGGGTGATGGAAGTAGATTTAACTCTGTACCCCAAGATCCATGATACAAAATTTCTGTGCTTTTTAAAAAAAATTTTATTGGAGTATAGTTGATTTACAATGCTGTGTTAGTTTCTGCTGTACAGCAAAGTGAATCAATCATACATATATCCACTCTTTTTTTAGACTATTTTCCCATATAGGTCATTACAAAGTCTGGAGTAGAGTTCCCTGTGCTATACAATAGGTCCTTATTAGTTATCTGTTTTATATATAGTAGTGTGTGTGTCTGTCCATCTCAATCTCCAAATTTATCCCCCCTTCCCCCTTGGTAACCATAAGTTTGTTTTCTATATCTGTGACTCTATTTCTGTTTTGTAAATAAGTTCATCTGTACCATTTTTTTTTGATTCCACATACAAGTGATATTATATGCTGTTTGTCTTTCTCTTTCTGACTTACTTCATTCAGTATGACAATCTCTAGGTCCATCCATGTAGCTGCAAATGGAATTTCTGTCCTTTTTTAGTAAAAAGACTAGAAACTGTTTAGAGTTGTTCTTGAGTTTTATCCAGACATCATTCTGGTGTGTGAATTTACTTCATTTCTTTTATCCCCCAACTTCACCACACATCGTAATTTTATCTTCACAAAGCCACAGCAACATCAGTGAGACAAAGTTCATCTTATTTTTGCCAACATTAATAAGAGACAGTAAAGAGCAGTAAAGGTACACACAGCAAACTTAATCTTTAAAAGACCTAAAATTTAACTTAACTTCAACAGTGAATTTTTAAAACCAACTAGTTTGGGGAAGCTTTTGAAATTTTGCACTTACTTGAAGATTATAGGAAATTGAATTAAGAGACTCTTTGACCCTCTGTTAGCTGGAATATAGATCACGGCTCACTGACCACTGATTTATGTTGGCAAAGTAATTTGGACACTTCACCCACAGCCTGCCTTTTGATCTGTAACATAGAGGTAAGAACTCATGATTGGTTTAGTTACATTGATTGGGTGCTCAAGTACTTGTGGGAACTAGAATACCATGATATTGCAGACACAGTTCAATACCCAGTCCACAGGACTGTTAAAAAGGAATCCTCCTAAAATGCAAACCTGATCATTACCTCAATACCCATTCCCCACCTTAACACCTTTTAGTGACTTCCTTTTCCCATCAGAACAATACCAAACTTCTCTTTCTGACATGCAAGCTGACCACAATCCAGTGCATTTTCAGAC
Organism: Physeter macrocephalus; assembly: GCF_002837175.3. Classification (NCBI taxonomy): domain Eukaryota; kingdom Metazoa; phylum Chordata; class Mammalia; order Artiodactyla; family Physeteridae; genus Physeter; species Physeter macrocephalus. Next base: position 6,311,982 of record NC_041229.1, on the reverse strand, counting down.
TATCACCTACCCTTCCTACCACATAGACCAGGACTTGCCCCTTAAATGCTGTTCCTTTGCACATATAGATTCTCTATATGGAACTTCATCCTTCTAACTTCTCCACTTTCCAGGTCAGCAACTCTAGGAACCCTTCTTCTTGTCTGTCTGAGACTATGTTAAAGTTTCTCCTGTAATATTATAGCACCTTATACACGGCAATCATCACACTGTATTGTGATCAGTGGTTTTTTTATGCATACCACCATTATGTCAAGAGCTCTTTGAGAGCAGGGCCTATCTCCTGTCCAATTATATGTTCCAATACCTACCTTGGCATGTAGTAAAACAGTAAATGGATACTCAGTATTTGTGCTTTAAGAAGAGATTGGGACAAAATACATGAGTTGACTTACTTGTCACTATCTCACAATTTTTTAATCTCAATTTTTGAAACCTAAATCACCTATATGCCATGCAAACACACACATGTTTACTCCAGGCATATTTTGTGACTCTTGACATTTGTAAGCTGGCATTTGTGGTAGAGTTCCATTACAAACTGAATTCCCTAGTGCTGAGCTGTGGCAAGGATGAAGGTGAATAAAATAGAAGGGCAGATGAATACAAACTCTAGAAGGTAGTATGTAAAATTCAAAAGGTTTCTGCTGGTGAGCTGATTGGTAAGGACTGATGTCCAAGTCCGGGAACCAGTTCAATGTTACTACCAACATGTTAGTGAATAATAGAAGGAGACACACTGCTTATTGTGAAAATACCAAGATAGAAAATCTCCATGTAGAGAGAAACTTAGCAAACTGCAGAAATTTTCAAAAAGTCACAGATGTCTGAGGCATACTTTTCACCTCCAGAAATCAATTCATTTATTTTTCCCCAAAATCAAGTCCCTCTTCAGATTTTACTTTGTCTTTCAGCATACTACTATCCTCCCAGTCACCTAAGAATATAAAACTTGTAGACTTTGGAACTTTTTATGCTCTTTTATTTCCAATCATTAATAATAATAAAAATAACAATTGTAAGAATTAGGGTTTTTTTTAATCAAGCTAAGCGATCCTTTGAGTATAAAGGCTATGAGAAACAGATTTGAGAATGCAATAACTCGGTCAAAGAACTCCATCTAAGAATTCACGAGCACTTCCTAAGAATTCTACTAAAGCATGAACTTCATTCAAACAAATGATAACCAGGGAAACTTCAACAAATATTTCATGGTAGTGTGTGTGTATCTGTGTGTGTGTGTGTGTGTGTATACATATATGCTGTATGCACACACCGTCACATACTGCACTACTAGTACTATAGAAATAGGAATAAAGCAATGTAAAGATATGTGAGAAATGGTAGTATGTAAATGCTATGTTTTTGAAAATGATGAAAGAGTATGACTGAAAAAACAAGGAGAAGGAAAAGAAAAGAATAGAATCACATGATTGACTGTTACATATTTAATAAGTGAGAGTCAAAGCCTATCACTTGAAACCAAAGAGTAAGACATTAAAACAAAACTGTAAAAAAATTAAGAGAAAATAAGATTAAATATATGATTAAAGGAAAGAATACAAAGGTAATCACTGAATAAAATACAAACTTACCAAATATCAAAATATATTTTAAAAGAGCAAGAAGAAAAACTCAATGGAGGAAAAAACAGTGTAAATATAATATGATCATAATCATATTATACATTACAAGGCAGTTTTGAGGTCAAACATAGCAATCATATGATAAAGGCAAACAGTTTTGATTCACCTACTGCTACAGACTGAACGTTTGTATCTCTCAAAACTCATATGTTGAAACCTAATCCCCAATGTGATGGTGTTTTGATATGTTGTTGGGAGGTGATTAAGTCATGAGAGTGGAGCTTGGGGTAATTGTCCTTATAAAAGAGGCCCCAGAGAGCTCTGTCATGCCTTCTGCCATGTTAGGTTACAACAAGAAGACCCACATCTATGAACTGGAAGTAGGCCCTCTCCAGACAATAAATTTTTCAGGGCCTTGATTTTAGACTTTCTAGCCTCCAGCACTGTGAGAAATAAATTTCTGTTGCCTATAAGCCACCCAGCCTATGGTATTCTTCCATAGCAGCCTGAACAGAGTAAGTTACCTATGTAAATAAAGTAGATTTTAAAGTTGGATAAATGAAGCAAAACCCAATTATTCTGTATACAGAAGATACACCTTAAATATAAATACCTGAAAAAACTAAAAAGAAATACATGTCAAATCCTTACCAGTCAAATGAAAACAATAAGAAAGCAGAAACTGCAAACTTGATATTAGAAAAAATTGAATTCAGGCAAAGGTACTGAACAAAACCTATACGGATATGTAGCAATGTTGAAAGCTACAACTCAATGAATACTTGGTAATTATGATTATATTTGCACCAAATAATAAACAATCTATATAAAGCACAAAATATATAAGTAGATAAAAACATTTATAATAGTATACATCACTCTCAGAACATGACAGAAGAAGTATTGATTAGAAGATATAAAAACAATAAAATACCAATAAGATAGACCTTATGCAAATATAAAACTCACTCTGATGGTAGAGAATATGCTTTATTTTCAAATATGTATGGGTCATTCATAAGAAAATTAAGCTTATATAGGATCGTAAACAAAACAACTGTAAGTTTGTTAAATTAGAGATATCAGAAACACGCTATCCTTATTATAATGTATAACAAACACAAAATCCTTTAATAAATTTTAAAAATTAAAAAAAAAAATGCCATCCATATGAAAACAAACCAGAAAAAAATCCTTGTGTTAAACAACTCTTGATTGAAAGAACTGCAGACAAAATAAGAGAATTTAAGGGGCTTCCCGGGTGGCGCAGTGGTTGCGCGTCCGCCTGCCGGTGCAGGGGAACCGGGTTCGCGCCCCGGCCTGGGAGGATCCCGCATGCCGCGGAGCGGCTGGGCCCGTGGGCCATGGCCGCTGGGCCTGCGCGTCCGGAGCCTGTGCTCCGCGACGGGAGAGGCCACGGCAGAGGGAGGCCCGCAATAAATGAGATACCCAGGGTAACCCTTAATAAAATACATAGAAGAAACAACAAGGGACTTAAAATGGTACACAAGTGATATCTGACAAAAAAAGACAGTAACAAAGAAACAAAAAATTAAAAAGATATAACACATAAAGAAAGCAAATAAGAAAAGATAAAAGATAAGTCCTAACTTATTAGTAATTACATCAAATATAAATGAGACTAAAGGAAAAAAGCAAAAGAAAAGATCAATGAAACTAAGAGCTGGTTCTTTGGAAATATAAACAAAATTGAAAAAACTTGAGCCAGAATCATCAAAAAAAAAAGAGGGCCCAAATCCATAAAATCAGAAATGGAAAAGGAGAAGTTACAACCAACACCACAGAAATAAAAAGGATCATAAGAGTTACTATGAGCAATTATATGTTAATAAAATGGACAACTTAGAAGAAATGGACGAATTCCTAGAAGTCTCAAGCCTGAGCCAGGAAAATAGAAAACATGAACAGACCATTTACCAGTAATGAAATTAAACAGTAGTAAAAAATAATAATAATAATCCCCAATAAACCAAAGTCCAGGACTAAATGACTTCACACATGAATTCTACAAAACATTTAGAGAAGTCAACACATATTTCTCAAACTATTCCAAAAAAATTACAGAGGAATGAATGCTTCCAAATTCATTCTATGAAGCCAGCATCACCCTGATACCAAAACCAATAGATGAAGAAAAATCTTTTGACAAAATTCAACATAGATTTATGGTAAAAAGACCAACAAAGTAGGTATAGAGGGAACGTAACTCAACATGATAAAGGCCATGTATGACAAGACCACAGCTAACATCATGCTCAACAGTGAAAAGCTGAAAGCATTTAATAAGACAAGAATGACCACTCTTGCCATTTTTATTCAACATAGTATTGGAAATCCTAGCCACAGCAACCAGACAAGAAAAATAAATGAAAAGCATCCAAATTGGAAAAGAAGAGATCGAACTGTCATTGTTTGCATAGAAAATCCTAAAGAAACTTCCAAAAAAAAAGACTAGAATTCATCAATGAATTAGGTAAAGCTGCAGGATACAAAATTAATATGCAAAAATGTGTTGTGTTTCTATACATTAACAGGGAACTTTCAGAAAGAGAAATTAAGAAAACAATCCCATTTACAATCACATCCAAAAGAATGAAACATTTCCGTATAAATCTAACTGAGGAGGTAAAAACCTGTAGTATAAAGCACTGATGAAAGAAATTGAAGATGACGCAGACAGATGAAAAGCTATTACATGCTCATGGTTTGGAAGAATTAATGTTGTTAAAAAGACCATGCTAACCAAGGCAATCTATAGATTCAATGCAATCCCTATCAAAATACCAGTGGTATTTTTCACAGAACTAGAACAAATAATTCTAAAATTTGTATGGAAACACAAAAGACCCCAAATAACCAAAGCAATCTTGAGAAAGGGGAACAAAGTTGGAGGTATTATGGTCCCTGATTTCAAACTATACTATGAAGGTACAATTATCAAAACAGTATGGTACTGGCACAGAAACAGACATATAGATCAATGGAACAGAATAGTGAGCCGAGAACTGAACCCACACTCATATGACAAAAGTGGTAAGTATATACAATGGGGAAAAGACAGCCTCTTCCATAAATGGTGTTGGGAAAACAGGACAGCTACATGCAAAACAATCAAACTGGACTACTTTCTCACACCATACACAAAAATAAATGCAAGACGGATTAAATATTTAAATGTAAGACCTGTAACCATAAAACTTCTAGAAGAAAACATAAGCAGTACGTTTGACATCAGTCTTAGTAATATATATATATTTTTAAATTTTTATTGGAGTAAAGTTGGTTTACAATGTTGTGTTAGTTTCTGCTATACAGCAAAGTAAATCAGTTATACATATACATATATCCACTCTTATTTAGATTCTTTTCCCATATAGGTTATTACACAGCAATGAGTAGAATTCTCTGTGCTATACAGTAGGTCTTTATTAGATATCTATTTTATATATAGTAGTGTGTATATGTCAATCCCATACACAAAAATAAAACAATGGATTAAAGACCTAAATGTAAGGCTGGATACCATAAAACTCTTAGAGGAAAACATAGGCAGAACACTCACTGACATAAATTGAAGCAAGATCTTTTTTGATCCACCTCCTAGAGTAATGAAAATGAAAATAAAAATAAACAAATGGGACCTAATTAAACTTAAAAGTTTTTGCACAGCAAAGGAAATCATAAACAAAAGGAAAAGACAACCCACAGAATGGTAGAAAATATTTGCAAACAAAACAACAAGAGATCAATCTCCAAAATATACAAACAGTCCATGCAGCTCAATATCAAAAAAACAAACAACCTAATCAAAAAATTGGCAGAAGATTTAAATAGACATTTCTCCAAAGACATACAGATGGCCATAAAGCACATGAAAAGATGCTCAACATCACTAATTATTAGAGAAACGTAAATCAAAACTACAATGTGGTATCACCTTACACTGATCAGAATGGTGATCATCAAAAAAATCTATAAACAACCAATGCTGGGGAGGGTGTGGAGAAAAGGGAACCCTGCTACACTGTTGGTGGGAGTGTAAATTTGTACAGCCACTAGGAAAAACAGTATGGAGTTTCCTTAAAAAAACTAACAATAGAGCTGCCATATGATCCAACAATACCATTCTTGGGCATATATCCAGTGAAAACCTTAATTCAAAAAGATACATGCACCCCAATGTTCATAGCAGCCCTGTTTACAAGTCAGGACATGGAAGCAACCTAAATGTCCATCAACAGAGGAATGGATAGAGAAGATATGGTATATTATAATAATATGGAATATTATTCAGCCATAAAAAATGAAATAATGCAATTCGCAGCAACATGGATGGACCTAGAGATTATCATACTAAGTGAAGAAGTCAGAGAAAGACAAATATCATATGATATCACTTATATGTGGAATCTAAAAATATGGTACAAATGAACTTATTTACAAAACAGAAATAGAGTCACAGATATAAATTGGGAGATTGAGGGTAAAATATTTTTTTATGTGTCTCCTCAGTCAAGGGAAACAAAAGCAAAAATAAACAAATATGACTATGTAAAATATTACTCACATAAAATTTAACAAAATCTTGCCATTTGGGACAGCGTGTCTGGACTTAAAGGGTATTATGCTGAGTGAAATAAATCAGTCAGAGAAAGACAAATCCTGTGTGATTTCACTTATATGTGAAATGTACAAAACAAAACAAATGAACCAACATAACAAAACCGAAACAGAGGCATAAATAAAAAAAAGAAACAGGTGGTTGCCAGAGGGGAGGATTTTAGGTGAGGAGAGAAATGGGTGAGGGAGATTAAGAGGTTCAAACTAGCAGTTGCCCAAATGACCCAATTTTGTTCCATTTTATGGCTGAGTGATATTCCATTGTATATATGTACCACATCTTCTTTATCCATTTGGGTCTTTTGTAGAGACGTGGATGGATCTAGAGACTGTCATAAAGAGTGAAGTAAGTCAGAAAGAGAAAAACAAGTATCGTATATTAACGCATATATGTAGAACCTAGAAAAATGGTACAGATGAACTAGTTTGCAGGGCAGAAATTGAGACACAGATGTAGAGAACAAACGTATGGACACCAAGGGGAGAAAGTGGCGGGTGGTGGTGGGATGAATCGGGAGATTGGGATTGACATATATACACTGATGTGTATAAAATGGATGACTAATAAGAACCTGCTGTATAAAATAATAAATAAAAGAAAAAAACAAACTTGCAGTTGCAAAATAAATGTCACGTGTATGAAATATACAGGTTGGGGAGTGTAGTCCATAATTATGTAATATCTTTGTGTGGTGACAGATTGTATCTAGATTTATTGATAATTTTGAAATGTCTAGAAATCTTAAATCACCATGTGGCATAACAAGAACAATTATAGTGTTGTAGATCAATTATACTTCAAAAACAAGCAAAGAAACTCATAGGAAAAGAGATCAGATTTGTGGTTACCATCAGAGTGGGGGTGGTAAGGGGGAATTGGATGAAGACAGTCAAAAGGTACAAACTGGGCTTCCCTGGTGCGCAGTGGTTGAGAATCCGCCTGCCGATGCAGGGGACACGGGTTCGTGCCCCGGTCCGGGAAGATCCCACGTGCTGTGGAGTGGCTGGGCCCGTGAGCCATGGCCTCTGGGCCTGCGCGTCCGGAGCCTGTGCTCCGCAACGGGAGAGGCCACAACAGTGAGAGGCCCGCGTACAGAAAAAAAAAAAAAAAAAAAAGGTACAAACTTCCATTTATAAGTAAGTACTAAGGGTATAATGTACATGACAAATAGAATTAACACTGCTGTATGTTTTATGTAAAAACTGAGTAAATCCTAAGGGTTTTCATCACACGGAATTTTTCTTATATTTCTTTAACTTTGTATCTGTATGACATGATGGATGTTCACTAAACTTGTTTCACTAAACTTACTGCAGGAATCATTTCATGATGTATGTAAGTCAAATCAGTATGTTGTACACCTTAAATTTATACAGTGATGTATGTCAGTTATATCTCAATAAAACTGGAAGAAAAAAAAAGAGTAAGGAGCATTGTAATAACAGTTACTCTGGATCTGTCCCAGGCAAGTTGGAATATACAGTCATCTTACACATACTCCTGAGGCTTCATGTGGTCACTTTTGACCTTTATCCCCCCTTTACCAGTTTTCGCCTTGTATTTAAATACATTGAGAGTAAGTAAAGGCAAACGTGAACTGGGTCACTCATATGCCCCTGAAAATGATCTTTTTTTTAGAGCCAGCAATCATAGGAGGCTTAAGTTATCCTGGAATGCACATCTTTGGGTTGGTTAAAATCTAATGCCCATCTTTAACTGATCAGAGACTCCTTGTTCTCATTTGTAAAATGTGTGGAATAATAATTAACTTATTAGTTGCTATAGAATTAAACAAGGTAATTTGTTATTAAGTACATTGTGTAGGTCATTGCACTCAACAAGAGGTATTATTATTTTTATTGTTGTTGTTACTTTCGTTGCGATTATTGTTTTTCTCTAGGATTAACCTCCAAGGTTAGCTTGAAAATACAATCTAATTTTCATTAGTAACCCATTACAGATCAGTCATGTATGAATTTATTTAAACCTGTTTAGGAACTATAATTCCTGTTTCACTTCTTAAAGTAATGAGTTCCATAAACTTTATTGCCTGCTGTGTAACATGGCATTTCCTTTAAATTGTTTTAACTTAGCTTTTCGAAGCATCAATGGATTCTTCACAGTTTAAAAAAAAACAGTAATTTGTATATAAGTCTGTTTTGATCTGATTCACACCCTTGAAATTTTTATAGATGCCAATCATAGCCTTTCACACTCATCATTATCCTAGACCAGAAATATATTTTATTGTTTTTAAATTTGATCTGAGCCCAGAAATCTGAAACCTAGTCCTAACTTCATGAGTCCAATGGAGGAGAGAGGTCATTCAAAGACAGAACCTTCTCTGCGGTCTTCTCACTTATGGTCTGTGCTACCCAAACTTTTAGCATGGAGTTCTGAGGGTCTGGATGACTTTGTCACAACTCAATGAAGGACTTTGGAGAAATGATCCCTAATGTGAACCCAAACATTAATATTATTACACTATCAGACCCATAGGGATCCTCTCCCTCAAATTGAAGGGAGATTTCCTATAATTTTTTTTTTCTGAGTGTCTTTTTATTTTAACCTTGTCTGGATTTCAGATAGATCGTTGTCCCAAAGAGTAGAACAGCAGAATCAATAATACACATTTTCTGAGTGCATTTTAGGGACTAGTATGGTGCTCTCTGTGAGAGACACAAAAGAAACATGAGGTAAGATTTGTATCTTTGTGGACCGATAGTCTAAGGGTAACTAGAGGGACATATAAAAATGGGAATACAAGACAGTGCCGGTTACTTGTGCTGTACAAATCAGACAACAATTAGCATAAGGAAGACACTGGTCCACCTCGCTAGTATACTCGAAATCCTAGGCGAGCAGAGGTTTCACATAGGAGAAAATATGTATAATGTATATTATTTTATCAAATACCTGCATATATTATTTTATAAATTTTTCATGTACAAAAATAGGTTAAAAATCAAGTAGCTCTCAGAGATTTACAGTTTAAAAAGCAGTTTCCTGGGCTTCCCTGGTGGCTCAGTGGTTGAGAGTCCGCCTGCCGATGCAGGGGACACGGTTTCGTGCCCCGGTCCGGGAAAATCCCACATGTGGAGCGGCTAGGCCCGTGAGCCATGGCCGCTGAGCCTGCGCGTCCGGAGCCTGTGCTTCGCAACAGGAGAGGCCACAACAGTGAGAGGCCCGTGTACTGAAAAAAAAAAAAAAAAGCAGTTTCCTGTCCCACCCATTCTCAGCACCAACCCCAGATGCAAACCATGTTCCACTCTTAGAGATTTTTTTCTAATATGAGCCAAAATATTTCAAAACAATATTTAAATATCCCTCATCTCTATTTGTTTCCACTTTTATAGGTTCTATTGACTTCCTCCTTTGTAAAAGGGAATTTTGCTTTCCTACAACTCTTGAAACACATACATTCTCACAGACACGTGCACTTTATTCACACACAAACACACCAAATCTCACATCAGCTCAATGTGGTTTTGCTGTAATTTTTACTTAAAACAAATCATTTAAATATTTATTGATGAGCCAAATAATTTTGAATTTAAATTTTTTCCTTCAGTAAATTTAGGCTTACATTTCATTTCCTATACCCTGGGATAAATCCCACTTGATCCTGGTGTATGATCCTTTTCTTTTTTTTTTTTTTTTTTTTTTTTTTTCGGTATGCGGGACTCTCACTGTTGTGGCCTCTCCCGTTGCGGAGCACAGGC
>NC_041229.1:6301399-6301860 GCF_002837175.3 Physeter macrocephalus | reverse complement strand
TTTTCTTTTTTGTAGTATCTTTGTCTGATTTTGGTATCAGGGTGATGGTGGCCTCATAGAATGAGTTTGGGAGTGTTCCTTCTTCTGCAATTTTTTGAAGAGTTTGAGAAGGATTGGTGTTAGCTGTTCTCTAAATGTTTGATAGAATTCACCTGTGAAGCCATCTGGTCTTGGACTTTTGTTCGTTGGAAGATTTTTAATCACAGTTTCAATTTCATTGCTTGAGATTGGTCTGTTCATGTTTTCTATTTCCTCCTGGTTCAGTCTTGGAAGGTTATACCTTTCTAAGAATTTGTGCATTTTTTCCAGGTTGTCCATTTTATTGACATAGAGTTGCTTGTAGTAGTCTCTTAGTATGCTTTGTATTACTGTGGTGTCTGTTTTAACTTCTCCTTTTTCATTTCTAATTTTATTGTGCTGAGTCCTCTCCCTCTTTTTCTTGATGAGTCTGGCTAATGGTT
>NC_041229.1:6287584-6301389 GCF_002837175.3 Physeter macrocephalus | reverse complement strand
TATTGTTTTCTTTGTTTCTATTTCATTTATTTCTGCTCTGATGATTTCTTTCCTTCTACTAACTTTTGGGTTTTGTTTGTTCTTCTTTCTCTAGTTCATTTAGGTGTAAGTTTACATTGTTTATTTGAATTTTTTCTTGTTTCTTGAGGTAGGCTTGTATAGCTATAAACTTCCCTCTTAGAACTGCTTTTGCTGCATCCCATAGGTTTTGGATCATCATGTTTTCATTGTCAGTTGTCTCTACGTATTTTTTGAATTCCTCTTTGATTTCATCAGTGATCTCTTGGTTATTTAGTAACATATTGTTTAGCCTCCATGTGTGTGTGTTTTTAACCTTTTTTTCCCTGTAATTCATTTCTAATCTCATAGCATTGTGGTCAGAAAAGATGCTGGATATGACTTCAATTTTCTTAAATTTACTGAGGCTTGATTTGTGACCCAAGGTGTGATCTATCCTGGAGAATGTTCCGTGTGCACTTGAGAAGAAAGTGTAATCTGCTGTTTTGGGATGGAATGTCCTATAAATATAAATTAAATCTATCTGGTCTATTGTGTCATTTAAAGCTTCTGTTTCCTTATTTATTTCCATTTTGGATGATCTGTCCATTGGTGTAAGTGAGGTGTTAAAGTCCCCCACTGTTGTTGTGTTACTGTTGAGTTCCTCTTTTACAGAGGTTAGCAGTTGCCTTATATATTGAGGTGCTACTATGTTGGGTGCATATATATTTATAATTCTTATATCTTATTCTTGGATTGATCCCTTGATCATTATGTAGTATCCTTCCTTGTCTCTTGTAACATTTTAAAGTCTATTTTATCTGATATGAGTATTGCTACTCCAGCTTTCTTTTGATTTCCATTTGCATGGAATATCTTTTTCCATCCTCTCACTTTCAGTCTGTATGTGTCCCTAGGTCTGAAGTGGGTCTTTTGTAGACAGCATATATAGGTGTCTTGTTTTTGTATCCATTCAACAAGCCTGTGTCTTTTGGTTGGAGCATTTAATTCATTCACGTTTAAGGTAATTATCAATAAGTATATGTATGTTCCTATGACTATTTTCTTAATTGTTTTGGGTTTGTTTTTGTAGATCCTTTTCTTCTCTTGTGTTTCCCAGTTAGAGAAGTTCCTTTAGCATTTGTTGTAGAGCTGGTTTGGTGGTGCTGAATTCTCTTGGCTTTTGCTTGTCTGTAAAGCTTTTGATTTCTCCATCGAATCTGAATGAAATCCTTGCCGGGTAGAGTAATCTTGGTTGTAGGTGCTTCCCTTCCCTCACTTTAAGTATATCATGCCACTCCCTTCTGGCTTGTAGAGTTTCTGCTGAGAAATCCGCTGTTAACCTTATGGGAGTTCCCTTGTATATTATTTGTCATTTTTCCCTTGCTGCTTTCAATAATTCTTCTTTGTCTTTAATTTTTGCCAATTTGATTACTATGTGTCTCGGCCTGTTTCTCCTTGAGTTTATCCTGTGTGGGACTTGCTGCGTTTCCTGGACTTGGGTGGCTATTTCCTTTCCCATGTTAGGGAAGTTTTCAACTGTAATCTCCTCAAATATTTTATCGGGTCCTTTCTCTCTCTCTTCCCCTTCTGGGACCCCTATAACACGAATGTTGTGACGTTTAATGTTGTCCCAGAGGTCTCTTAGGCTGTCTTCATTTCTTTTCATTCTTTTTTCTTTATTCTCTTCTGCAGCAGTGAATTCCACCATTCTGTCTTCCAGGTCACTTATCTGTTCTTCTTCCTCAGTTATTCTGCTATTGATTCCTTCTAGTGTAGTTTTCATTTCAGTTATTGTATTGTTCATCTCTGTTTGTTTGTTCGTTAATTCTTCTAGGTCTTTGTTAAACATTTTTTGCATCTTCTTGATCTTTGCCTCCATTCTTTTTGCAAAGTCCTGGATCATCTTCACTATCATTATTCTGAATTCTTTTTCTGGAAGTTTACCTATCTCCACTTCATCTAGTTTTTTTTTCTGGGGTTTTATCTTGTTCCTTCATCTGGTACATAGCCCTCTGCCTTTTCATCTTGTCTATATTTCTGCGAATGTGGTTTCTGTTCCACAGGCTGCAGGATTGTAATTCTTCTTGTTTCTGCTATCTGCCCTCTGACTTTTTTTTCTATCTAGAAATTTTTAAAATCTTCTCCCCAAGATTTTTGAAACTTGATAATATGCCTTGATGTGGCTCCTTTATTTTTTCTTTCATTATCCTGGGTACATATTGAGCCCATGAATCCTGAAATTTTATATCTCTTCTTATTTATTAATTTATTTTGCAAGTTTCTTCCTCTGTGTTTTCTCTTCTCTCTGCTATCTATTAGTAGATATTGGAACTCTAAAGTGTTTTCATACCCTTATTTTATTTTATTTTATTTTACTTTTCCACTTTCTGGGATATTTCTTTATCTTTAGTCTAAAGCTCTGAAATGAATTTTTATACCTGCTCTCATCTTTAATTTGTAAGAGTTTTTGTTCTCGGAATCTTCCTTTTCTAATACATTTCCTTCTTATCTCAAGAAATCAGTAAATTGAATCTTGTACCTCTGAAGATTGCAAATTTCTTAACGTTTACTTCTGATCCTTGAATTGCTTTTCTCTCATTCAATTTCCCTTTCTAACGTTTGTTGTTTTTTGATCTCTTTCTTTTATATGAAAAGTGTTCCTCATGTGCATGGTGTTTCTTAACGGATGGTTAACATTTAAAGAATGAATTACCAAAAACTTACTGGGTTCTGTATGCCACAGAGGGACTTCTTACCTGGTGTGTGTTTTTCTGTCTGGGAGAATTGAGGGACCCATTCCTATTAGTATATGGATGTCTCAGTTTACTTTCTCAGAAATAAATCACAAATCTAGATCTCTAAAACTCTTATCAAGAAACTTGTGGGTTCAACGTATACTCAGGATAATCTCCTAGCAGAGCCTGGCTTTCAGCAAGTGGGGAAAGGGGATGGATGTGTGGGGAATCGGTTCACCATTCCATTTAGAGACTATCAGTAAACAAACAGTTGGGTCTGGTGGTCAGGTGTCCAAATTGTTTCTGGTTCACTTCTTCTGGGAGTAAGTTTCTAATCTTCTATCTGGAAGAGCAGAGGCAGTTTCTACTCAGCACTGGGTGGGGAAGGGGATTTGGAGGTGAGGGACTTGGAATAGTGTTGCCAGAAAAAGTACAGGCCATCAGGGGTTAAATATGACTTTAAGATAAATGATCTTTTTTCCATATAAGTTATGACCCAAATTAAATTATTATTGGTTGTTTTCCTGGCATTCAAATTTAACTGGAAATATCCATTTTTACTTTCTAAATCTTGCAACCCTACTCTGGAATGACTATAGACTTTAACTACTACTGTTGATTTTAAGTTAATCTGCATTTCTACTTTCCAAGGTGCCTGGCTCAAGTCACTAGTTTTGAAGTTTTCTGGGATTCTGTGCTAAAAGTAAGACTGCTTCTGGCTTATTCTTGCCCCTACCACCAGCATAATTTTAATTTTCTTTTTATACTAAATCAGCTAACATTTCCCAGCTCATTTTCAGATTCTAAAATGGTGTTATTATTTCCTTTCATTTCTCTATACTTGAGGGTTTATATTAAATGCATGCACACACACACACACACACACACAAACTCTTTACTTCCATTTTGGTTTCATATGTCCCTCAATTTGCTATGTTTAATCAGGATTATGTAATAATATTTCTAAATGTTTGAATAAGAAGATTCTATCATGGCTGTCTGGTTAAACATAGAAGATGAGCCACATGATTCATCTTCCCTTTCTTTCCAAACCCCACTAAATGATGCCAAAAATTTAAAAAAAACCTAACAGTTGTGAGAGAACATGTTTCAAGTTGTTTTTTGGAAGACAAAACTTATTAACTGTCTAGAATGGAGGGCGTTTCAGCTGAGTACCTGGATGTGGGGAGACTGTTATTAAGCAGCAGATTTTCCACTCTGCCCTGAGACTGCTCATCCTTTGGAAGCACCAGGTGCCACAGCAATTGTTGTGATAGGCTGGGTTGACAACAGGCGTGCTAGTCTAAAGTCTCTGTACTATAGGAAATGCCTCAGACATGTTCCCATGTGCTGGGCATCTCAGTAACTCTCCTCCACTCCATCCCCACCCAGACGCAGGACAGATTATTCTCTGGAGAAACGGAAATGGAGAGAGCCTCTTTTCTATATCAACACAGAAGATAGCATGAGTGACCTATGAGGCCCAAAACAGAGAGACTAATTGAAAACTATATACAGTGAGGACCTCACTGCCCTTTCCCTGACTTTCTTCCAGAATTTTTCCACGGGTAAAATTAGTCTTCCTTCCCAAAAGAGATTAGGAGGTTCTCTGGAGATAGAATGATAGCTCAGAGCAAAAATCTCCCTTCATATGCTGGTACTGAAGTGTATATATGTCAATCCCAATCTTCCAATTCATCTTACCACCCCACCCCACCCTACCCCATCCCCGCTTTCCCCACTTGGTGTCCATATGTTTTGAACAGATTTTAACATGAAAAAACGTGGATAATCAGACTTTGGAAATTTGAAGAATGCCACTGATATGAAAGAAAAAGCAAACAGAAAAGGGGGACTCAGGAAAAAAAAATAGAGAGAGCACAAAAAACCTTCAAAACATTATGATTAATATTTCTTAGAACAAATAGAAGATACTGAGCTCATCAAAAAAATAAAAAGTACAGTTATATAAAGTGAAATAAGCAAGAAAGAGTTGTAAATTAAATATAACTATAGCAAAATAATAATTAAAATGTTGGAAGACAAAATTAAGGAAATCTCCCAGGAAGTAAAACAAATTAAGACAAGAGGAGAAAGATACTAAAATTAAGGGTAAACTAAGGATAATTACCAAGAGACCAACATCCAACTTGCAGTTGAAGAAAAATATAAACAGAGAGGATAAAATTACCAAAGAAATAATATGAGAACATTCTCAGAACTGACAGATGCTTGTGAGTGTTCAAAATTATAAATCACACACACACACATGAACATATGAATACTATTCTGAGATTTCAGAACAATGGGGAAAAAGAAAGTTTAAGGAGAGAGAGAGAAAAGAGTGTTCACACAAAAGATAATGGATAGTGATGGATTTTTCATCAGCAATCTGGGATTCTGGAAGATAGTAATTCTCAGGGAAAATGATTTCCAACCTAAAATGCTATATCCAGCCCAAGTATTTACTAATGTTTAGAGCAGTGATTTTTAAATGTTGATGCATATGCAAATCACCTGGGGATCTTGTTAAACTGAAGGTTGTCATTCAGTTTGTTGCAGGTGAGGCCTGAGCCTCTGCATTTCTACCAGACTCCCAGGTGATGCTGATGCTACTGATCAGGGACCCCCAGTTTAAGCAGCAAGGTTTTAGAAGATGGCTGAAAAATCTAAGGCATAAAACCAGATAAGAATAAGTCCAAGATACCAGACACAGGTGAATAAACAGAAGAACATGGCAAATGGAAAACCCAAGACTACGAATATGCAAAAGATGTAGAAAACAGCCAATCAGCCTATAGCAGCTGGATGGAGATGTATGAAGTGGTTTTTCATAAGGAAACATGAAGAAATGGATATTTTTACAGGCCAGTGGCTAGGTCCAGGAGAAAGAGTTTTCATCAATGAGGGGGGAAAAAGTGCTGCGCTTTTGCAAAACCACAAAAGTAGGCAAAGGAATTTTTCTGCACACGTTGTTTAGAAAAGTATATGTTAAGTTTGGAGAAAGAGAGACTATCTGCCTTTTGCCAAAGAATTGACCCTCTTTTGGGAAATGCTCTGAGACTTTCCAACCATAATCACTCCTTACCATGAACTGCATGGCCAGTCTCAATTTTACATGCTGTATAATGAAGAAATGCAGTGAGGTGAACAACCCCAAACACACCATAACTTCCAAATAAACAAGTGTACCTTCCTTTGGAATTCACTTATTTTTCCAGAGGATTCCTTTTTCTAATTATCTTTTGATTGGGCTAATATTTGTTTGAATATCCTAATTTTATACCTTCCTTATCACTCATGTAGCTAATACCTTGGGAATAGACACAGACCATAAATCTATTGCAAGTGAGAAAGAAGGAAAACTAGCCTTGGCTTAATAATATGTTGTAGATAATTTATACATCTGCACATGAATATTCATTCAGGACTTCTCTTGTCCCTGCAGTGGAGAGGATTCTAATTAACATCAGAATTCAACTGAAATAATAGTTCCAGCCTTTAAGGATTCTCTATATTATCCAAATGCCTAAAGTTTAGTTGTCCCTTGAATTTATTCACCCATCTGTTTGATCATCCATTCAACTCTTCCTTTATTTCTTTGTGCATTCTGCATTTATTTGTTCATTTAGCAAGTACTTGGGAGCACTACTGTATCCTAGGACCTGTGTTAGGTACAAGAAAGAGAAGGAGTAACTAATTCATGTATAATCATTGTCTTTATGGAGCTTATAGGCTACTCTAGTGTAGTGAGCCTGAGATTTTTTTTTTTTTTTTAACCAAGTAATGCCACTTCATTTCTTTAGCGGTTTAAGCACATTTTGGTAGGAAAAAGGCATTTTCAAAATGGAATACCAAATGTCATACCACAAAAACTTTTCCAAAAAAACAAAACAGAAAAATCTGCGTTACCCAGCCAGAATTTTTGAATTAACTTTTGAATTAAAACACTACGTGTTTTAACACACACAGGATTTAAGCAATTCTACTCATTTCCATTAGAAAGACACAGAAATGGCACTTGCTGGTATAGTATTGTACAATCCTACTTTGAAGGCATGTAATGTTCTGAATATGTGAAAAACAATAATAATATACAAAATATGATTACATAAATTATGTTCCTCACTACTATATGAGGTCATTTTTAGACTCAAGATAAGAATTTTATAAGCATTAGTTTTAAGATGCTGAAAATTATAGAACAATACATTCAAAGTCTGAATCAAGGAAATTCTTTAGTGGTTCAGAATCCTTTAAGTATGTACTAACCAGGAGTAAATCACTTTCTTTAAAAACAAGAAATGTTCCATATAACTCAGCAATCCATCTCCTTCACCCTTAAAGATGGTCTTCAGTGCAGCCTAAGATTCATCTAGTGAGCTTATTACAAAGAAAGATGCCTGAGTTCTATCTTTATAGGCTCTAACCAAGTATTCTAGGAGAGCCTACAGTAAACGATCCTTGCACCTCACTTGGAGAATCACTGGGGATGGAACTGTTCCAAATAGCAGCATGGGAAAAGGTCATGAACTGACTGGCAGTAGATCTCAAGGACAGTCTTAGGGCCACCTGACACCATCAGCACACCTGCGACCGTCAGCTGCCATTGTCCCTGCTGCCTGGCTAGCCAGGCCAGGTGCTGTCCTGGGGCACTTGCTTGAGCTCCCATGGGTGTCCCAGGAGTGTACTAGTGGTGTAACGTGGGCCTACTATGTTATGGGGGCAGCAGTTAGACCCCTAATAGTGGTGGCTGCCAGGTCTGGGACTACAGCGACCTCAAAGCAAACCAGCCACCTACGGTTGCAAGAGGACACTACCATTTGAGGGCATGTCCCATGGAGTTCTCTGTATATAACTGCAGAACAAATACCAGAAGCATTGATTGGAGTAAAGGCTCTCAACCCAGCAGGGATCAGAATCACCTGAAGGACTTGCTAAAATCAGATTTCTGGCCCACATCCCCCCAATTTTTGACAGGAGGTCTGGGGTGGAGTCTGAGAACTTGCATTCCTAACAAGCTCTCAGATGACCCTTGCTGCTGGTCTAGGAACCCCACACTGAGAATCTCCAAGCTTGTGTTGCCAGGAAGCTGTGCACTTGAACAAAGTAGACCTCGAGGAGCTTCTATCCCACATTGTTCTGCGGAAAAGACCCGTGCAAGTGCAAATGACTGTGGAGTCTGGAAATGCCATTTATGAAAGAAAATGAAAATTATCTTCTATCTGTAAGTATGACACACATTTCTGCAGAAAATTTACAAAGCCCACATAGCCTGCATTTGCTTTTCCTTTTCCCAACATAGAACCCCACATGTTGGGAACTACTTTATCACCAGTTTGAGTAAAACCAATAGAGGCAGGTCTCTTTTCTAAAGCCTCAACTTGGAATATGGAATCACACTTGGAATTAAACTCTAATAGAACTTTCATTAGATATGTACTCATCTATCCATTTCTCCAGTTTTTAATTTAAAAAAGAGTAATAAACCTTAACCTTGACTCATTTTTAACAGCTAAATAATTTTATTTCCTAATTATAAAAGTAATAAATGCTTATTTAAAAATAGAATGCAAGGTTACAAATAAGGTTTATATTCACTTAAATATTTTACATATTTGAGGGGAGTTTTCCCACATGTAGTGTTATATCAGAAGCATTTTCTCATAGTATTAAAATATTCTTTGGAGAGAAAAAAAGATTCTACCCAAAGGGCAAAGTGAAATAGGAAATATAATAACCCCCAAAATAGTTGTATGTGTAAATAGGAGACAAGGTAAAGTTGTAGATAGAAATTAGCTTTTATTGTTTAATCAAGCTCTACAACACAAAATATAGAGATGGGAGCACAAAGTACAATTTCCACAAGGAAAGTTGCCCTAAGCTCTCAGAGAAATGCAAACAATTTCATTTTATCTACCTACAGCTCCCAGGTGAATTAACACATGTATCTCCTACTCCAAGTCTAACTTGTGTTGCTCTGTTAATGTGTATATATTGCATATCTGCCTCTTTCAATCCTCAAGTTGTCTTTTCAACACTACTCCTTTCTATCCAACAAATATAGTGTTTTAACGCCACACACTACCTTTACAACCAATCAAGCCACCATTTGGATTAGTTAAATAAAATATTTATCTATCATTATCCAAGACAGTCTTTGTTAGTGGTTTTCAACTTTGGCTACACAGCAGAAACACAGGGAGCTTTAAAGAAATACTAAAGCCAAAGACCAGCCCATCAGAGATTCTGATTTAAATATAGGAGGATGTGAAGGGAGGTCCTTGGACTAGCAGCATAGGCATTACCTGGGAACGTGTTAGAAATATAAAATCTCAAGCTCCATCCTGGACCCAGTAATTCAGAAATTCTGGGCGTGGGACTGAGCCTTTTGTGTTTTAACACGCCCTCCAGGTGCCTGCTAAAGTAAAAGAACCAAGACCCTAGGCCACTGAATCATTTATATATGTGAAAAGGGCTAAAGTATTTGTTCAACATCACAAATTATTAATATAGACATACCTTGGAGATATCACGGGTTGGATTCCAGACCAAGCAAATACCACAATAAAAGGAGTCACACCAATTTGTTGGTTGCCCAGTGCATATAAAATTTATGTTTACACTATACTGTAGTCTATTAGTGTGCAATAGCATTATGTCTAAAAAAACAATGTACATACCTTAGTTTAAAAATATTTAATTGCTAAAAATTCCTAGCCACCATGGAAGCCTTCAGTGAGTCATTGTCTTTTTGCTGGTGGAAGGTTTGAGTATTGTAAGAATTACCAAATATGACACAGAGACACGAAGTGAGCAAATGCTGTTGAAAAAATGGCACCAACAGACTTCCTAGATAAAGGGTTTCCACAAACCTTCAACTTGTAAAAGACACAATATCTGTGAAGTGCATTAAAGTGAAGGGCAGTAAAACGAGGTATACCTGTTACCACAAGCAGTAAAGGGCATTTACTTCGCACCTGGCATTGTACTAATTGTTTTACATTATTTTTTGTTGATCATTTCAACAACCCACTGAGGAAATATTATTATTATTCCTGTTTTTGTTTTTTTGTTTTTAATGAGAAAACAGACATAGAGCTAGTTATTTGCCAAAGTACACACAACCTTTAAGTGATGGATTTAGGATTCAGATTCAAGGAGTCTAATTCTAAAAACTCAAGCTCTGAGCCTTATGATAACGTCATAAGGATTCTAAATATATGTCTCTATTCTGCCCTCCATTTTGGCAGTAGCTACCTGACCTCCAAACTATCCAAATGTTATTAAATGTGGTTTAACAATATACCACTTTGTAAGTAATAAGTCTTTGTCAGCAAATTTCAGAGGGCTTTCCAGCTACGGCCTTTTTGCCATTTTGAGTGTCTTGGTCAGTGTGTAAATATACACTGACCAAGAAAAAGGAAAAACAGCCAGAGGGTCTAATGCAATGATCTACTATGCAGATCATGCTGACCTTTGGCAGGATCAAAAACACAATTTCTGGAACTCAAGACCCTTGCATTTTAGCCCTGCCTCTCAATGTTGTCAAATGGACTTGTCTTAGTTTCTGGACTTGATCTTGGATCTTGGCTCATGAGCTGAAGAGTGATGCCCTAAATAGCTCCTCAGAGAACTGGATAGTATTTCTTTCTATGCAGTGAATGATGTCACTTATCAAAAGTGTCCTCTAAAGAGTAAAGTTCTATACAGCTAAAAGGCATTACTATTAAGAACATGTACCACCAGGGAGACACTTAAACAATTAGGAAAAAAGAGTTTGGCTTGTTTAAAGGAAGACAGATTCTGCATAAAATAATTTCAGTTGATGAGATGGACTCTTTTCATCTCCTCCCTGACAAGACATAGGACACGGGGGAAATCGCCCTGTATATTTAGGTACCAGTTCAAGTTCTATACTGATGTTAACATTTTTGTAAATAGACTTGACAAGTGTTTTTTCTTTACCCTATTTCGGAACCACATACTGTAGTAAAACATTTTTGTCCTTGTTTCTGAAATTTTCTTCCCAAGGAAAATCAATAAGTGGGCTTTCCTTTCTTAACATCATTTCCTCCTTTTCTATGACGTAAGATCCTATTTTTCTTCCCACTAACCCAAGAGGCCCATGCTCCCTCCTCTATGTGCCTCATTAGTTGCTCTGGCCCCTACTAGCCCATGTCTTGCTGTGCTCTTGATTATTTCGACCTGGTTCATCTGAAGCTTTCAAAGAGCCAGTGGTTTTCTTGCTCATGGGATACTTTGTGCTTAATCCATAGACTTGCTTTTCAACAATTCATTTGAAAACAAACCCTTAAAGATAAAGTAAAAAAATAGTCAGTGTATGGTAAGTCCAGAACATAAAAGGAACAGCCCAATAGGACTTAATGCCAAATCAGGAAAAGGATCCAGAGATATATCCATCCAACGATAATTAGAAGACTCAGTTCTCTCTTCTGCTTTGCTGTCATTAGGATCTGCACATTGTTTTGATTACCTTGATTTTACATCTGAGCTGTTTTTTTTAATATCAAATCCAACCAATAATAGCTTTTTTATTGTAACCCAGAGACATATGAGAACAGTCAAAAGAATAAAGGGAATTATCATCATCCCAATACCTATGCCAAATCCTTACACTAAATAATATGGTCAAGAGAAATTCCAGGATAAGTTCTACACAAGATGAAAAAAGAATTAAACAAAATGATGCCTAGCAAATTTTGCAAAACCATCTTGTTATTTGTAAGTCAAGGCTTGACAGAATGGACGCCATTTCCCTCCATAATAATTCCTGATCCTTGAATAGATACATGGTTGTATATATGTGAGCCTGTCTAAGTAGTGAACCACTTGCTCGTGTATGTAACAGAAAGAAATTGAGAGGTTTTCCTTTTTCTGGGAAGGTAAAGCATCCATGTAGTTTTGCCAAATGGAACACCTGTACATTTCAATTACTCACATGATAAGATTTACCATTATTTGAGGCATCTCCCAGAGGAGGGAAGGAAGGGAGTAAGAGATAGATTGGCCATAATTCTTTTATCTAAATGACCAGTAAACTTGTGTTTGAAAGGAAAAACCAGAAGGACTAAACTTGGGAAGATGGGAAAAGTCTCTTTCCCCTTTAAACATCTTAGCTTTCAATCCAATTAAATGTGTGTGCTTAAAACAAAATCCTCCCCCAACCACAATATGCCCTTTCTGCTTATATATGACAGCATGTGGCCCAGCCTAGATCACATCTAAAGATCACATGGAATGTGGGCCAAAGCCCTACCTAAAAATTAAGAGGTAGAAATTGAAGAACATTTGTTTGCCTGAAGTAAACTTCTGTGTGGTCAGTTCACCAGAAGGAGCTGAGACAATAGCAGATAATGAGTGGAATTTTGAGGGTTCTACATCCTGGCCTGGATGTTATGGGTCCTGGCTAATTGGAAATAAGTCAAAGCATGGTTGCAGGAAAAATAAATCTCTTCTAACAGCCTTAGATTTTATCATTTACTAAACAAGTGACTCTGAGCAAATCGGTTGGAGTTTCCAGTCTAAGTTGTATGCTAGCCAGATGAGATCAATAATGTCCTGTTATAATATGTTGCTCAGATGAAACTTTGTGTGAAAAAGCATTTAGGAAACTTAAAATACTCTAAAACACTAAGAATTGTGATTTTTATTTGACTGTAACATGTCTCTCCCACTAGATGATAAATCTCCTTAAGGGTAAAAAGAGTTCTGCACCCAGTTCCAGCAGTGTGTGTTTGGGGCACGGGTCTTCCCACACATCCAAGCGCTTCTCTGACACTGGGCAACCTACCTGGAGATAGTGTCAGACCCCACAGGTTAAGGGCTCCTTTCTACAAGATTGTCCCTCTCCCATTTCAGGTAAACCCAGATTATCACCTGAGCTTCTGACCCAATGGCTTTAGACTGGAGGTTCCAATGACCCCCTCCTTGGGTTTGATTAATTTGCTAGAGCAACTCATAGAACTAAAAGAAACATTTTACTTAGTGGATCACCAGATGATCATAAAGGGCTATAACTCAGGAACAGCCAGATAGAAGAGATGGATAGGCAAGGAATGGGGAAAGTGTGTGGGGCTTCCCTGCCCTCTTCCAATGAGACACTCTCCCCCAATCTCTACGTGTTTGCCAACCCACAATGCCTCTTGATTTTTATGGAGACTTCATTATTCGGGCATGATTGATTAAATCATTTGCTATTGGCAATCGATTCACCGGACAGTCCCTCTTCTCTCCTGGAGATGGGGCAGGGGGTATGACTGAAGGTTGCAACACTCTGATCAAGTGGTTGGCTCCCCTGGCAACCAGTCTCCGTCCTTAGGTGCTTCCCAAAAGTCACTTCTTAAAACAACTAAGAACACCTTTGTAGCTCTCAGCCCTTAGGAAATTCCAAGGGTTTTAAGAGTTCTGGGGGGCTTCCCTGGTGGCGCAGTGGTTGAGCGTCCGCCTGCCGATGCGGGGGACACGGGTTCGTGCCCCAGTCCGGGAGGATCCCACGTGCCGCGGAGCGGCTGGGCCCGTGAGCCATGGCCGCTGAGCCTGCGCGTCCGCCGGAGCCTGTGCTCCGCAACGGGAGAGCCACAACGGTGAGAGGCCCGCATACCGCAAAAAAAAAAAAAAAAAAAAAAAAAGAAAGAAAGTGAAAAGAGAGACTTCCCTGGCGGTCCAGTGGTTAAGACTCCACGAGCCCTGGTCAGGGAGCTAAGATCCCGTGTGGCGGGGCCAAAAAAAAAAAAAAAAAGGTGAAAAGATAACCCAGAGAAAGTAGTCAGGAGGATGCTGGAAGAACCCAGGGTGCAGGCAGCCACCAGGAGGACGGTGATGGTGATGGCCTCCCGGCACGAGCATGCTGTGAACTAGAGGCACTCTGAGTATAAGAGTGGGGCTGGGCTTCCCTGGGGCTTCCCTGGGGCTTCCCTGGTGGCGCAGTGGTTGAGAGTCCGCCTGCCGATGCCGGTCCGGGAAGATGCCACATGCCGCGGAGCGGCTGGGCCCGTGAGCCATGGCCGCTGAGCCTGCGCGTCCGGAGCCTGTGCTCCGCAACGGGGG